>NC_023755.2:7428846-7770798 GCF_000499845.2 Phaseolus vulgaris | reverse complement strand
TTCAAAACACGCAAAGATCAATTAGAAAAAAATGTTTCTATATTGAGTGTCTAACGGCTACATTGAAGAGTGAAGAACACAAAGCTTCAACGATCACATTTCTAAACACTATATAAAGACATTAAAAATGAAGAACACGGAAAAGAAGTGTAAATATTGATATAAAAGCTTTCTAAGAATACAAATTTATATATAAGTTGTCGCTTAACAGTAAAATTAAAAAGATTCCATCGTAGATTGTCTAATGAAGTGATATACCATCTAACTTCAAAAAGATTATATTATAAATAAGGTCATATAGCCCCAAGTCGCCTCCCAATGAATCCAATAGCAAATTTAGTGAAATCAATATTTAAACTTATCTGTAATCAATGAAACTTAGCAATAACAGTAAATGAATAGGGGTTGTAATTGTTCAACAGAAAAATATAAATGATGATTAAAAATAGTAGATAATGCAGGTTGACTCCCAAGTTTCTTCACCAAGAATTCCTCATTGGTTTTCTTAAGATTATCATCATTCAATTCTCACACATAAATCAAACTTAATCAACTAGGCATCAATCAAATTTGATATAATCTTCAAAACAAGCATTTATTGATGCATTAAGTATCTCACTAGTTCCAAGCGCATACTTGTGAGATGTTTATCTTCTACATATCTAAATAAGAGAACTAAGAGATTAAAGAGAAGAATTGAATTCTCAACAAATATTCAAAAACATTTCCTTTGACAGAAACTCGATTTCAAAAAGAAAAAATAAAGCACAATCTGCTACAAAAAATTGAAAAACAAGAGTTAATAGAACCTCAAAATTCAATGCAAAATCACAAAGGAATCAACCCAAAAGGTTTTAGCCTTCCATGCGAAAGCTAAAACAAGAAAAATGAAAAAAGGAAATAAACTAGGTTTAGAGTGTGGTGTGCAACTATGAAATGCGATGCCAAAAACCCATCCCTGTTCTTTCTCTTATGTCTCTTTTATAATCCTATTTTCTTTGCACAAAATCACATTCAAAATCTATCTCAGGATATTGTTTTACAATTATCAAATGATACTTTTCTTTGTTTCGAGTTATCAAGCATATATCTTCTTTCCAGTCAGTTCCAAATCTCATTTTCACTACTCTTTCAAATATTCTATTTCCAAACTCGATTCAGATTTGCACATTGATTATATTTAAACCTAGCGCTGCTATAAGTGATATTTGAAGAAGATTTACTTTAACACATTTTCGAGGGAGATTTGCTCTATTTTTTGTCCATTTAACATGATATTTTTAATTTAAAAAATTTGAGAGAATATCCTTGTAGAAGATTTGCTTCCAATTCTTTTTCTAAGATATTTGCAAATTTAATTCTCTAATTCTTAATATCAATTTTTTTTTCTGTTTTGATTCAAATAAGCAACTTGGACTCTCGCATGATTTGGCTCACTCGTAGTGGTAGATGCTTCATTCAAACTGTCTAGTCAGCCACTTTTATCACACCGTCTAGTTATACCATCTGCTATGAGAAATATTAAATTGTCTATTATGACTAAAACACAAGATTAGTAAAAATAACATTTAAGGACAAAATAAACCCATTTAGACGAATCTCAATTAAAACAGTGGATTTATTCATGATTATAGTATAATAATCTATGATTAAAGCCTTAAAGTGTGAATTAGATTATGCTCATCAGTTATACAACTACATCTGCTTCTATAGAGCGAATCCTTGAGATTGGGTTGTGACCTTAACCTTTGTAAATCGTTCACATTATAAAGTACACTATGTGAACTTTCATTCTTATCTAAATAAAGAGGTTTTCTCAGAGTATTCATCTCAAGGGAAGATTAAGATTGGTATACCAACAAAGGAGTAAGAATACTGGTGTACCCGCAGAGATGAAAAATATTGATATACTAGAAGAGGTGGAGAATACTTTTGTAACCTGAAGAGGTGTTTAATACTTGTGATAATGAAAGGTTGTTGAGTGGGTTTCTCAAGGGGGCTGAACATAGATATTATTGTTGGGTTAACCAATATAAATTATGTGTGCATTTCTCTCTATTTATTACTTGTTAGACGTTGTATTTGTTTTTTTTTTTCAAGTTTGCGATTTGAGTTCAAGCTCCATTTAATCCTCCCTTCTAGAGCCAATTGTACCTTTATACCCGAGTATTATTTAGAACACAACCACTCTTCACTAAAAAATGAGTATTGTTTGAACGTTAGCCACTTTTGGCAATCCAACTGAGTATTTTTTGGATAACAAGGACCCCTGACTACAATAGAGTATTACTAAGATGTGATAAAACACAACCATTCATGATTAAATAAAGTAGGTTTTATAAATATGTGATAAAACAAATCACAAAGATTTAATCACTAGAAAGTGTTAGCATTTTATGACATACACAAATATATGAACTCTTTTTTAGTTAGCTATATAATGAAACATACTAAAAGGATAAGTGAAAGTCATATTCTCTTGGTCTTTAGGATTCACGACAATTTGGTTATAACATGAATAACCATCCAAAAAGCAACAAAATGCTTGAACAACTAGTATTTCTAACATTTGATCCATGAAAGGAAGGGGAAAGTGATATTTCCTTGTTGCTTTATTCAACCTCTTGTAGTCTATACATATCCTCCAACCGATTAGAGTTCTTGTGAGTATTGTTTCATTCTTGTCATTGCAAACAACTCATATGCTATCTTTTTATTGAAACCACTTGCACATGACTCACCCATGCACTATTAAAAATAGGGTACATAATTCCAGCTTCTAAAAACTTCAAAACTTCCTTCCTCACATCCTCCTCCATAACAAGATTTAGTTTTCTTTAAGGTTGAGCCATCAACTTAAACTTCTCCTCCATAGACATTCTATACGTGCAATAAGAAGAACTTATCCCCTTAAGATTGGATATAAACCATCCAATTTCTCCTTTCTTCTTCTTCATAACATCAATTTTCTATTCCTCTGGAATGAATAAGAGTTGTGAATAATTAAAGGTTTGTTGTCACCCTAAAGAAAAACATATTTCAAATGTGGAAGCAACATCTCCAACTCGACTTTTGCTTATTTCATTTTATCCCCTATCTTTCACTCTTATAATTTCACCTCATGTAGGGGAATTTCCTTCAAAGCATTAAGGTTAGTCAAGCATTCATCAATCTCTTTCTCTTCCTCCTCATTGAGAGTTTTAAAAGCATCAATTAGAGTTTTCTCAAGAGGATGAAAGGTGTGTAACAACTTATTGGAACTCACAAGTACTTCATTAAACACATCAATTTTAAAACAAGTTTCATCATCTCTTGGGTGAGACATAGCTTCAAATACTTTAAAGTCCACTTCTTCATCTTGAACTCTTACCTTAAGTTTTCCATCATCAATATCAATTAAAACCCTTGCAACATTCATAAATGGCCTCCCAAGGATGAGGGAAACTTTAACATCCTCCTTTATCTCCATGATTACAAAAACTACTGGAAATAAGAATTTATCAACTTTTACAAGAACATCTTCCATCATGCCATGAGGATATTTTATTGACCCATCTTCCACAAACACTTATTCACTCACCCATTCTCTTCCTCTGCTTTCATACTACTCAAATCACCTACCAATAACCAGTTTTCCACTCATTGTAGTAATCACCTTGCAATGCTTTTTGGGGTTTATTTGTGTGTTGGTCGAGAAAAATCCTCTTTTTTGCTCCGTTAATTATTTAGCCAACTACCACACTTGCACTTCTAAATTTTTTGTGGAGGCATATTGTTCTTTTGGTTTGTAGTGGACAATTAGATGAATTGACTGAGTGTCTCCTCCAATTAAGAAGTTTGCTATTGATGTAGTGGTTGTTGGTGGTGTTGATGTGGTGTTTTACTTGATGATCTGACATCTTGTTTCTATCCATAATTGTTATTATTCCTCCACCCTTGATTAAAAGAGTTAGGGTAAGGATTGTTGCCAAAATTCCCTTGTCGATTTTTGTTTACCATGTAATTGATCTCTTTTTAGAAACTTCGTTGGTAAACACACTGACCAGTTGTATGTCCTCCCCCACATAACTCACAACTTAATTGTTGCGATGACATTGGTGTAACCTCTAAGCTTTGAAGTTGTTGAGGTAGTTTGACAAGCCTCTTTGTAAGAGCACCTAAATCTTGAGTGAGAAGCTTGTTTTGGCCAAACAGTGCATTTTGAGCATTCAAATCCAATACTCCCCTTTTTGAAATCGACTTCCTATACTGATGTAAATTATAGTCATTAAAAGCCATGTTTTCAATATGCAATTTTGTTTCATTCAAGTTTTATCCTTGATTTTTCCTCTTGTTGATGCATCCAACATGAGTTTAGTTTGAGGTTTTAAAACTTCCAAAAAGAAGTTTATCTGTATGTAATCATCAAACCCATGAATTGGACATTTTTAAGTAAGTCCTTAAAATGCTCCCATGCTTCACAAAGTAGTTTATCATCACCTTGCATGAATGTGGCAATCTGAATTGTATCTTTCTTAAGATTAGACTCTAGAAAGAAACGTGCCAATAACATGTCCATCACTGCATCCCAAGGGTTCAAACTATGTTGTGGAAAATAATTTAGCCAAGTTTTAGCTTTCCAGTGAGTGAGAATGGAAAAAGAGCTAAATAAATTGCATCATCTAGTATTTCATGAAGTTTGACCATGTTGCATAACTCAATGAATGTAGACAAATGAGCATGAGGATATTCATGATCTAGTCTAGCAAATTGGTTTTGTTACACCAAAATTAACAATGTTGACTTCATCTCACTATTTGGCTATAATGATTTGGGGCCTAACAATGCGATAGAAATGTCTTATCCCATTATAAGTAGCATAGTTGCCCAAGGTTCTTTGAGGTTGCTCTCTTTCAATTCAATCAACCATGGTTGTTGATTCTTAAAATAGTAGGAGATGGTAGAGGCATATAATTTGACTCTTTCCTTGCTTGCCCATCTAAAATATTTGTCTTCTTTGTTTTGTTGTTGTTTCTCCTAGTTATTTTTTTCAGTTTACGGGTGCACAAGAATTGGTCAGTTGAGTTTTTACCTCGCATAAACAAAATTACAAAGACCAAGGAGTCATAAGTTAGCACAAGATAACAAATATAATAAAAGTTGTAAATTAAGCTAGTAAAAGGATAAAAAAGAATAAAACCTAGTAAGTAAAAAAAAAAATGTGTATTTCCTAGTACTGAGACATAACTCCTCGAAAATGGTGACATAAAACTTGTTACGTCCTTGGAAAGTGTACCGAATCATACAAGTAGTAAAATGAAAAATCCAAGTATCATTTTCCCAACAGACTAACACAATACAATAAAACTATACAATTTCTTACCATCTATACTAACTAAACTATGAAATTTTGATATAAAGGTGACTATGAAATTCTTAAGATTAACTATTATACCAAAATACAAAAAACAAATAAACTAATATGTTGAGTTTGTACAAATAGATTAAAATTGTCGGGGTTAGATTTAACTGAACACGTGTCTCTTGCAATATGATACTCAATCAAATTTTTTTGGCTTTCAACATTAACATCAATCATCAACTTTAACCAAAAGCCTAATTCCTTAGGTGAAAAGAACCTAAATTCCTTTAATAAGCCTCAATGCCTTATGTAACTCAACAAAACAATTTGTGTTAAGCTCAATGATTAAAAGATGACCAATGAAATTATTCCTTGGGTGTTTTACCTCAAGTCAAGATAATGAAAGCATTTTCGAATCACAAACATGAAGTATAGAAGTAAAACACTAATGTTGAAGCACAAGAAGATGATATACCAAAAAATACAAGAGTGTTTAGTGTCGTTACATCTAACCCCAAAAAACTATGTAAGAGGAAGAAAACATCATACAAAAATGAATAAACTAGATTTAAGAGTCATGGAAACGCTAGGGAAGCCTTTTAGTTGTCCACCCACTGTGTGAGAAGCTTCTTCTTCTCCAAAACATGGGTTTGAAAGTCCAATGCACGAACTCTTTCAATGGATCCCCAAATCACTTTTAAAATGACTCATTAAAGCCACACCAAACCTCTCACATTGAGCCTTAGAAAATTCATGCTCAACCTGGTCACACTCAACTTCAAAATTCCCAATCAAGAATGAAATTTTGTTTTTTAAACTCAATTTTTTCTTCCACAATGAACCTTGCTTCCTCTTAAAAAGGATTTTCTTCCTATTTTGTCAGTTCTTCCTCTTTTTCTACAAAAAATATTATATTTCTAGTAATATGTTGAAGTATATAAAGTATTAACCTACTCCTATTTAATTGTTGGATTAATATCAAATTTGATCAAAACAAAACTTCAAGTAAGAGACTCGAAAGATAAATGCCCTAGATATAAATATATAAAGCTTTTAACCTTTGATTCACTCTTTCATTCATCTTAATATACTAAAAATCAATATTACAACATTCATTTTAGATCTTTATAAGCTATTTTAAATTCTTAAAAGAGTACCCTCAAGATTGTTAAAGAATTCTCTCAAAAGTTGTGTCGTGCTGCTTAAATACTTTTGTGTTGCTTCTACTATGTTGTTTTATGATAACGTCTTTTAGTGAGTTGTTGGAGTGTTCCAATTTATATCATTTTTATACTTCAAGATTTGGTTTGGTTAGTGTCCTCACGGTATGATCCAAGGGTAGGGTATGCTCTCTTAATTGTATTCTAGAGTTGTTCTTATGTTGTTTGATGTTTTATGTGATGTGAGTTGATTTTAAGATTGCACATTTTATGGTGACACTTTGTTTATGAGTTTTTGTTTTAGGTAGAATATGGTGAGAAACCCAAAGAAGATTCCCACTAAGTGGTTAAGTAAGTGTGAAAGTTCACTTCTAGATAGCAAAGAGAAATTATATGATAATGATAATGAAAAGGTGCAGAATTAAAGAGCATATAAGGAAAAGAAAGAAGATGGAAATCGAATAGACAAAGATGAACACAGAAACATAAAGGAATAAAAGTATGGTATAATGGCATAAGGAAAAGGAAAGAAAGACAAAAAGGTGAAGAGATTAAGAGATGCTTATGAGGAATCACGCCACTTAAAGGAGGAAGAGACTCCAAGATGAGTGATAAAGAGCCTCCAGTTGAAGTGCACAAACACCCAAGATAAGACCCAAAATCTAGGAGACAAAGCTCACTAAACACTCTTGCAACATTTCTTTTCTATTCAAAATCCAATGTGTGATTTACAATAGGGGAGGCCCACTATTTATAGAGATGAGTACCTTGGAGAGGAAGGGTAGGTGATGCAATCCTAGCTTGCATTGCTATGAGTCTTTTGCTTTGTATTTTAGGATGAAAAATTTGGTGGGATTGGATGGCTAAATGGGTGAAAGAAATTGTGAAGTATTGGTGTATAGAGAATGATAATGAAGCTTAAGAGATGTTAGGCCAACTCCTAAGAAGATTCAAGTAAAACACCAATAGAAGTGCAAACTTGAGAGTGAGAATTTGAAGACAAAGGAGCTAACAACTTGGACAACATTTCTATGTCAATTCAAATCTCATTTACAAGGGGGCTAACACTTGTATTTATAGTGCTATAGGCAGCCAAGGTGCAAGCTTTAACCCTAAAAAAAACTCTTCAGATGGTCTAGTGTTGCATTGTGTTCAAGGAGGCCCGATTGTAACTCTAGCTAAACTCTTTCTTTTTTCTATTTACACCCTACTCTAATTGGCAAAATTGGCCTAAAACATGGCTCAAGATAATGACTGAAATACAAGCCCAAAATAAAGCCTATACTAATTTGTACAAATTTATAAGACTAGGAAATTTGGAAGAAAAAGTTAAAAATTAAGTCTCCATAAAAATAGAATTTTCTAAACTTCTTTTTCTTCCATTCTTCTAGCCATAGCCCTAGTTAAAGGCTCAATATGTGTCCTTCCATATGGTTCTCCATCAGTAGGGGTGTAAATGACTACAAGCTTCTAGAAACTAGGTTAAAAGTGAGCACATGGAGGAGTCTTCTAGAATTTAGGTCAAAGGTGAGCACATGGGCGTGTTTCTATAAGTTAGGTTAAGGTGGACTTTGGCACAAGCCCAATTTATACTAAGTACACCCTAATCTAGCTTATTCTTCTATTTAGACCCCCAAAGTGAGCCCAATTTATTTACAAAAACTTGTCTTTTAAAAAGACAAGAAGAAAAAACATATAATGCATTGGCTTGTTTGTTGTGTCCTTAGTCATCCGCTTGTCGAGATGGTTTGTATTATTATGTGAAGTGTTTGTATAAAGATGTAAAGATAGTTGATTACAATTATTCTATTTGAGACTATATGTAAGATCAATTGTGATTTGAACAAATATAAATGTTGTGTGTGATCTTTCTTTTTCTCTATCTATTTTTATCTTGTTATTGTTAATCATTATCAATCTTTATTACCAAAAATTGCATTCAGTAAAAAAAATAGTTTTTCAAAATCCCTTAAAGAAAAGGTAAATATTTTCAAAATGTTTTCTAAACCAATTCACCACTTGGCTTAGCTTAGTCTTACATTCTTTTCTAAAAATAACATCAAAAGTAAGAAACATGTTAAATCTTAAGGTTACTTGCCATCATTATGGTAAACCTGGACATCCTAGTGTTATGTGTAAACAAAAGGCATTTAATCGAAGCTAATAAGAAAGGACTTAAAAAGAATTTGGATACTAAAATAGATCATAATTCCTATTGCATATACGTTTTACGATGAGAGGTCAAGAACTAAGTTGGTTCCTAGACAGTAGATGCTCGTGACACATGACAAACCCAAAGTCTACATTCTTATAGCTAAAGCAACATCACAAAGGTAAAATAGCCTTCAGAGGCATAGAAAACAGAAAGATTTAAGGTATCAACATGATAAAAGGATAGAATATTATCAAATCTAGAATATCAATTTGCATATGTATGTATAAAAGCAACAAACATAGATGAAGCAAACACAACAAGATCATTAGACACACAAGATATTTTTTCATTAAACCTAAAGGAAGCAACAAATGAAGGAAAATCTACTTTAGATCACATAGGTCATACCCAATAGAGGTATTAGAAGTTCATTTCCTTTCATCCGTAAGAGTAGATCCTTGGTGAGAGAAAGGAAGTTGTGAGAACCAAATCTTTATTCAAAGATTGAGCATCGTTTTTTTGAAAACAAGCAAAATACATAACTAGGAAGGGTTGAATTATGTATTTAAGATCTTTAAAAAATTTCACAAGGCAATATCCAAAAGGAACTTTAAGACTTGATAGACCCATTGTTAAGCATTTTTTTCATAAGAGAGGCTTTTGACAAGGCTCATCGAACACAACTTTCAATTTGACAGATGCGTTGTCAAAAATATTTTTAAAAACTTATTTTCACAAATCTCTCATTCTTCGATAGTTGCATATCAATAATATGCAATTTAAAAAGTTAAGAGTTGAGAGGTATTTACACGAAGTATTTTTGTAGTGATTCATCTAAAAACTCAAACTACGTCTAGTTCTTAATTAACATGATCAAGCTTCAATAGCAAACTAACACTATAAGATACAAGGTAAGTATAATTTGGATCATGATCATGGCCACTCTTGGCTAAACATAAAGTATCATTTGGACCAAACCACTCCTAAATAAGCATAGAGTATTGTTTGAACATGCAGTCACACTTGGCTAAGACTTAAGTAACCCAACCACTGTTGGCCAAACATCTTTGTTTATAGAAAGTGTGTGTTGTAAACGACCACATGTTTGATAATAAAAACAGGGAAGCATCCTAAGATGAATGCAAGATGATAAACACTCTTTTCGGTTGCAAATAAATATAACAATGTTCTTTCTCACAAACTAAAAGCTAAAGGGTTGCTAAAGATTATAAGAGCTTTACTATCGCACTTATTATCGTGAGTTTGGTCAATATTGTCAATCTTTCTTTCTTAAAGAGATATTCTTTATATAGATTTGAAGAATAAAAAAGTTGTTACAAATCCTTTTAAGACAAAAATAGGTAAAAAAATAAGGAAAACTAAAACTGTAAAGAAATTGTACAAGTGATTTTTGTCCTTGTTTTTGAACATAATTAGGCCTTCAATAGACTCTGAACTTAAACCCTAAATTTTCAAACTTTGAAGAAATTATGGCCTAATTTCGCTCTAATCAAGTTAAAAGCCTAATTAAAAGTGTGTAAGCTAAAACAAGCAAAAATAAACTTCAGGAATCTCTTTACAAATTTTTAACACGTCTATCTCAAATTCTCAAAATATAGAATTCATATGTTCACTTTAAAGCCGTGGAAGTATAGAATCCAATGCAACTATAATAAAAAAAATAAAGTGATGTCTATAGAAAATGTTATGGCCAAGCAAACAAATGTCATATGAGCTAAAATTACAAATTAAAACAATTAAAAAAATAACCTAATTATTACTAACGAAAGAAAATGAACTAAAATATAAAAATAATGCAAAAATGGATTGATTAAATTTGAAAAAAGAATGAAAAATGATTAAAAAAACATTTTTTTACAAAATATAAAAATATAACAAATAATATTAAAGAAAATATAAATCTTTAAAAAATTTAAATATTACAAACATTACAATAAATTCTTGATTTTGACAAAAAATTACAGACAAATTTGTGTTTGTCAATAATTTCTTAAAATGAATTTTACAAATAGATAAAATTACTCGACAAATGAAATTACTGATAAATTTTATGGAATAATTTATATTTATCATAATTACTGACCTATTTCTTCGATGAATATAAAAAATAAAAAATAAATATATTTTTTATATATTTTATCAAAATATATCGACAAATCAATATATTCCATAATTGCTCACGAAAATATAATATTATTAATTATTAATAATATTAATATTGATAATAATCATAACAATAATTATGATAATAATAATAACACTGTTAACTATGAATATATAAAAAATAAAAATATTAATTTAATAAATTTAAATAATAATAAAAAATAGTAATAATATCAAACATAATTATGAAAATAAATAATAATAAATTTAATAATAATTTAATATAATTTTAATGTTAATAATTTTATTTTATGTTAATATATATTAAAATAAAAATATTAATATAATAATTCGTATAAGAATAATAAGTAATATAATAACAATAAAAATGATAATAATAATAATTTTCATAATAATAGTAATACTTTAATAATGATGTAATAATAATAATATTAAAAATAAATATGATAAGATTTATAATAATAATATTAATAATTTCCTTATTATTAATAATAATTTATTATAAAATTAAAGCTAATAATTTTATTTTGTACTAATATATATTAAAATGATAGTATTAATTTAATAATAATATTAATAATAACAATAATTTTAATAATTTTAATAATAATAATAATAGTAATAATTTTTTTAGTAAGAATAATATTTAATATTAATATTAATATTAATAATAAAATAACAAGAATAAGAATAATCTGATCGCTAAATTGACTTGTCTATGATTATATATTCTCTAATCCATTGCTGATCGTTCAAATCTTTCCTATTAAAATGTTAATATTTGGTTTTAATAACTTTAATAACAATAATATGTAATAATAAAATATAATAAATATAATAATGAATAATAATAAGTAAGGATTTTGACCAGTAAAATTACTTTTTTTAGTGAAAACTAAAAAAAAGTATTTTCTTTTTGATTAAAAAATTCAAATATTTAAAATTATTTATATTTTTAGTTTTTTATTTTACTTTATTTTAAATTTTGATTTTAATAAAAAAAACGTGAAAACAAAAAAATTTAGACCCTAAAATTTCTTATCTTAGTTGGAGAAAGCAACAAAAAGATGTAAAAGAAAGAAAAAAAATTAAAAAGGAAGAAGGCACGCGAAGTAGCAGTGCTCACTAGCTCACTCCTTCACACTCTTCTTCTCCCAACTCAACAACCTCAGCCATCACTCACACTTCTCTGCCATCTCCAAAATCTTCTTCCAGATCTTCGACGACCTCGCCAACGGCAACGCTCTCTCGAAGCCGCGACGCACCGTCGCACGCCGTCGCTCCCTCTGTCGGGATCCACCGCGCAACAACCTGAGCGAGAGGTGTGTATGGTCTCCTCTTCCTCTGGTCCGGATTGAGATCCTAATTTGACGCTTCCGAAGTTGCATTGCAGTTTTCTCTGAACACTCAGGAACTTCTCGAGTTTGGTTCATCACTACTGATAATTTGATTTGAAGTTGGGATCCGTTTGAAATTTGCAGTTGCGTTTGAGCTTGCTAATTGCTTGTTGATGGAATTGGAATCGAGATGAAACCTTTATTTCACTTTGGAGGTTGGTGATTGAGAATAATTGGCAAGGCAAAGTGGTGATTTTCCGTGTGGAGGAAGAAAACCGTTAACAATTTAAAACGTCACTTCAATTATCTAAGGCAATCGCATGGCATAATTGTGATTCTATTTCAAGGCTTCATTGCATGCCATTTCTTATAAGCATGATATATTTTTTAATAGCATATTTACACACTGGGTTACGAATTGCTACCTCGACTATAAGTTTTGTTATGAAATAGTTATGAAAACTATTAATTGTTATGATGAATCTCCGATTTAATAATTATTTTTTTATTAATATTATTATTTTAAAAATTATTAATTATCAAGTTAAATCTTGAATTTGTTTCATAATTAAAATTTTATAATAATTTCAAAACTAATTAATTATCATACTAAATTTACTTGATAATTAATTTTTTTAAAAATAAATTTAAAATAATTAATTATCATGTTAAATTTTGAATTTACTTGATAATTAGAATTTTTGTTCATTTAATAATTTCAAAATGATTTATTATTAGGGTAAATATTAGATTTATTTTATAATTAAAATTTTCGTTTCAAAATAATTAAACCTCATGTTAAATCTCATATCCACTTGATAATTAAAATTATAATATAAAATAATTTTTAAAATAGTTAAAAATATCAAACACCAAAACAACTTTTATTGTAAGAATTACATTATTTTTTATTTTTTAATGGAAATATGTGGAAATAATGTTAATCCTTATTGAGTCCAAATAAAAAAGTTTTAAAATATTTACTTTATTATTTTTACGGGCATTATTTTTTGGGAAAAATATATATTTTAAAAACTAGATACATTTTTGCACATTCAATTAATTGTAAGTCTTGGGACAGAACGTTGTAGGATGCTAACACTTTTCTTGTGCATAATCAACTCCCAGACTCAAAATTTGATTTCGAGACCTTTTCTTTTTAAAAGGTTTTTCCGTAGTTTTTCACTATTAACTACAATCACAACTCCTTTATTTTTTTCAAAGTTTAATAATCATCACATTGTGATCTCGGTTGCGACACTTTTCATGCAACATCAAATGTATGAATATTCTTTACACAACTTTCTGATATATGACATAACTTATTAGGCCTAGTTTAGGTAGTTTTCTTTTTTCAAACTTTAGTAAAATAAAGAGTCTAATGTGATTGACTATCTTTACATAATTAACATTTCTTTATATCTAGAAAAGTTATTTGTGTGGAGTAGCTTTAGATGTTGTTTCAAGAGATATTGGATGTAGACACTTTATTATGAGATAGAAAAGAAAAACATTTTTTGCAAGCATAGAATAAACATTTATAAGTATTTGGCATGTGCTGTAAAATGCTTTAGACATTTTATCTATCAAAGCAAAAGCTTATCCAATGAAGTAAACATGTTTGTGTCTGTCTAAGTAAAAACTTATCGGACTAAGGAAACACACATGTGTATGTCCAAGCAAAAACTTAGCAGGCAAAGTATATAAGAAAAACACTTGCGTATGTTCGGATACACAAAACACTTGTGTCTGACAAGACTTGATGCTTATAAAATCATATTTTTTTACTTTGTATTTAAGCACATAGTCAAAATCAAATATAGGGTATGTTGAACTTATACCTAACTGTTGGAGATCCCATATCAACTAGAGATTAGGATATTTCATTCTTTATAAGTGGGTGCAAACCTCACCTTATAAGCTTGTTTTATGAGGTTGAATTATGCTTAAAATTCACTTCTTAACATGGTATTAGAGTCACTTAAAGCCTATCATAGCGAGAGTTTATTGGGCCTATCGTGCTACCCGTTATCGGGTCATTATCGGACCACTCATAACATATATTTCCATGCACGAGTTGCTAGCCTTGGCGTGAGGGGGTGTGTTGGAGATCCCACATCGACTAGAGATTAGGATATTTCATTCTTTATATGTGGGTGCAAACCTCACCTTATAAGCCAGATTTATGAGGTTGAGCTAGGGTTAAAATCCATTTCTTAACACTAACCATCTACATTTGTGTCTCAAATAGCACAAAATAATATTGAAGAAGCTCTAGGGGATGAAGGTTGGATCCTAGCCATGGAGGAGGAGCTCAATCAGTTCATGAGAAATAATGTATGGATGTTGGTTCCTCAACAAAATGTGATTGAAACACGATGGGTCTTTCACAACAGCTCGATGAGGAAGGGAAAATAGTAATAAATAAAGTTAAATTGGTAGCACAATGAGCAAAAAGGTATAGACTATGAAACATTTGCTTTGATTGCATGATGGGAAGAAATAAGGATTTTATTATCCTTTGGTGCTTAAAAATTATAAAGATTTTTCAAATAGACATTTGATAGGTGTCATTTAACAGTCACATTAAAAAGAGATTCCAGCGTAGTTTTTCTAACACGGTTATAGACTATCTAACGCCAAAGAAATGATAGTATAGAAGTGGTCGGAAGACCCCAAATCGTCTCACAATGAACCCAATAGTAAAATTAGCAAATCAGTTTTTATAATATATCTACAAACAAGAAAAGTTAACAATAACAATAAAGATAAAAGGGGAGTTGAGATTGTTGTGCAGAAAAATAAATTAGAGATTATAAAACAGTAAAAAATGTAGGTTGACTTACAAGTTCCTCCACCAATAAACTCTTCACAAATTATCTAAATATTAACACCCTTCAATTTTCACACAGGGATAAACCAAATCAAGCATGCGTTAATCCAATTTAACATAAACTTATCAGCAAAACACACGTATACTCATGTATTCAATACCCCACCTGTATACATGCATGTACTCATGGGATGTTTCTCTCCTATCTATTGAATCATTTATGTGAATTAATTTTTAGATGTTTTCATTTATGTGACACTTTACTTTAAGATTGAGATTTTAGGAGTTAATGGTGATGACCTTAGGAAAATTCTCATTGGACACTAACTTAACCAAGTGGTTAAGTAGGTGTGAAGGTGCATTTCACAAAGGCAAAGATAAAAAGACATTGTATGGTGACATATATGCAATTGCCGAAATAAAGAAGAAAACTAGGAAACATTAATGGAAAGGAAACATGAAGGAAAATGGAAGAAGGAAACTTATGGAAAATGGAGTGGGTGATCACGCCACTTGGTGGGTGGTAACCACCAAGATAAGTGCTAGGCCACCACTTGAGAGTTTCTTTCTCATCAAGATAAGACCAAAAGGAAGAGGAGACAATACTCACTCAAGATCTCACAATATTTGTACAGAGTAACTTTTCTATTCAATTTCAACATGTAATGGGTAGGCCTCCTATTTATAGGTGAAGGAGTCTTGGAAAACAAGCAAGAGGGGTAGGATAGGAAAAAGGAAAAAATGGGAAGTCTTAGGATTTGACTAAGTCAAAATCGCATCCTAGGCTTGTCCTTCTAGAAACTAGGTCAATTTGTCTTCCTAAAAGGCTAGGAACAAGCTAAAATGATATTTACACCCCCTATTATGCTAAAGGAACCTTATTCTAGCCTATCTTTGCAATTTGGACCCCAAAAGTGAGCTCAATTTATTTACAACTTGTTTTATTCTTTAAGAAGACCAACAAGAAGAACATTAGATGCCACTACAAAAAACAGTGTAAAAAATGGCGATTTTATTATGGCAGTTATTAATAACCGCCACAAATTTCAATATAATACGTAATTTGACTAACCGCCACAATTATCTTTCAAAATATATCATTTTTAACTGTCACAATTATCCTTCAAAATAAAAGTTCCCCAGTTTCTTTCCCTCCATACACCATTTCTCATTATTCCTTTTTTTTTAAAAAAACTTGCTTTCACTTGGAAATTGAATTTTTTTTTTTGAAAACTTACTTTCCCTTGGAAAATATTTTTTTTTAAAATTTGCTTTCAGTTTGGAAACCAAACCCTAATGCCTCTTCCCTCTCTCTGTTCCACACCCCTAACGCCCATTCCCTCTCTCTGCTCCACACCCCTAATGCCTCTTCCCTTTCTCTGCTCCACACGAAACCCTAACGTCTCTTCCCTCTCTCTGCACCACATGAAACCCTAACGCCTCTTTCCTCTCTCTACTAATGAAACCAAAAATCCCTAACGTTGCCTCCACACAAAACCCTACTCTGACCTTCACGAAACCCAACAACACATGCTAGAAGAATTTCTACCTTTAATGTAAATGATTTCAAATTTAGAACTGAAAGTCGAGAACATGACTTAAAAACCCAAAACTATGGAGTGTTCTTAACTTCTTCAACATCATTTGTTGCAAGTGGTGTGGATCAAAATATTAGACAAGCAGATTTGGCATATTATGGCAAATTAGAAGATATAATTGAGCTTAATTATTATGGTCATTTTAAGGTTACCTTGTTCAAATGTAAATGGGCTGACACCACAAGGGACTGGGGGTTGAGGAAGGATCATTGGGGTTTCACTTGTATTAATTTTTGAAGGTTAATTCACACGGGAGATCGTGAGGAGCATGATCCATACATTGAAGCTTAACAAGCTGAAATGGTATATTATATAGATGATGAGGTGAATAAGGCATGGTCAATTGTTGTCCATTTGAAACCATGATACTTCTATGATATGGGAGAAGGAGATGGTGAAGTTTGTGAAGTAGAACCGTGTCCACAACAAGACTTAAATGAATTTTTCAGCAACTCTGACCAATTCGCATCATTTAGGGAGGATGGAGATGATGAATTACTAAATGAGGACAACAATGATGATGAACTTCATGAAAATGACTCAATGTCAGAGTAATAATAACCTTGGTTCAACTGCACTATTAATATGTTCATTCATCTACTATGTGCATGTATGAAGCTTTTAATATATCTTCACTTTTAATATATCTTCAAATTTTAATTATGTTGTTGATTACTTCATTTTTATGTGCAGGTATGCCTAAACCTAAAAGGATCAAGAACTTGCTTAAGTCAGTTGCTGGTTCAGACAAATCTGTAGCCAACTATGTAAACATTAATGATATGCCTTCTGATACACAAGACCAGTCAAGAACTACTTCCGCAAGTCCATTTGGATCTCCACTACCACAAGCTTCTCAATCTATTCATCAACAAACCTCACAACCTACACAACCACAAACTTCACAAGTTCCACAACCATAGACTGAATCTAAAAATCATGAATTATATGAATTTGTACTTCTAGCAACTTCTGAATCTGCACCAGCACAACCAACTTCTGAGTCTGAACCTGAAAGAGTGCAACCAAGAAAATCAAGGCAATCAAACCACTATTGGTTTGTTGATGCTATAGGTAAAATCTTTTGTTTTTTTTTTTCCTTTACATGTAATAAGTTTCACTGCACATAAAATAATGTATTTGGACTTTTATAGATGGGGAAGGAGTTAGTCAAAAACTAAAGGTGAAGGTTAGGGATGCTCATAACTTACCTAACGGATTACGTGTGGTGGTGAACTATGATGACAATTTTCAACCAATTGGATAAGCATTTGGTTTACTTGCTGGAGTTCGTGGATAGCTAGCAACAAATCATGTATTGTTCCCTATTAGTTTTGAAAAGTGGTCAACTTTGCCAGATACTTACAAGGATTCAGTGTGGGAGAGTGCACTAAAGGTAATATAACTTACATTGAAATAACTTTAATTTATTCAATACATTTGGACTAACTTCTTTCCTTTTTTTGAAGTCTCGATTTTGTTTCAAAGTAAATGAAGATTTGGCTAAAAGAGATGTTATGTTTAAAATTGGGAAACTGTGGAGGGAATACAGATGCAAGCTTTGGAATGAGTTTTATGACCCACTTATGAGCATAAGTGACCTCATCAAGAATGTTCCAGCTGGATTAAACATGGAACAATGGGTTGTTTTTGTTGATTATCGTTTGAGGCCTTCTACAGTGGTATGGTAAACTCTGTTTTTTATATTATTAATAAGCTTACTTTACGTTTACACAAAACTGATTTCATTTTCACTTTGTAGAACATGTGTAATAGAAATAGAGATATAAGGAAGAGACAACTTATTCCACACACTGGTGGTGTTATGTCTTTGTTAAGAAGAATAAATAATTTGGTATTTGTTTGCTTATATTGTGCTCTCTATTTTAATATATTACAATTTCTGCCACATTATACTTATATTATTATTGTTGAACATATAGAAAATTGAGACTGGTAAAATATTGGACAAGCTGAAATGTGGAAGATCACACATAAGAGGGAAAATGGCACATATGTGAATGATGAGGTGTTGGAAATTGGGGTAAGTGTTTGGACTGCTTTGATGATGATGTATTGATCATGATGATATATTGGACTGCTTTAATGATGATGTATTGATCATAGAAATATATTGAACTGCTTTGATGATGATGTATTGATCATGATGATATATTGGACTACTTTGATGATGATGTATTGATCATGATGATATACTGGACTACTTGCATAATATATTCTAACAAGTATATGTTGTTCTTTTGATTATTTTCAATTTTATCCAGGAAAAAATTAATGAACTAATGTTGACAAATCCAAAAGGTGGTTCGGATATATCTCCAGAAGATCCAATTGGTGTCATATTTGGTAAGGAGCATCCGGGTCGAGTTAGAGGGCTATCATATGGTGCTTGTCCCAGCCTTGCTTTCAAAGGATCCACAACAAGGCTAAGTGGTATGAACCATGCTTCCTCTAGTTCAACTTCGTCAAATGTGGAGGATAAGGTAACTCAAATGGAAAAAGAGCTTGCAACTGTGAAAAATGAAATGAACACTTTGCTTGCATATATTGCTTCAAGAAAAGATGTTCCAGAACATTTTGCTGCAATGGCAGCTAATTCGGTTCATGCATCCACCAATTATTTGTGTCTTTTATTTTATAATTATAAACATACAAATTCATTAACTTAAAATTATTTATTTCAGACATCAGATTATGGATGTGGTGCTCCATCACCTAATCAAGTAATAGGATCAAGTGCTGGAAGCAAAACTGATTAGGGTTGTGTGTTTTAATTTTAAACTTGATTAGGGATGTATGAACTTTTTATGTGTTTTAATTTTCAATTACATATAAAGTTTTGAACATTATTATGTGTGTTTTAATTTTCAATGAAATGAATGGATGATTATAACTTTATACATCACTTTAGGTTGCTAACTTCTATCCAAGCGTTTCAGCACTTTGATGTTCAGCTCTTCCTTGTCAAAGACTTTTCCCATACCTATCAAGTGATTCACTATGTGTGTGAACCTTTTATGTACATCAAGTATGGTTTCTTCTTGTTTCATCCTGGACACTTCATACTCTTTAATAAGAGCATGCTTCCTTGCTCTTGTGACATCATAAGTTCCTTCATGAGTGACCTCCAAGATGTCCCACATCTCCTTGGGCAAACTGCACTGTGAAATCATGAAAAATTCATTCATATTTAAAGCAGATGTAATAATACTTTTTGCCATAGAATCATATTGAGCTTTCTTGTTTTCACTTTCAAACCATTCAGACCATGCTTTCTTAACATTTTCTTCTTTAACCACATGCATAGGAATAAAAGAACCATTTAAAACAGCATCTCATATACCTATCATAATAGACTGCATAAAGATCTTCATCCTAACTTTTCATAAAGCATAATTCACACCACCAAACAACCTAAACTCAGCTATATTACAAAAATCTTGATTAACTTTCAAGCTCTAACTCTAGATACTAATGTTTGTATTAATGGGGCGTAAAGTTCAAAAGGGGAATTCTCTTCCTCAAAAAACACCTGACAGAACCTATCGTTTATTCTCACTGATTTAGCTGGCCTTACCTCCTCACCCAAAGGGATTCTGATGTGTAACCTCGTGTACTCTAACACCTCTTATGAAATTATTCCCTCATCAACCTCTACAAGTGTGCCTACAAGAGACCCTATACATTCGAAACATTGATTACTCCAAAGAGGTAGCAGGATACCCCTGCAGCGGAACCAGGCTATCTTCTCATATACCACAAAAGAGTCATCCCAGTGGACGATAGAACCAAAAATACCTTCAAACTATTATTTCTTGTCGACAATTAACCTCTCGATTAATCCCTCTTCTTCGCAGGATAAAAACACGTACCCCTCCCCTATATATCTCACCTTCGCTAAATTAAATCCTCCCATAATATAACTCTCCTTAACGGCTTGCACATCCGCTGCCTTCAATAGTTTCCCAATAAAACATCTCTCCAACCAAAAAGACATCTCCACATTGATCTTAAAATGTGGCAAAATGTCGTCTTCTCCCTTTTGATCAGGGCCGGCTTTTCCACCCCTGACGGCTTGAGCATAAGAGCATTGTTGAGTCTTCTGACTTCACACTTTTCGAGTATGAACTTGCTTCTGCAAGGTGTGAATTGGTTTATCTTGCCTTCTATATTTGGGTTTGTTTTCTTGCAACTTCCAAATAGAATCGAGTTGTCTTTCCAAAGCATACTCATCCATTACTCCATGAAATATGACAAACCCAAAACGTTATTTTCTGACGTTTAACTTTCTATAGATGAAGACGTCTAGAACCCTTCCTCGACACTAAAATACCCTCCATAAATCCTTCTCTTAAAACTCATTTAGAAAATTAGTAAAAAAGAAAGCAACATCTACCATCTTCAAATTGCAAAATCTGCTGCGCACAACTCCAAAAACACCTTCACGAAAAACTTCAACGAACTTCGAAATCCCTTAGAAACGTACCCTGTGATCCCCTCATCTCACCTCAAACATAAAATTCTATTTGTTTGGGGTTTATACAATATTTATATATATGTGGCTAGTCTTTTATAACCCTAGTGCCTTTGTTATAATGTTTTAGATATATAGAGGCATGAGCAGTAAGATTATTAGATAAACATAAGCAAAATCATTATTTTTTCCAATCATGTATTATTTCCAAGAATGAAATTTTAATTTTTGTATTACCTCCTCACCACAAAATTATTAGTAAGTAATTATGAATTTGAAGACCAAACCACCTTTTTTGATCATAAGAGCAAGGATTTACATACAAAGACACCACAGAACTAGTAGAAAAAAAAATAAACCAAATTTTTTTTAGTTTAAAACGAAGCGAGTGAAACATAATTCAGCTAACAATATTGAAAGATAAAAAAACAGATATGATTAAGGGAACTTGGTTAGGTGTGACTCCAAGTATTGGGGCGAGTAGGTCAAAATTGAAGTTTCAGAAGACATGTTGAAGAGTGAGTTGGATTTTCAGATCAAAGATAATTTCTATGTGGGGGTGGTTATGACAATCGAATGTGGAAGTTACATATATAAATCAAAATGGAATAAGAAGAAGGAGCATTATCATTATCATTGTTTGTTCAACTTTTTGTTGAAAGAATGTAAACCTAATTTTAACAATATTAAACTGAAAACCTAATGTTTTAGACTACATTTAATCTCTTTTATGTACAATGTCAGTAACTGCGGTTTCCACCAGTAATCCATGGATAATACAAATCCCATTTTTAAAAATCCACATTCAAATTTTAACTTAAACATACAAACCTAGATCCACTAAGTTGCGAATTATGGAGATAGTCCATGAGTTTTTATCCAACTAGCTAAGAATATGAATTTCAGGGACCTAGATCTTGTTTCCATAAAAATATCTCTGATCCTAAACCCTAAAATGACAAGTTATTCTTAAAAGCTTTGAGAGAAAATTAGGTATTGAACTGTGTGATTGAATGGTGATAAATGGATACAGCTAGCAGCAGCAACTTCTTCCTCTGATGAAAACGTCAGGTACTGCACGTGCAGAGTGCTTTCACGTAGTTATTAAGATAAAAACAAGCTTCCACTTCACTCTGATTTTCTCATAACAACAAATCCAAGTGGTGCTTTTCTTTCTTCCCCCACTTTTCTTGCATGCACATCAGTGGTCCCTCAATATTAATGTTGTTCAATCAAAGTCCTGTCAACTGTTATTGGTTTCTTAGAGCCTTCAATTAACTCTTTTCTCTCTTTAAACAAAAATAATTTGATTCATACTAGCCCTTTGATTCTTCAATAGGAATACAACTTTGGCTTTCCCTAATATCACTATCTGTCTGTCACTCACTCTTACAAAATTCTCAAATCCAAAATATCCATAGACAAGGCATAAACTTAACTAGTTATTGTGATTAGGGTCTGTAAATATGTTTTATCATCACTATTTTCAGTTTCTTAGGTTTTATAGATTAAAATAAGAATACTTTGTATTTTCAGGGAGTAAACAGTGGTTTTGTTTTTTTTATTTTTTGATGATGAGATACTGTATGAAACAGTAAGAATGAAACTGAAATATCAAAATTCACTTTTCTAGGATTACACATAATGCATTAATTTTGTAGTGGACATATTCATATATAAGTCATTTTCAAGTCTCAAAGCATGCAAACCACTAGGATCTGTAACTAAAAGACACTCATTTCGACGTTATCTCCTGTCTGTTTGCATTGACGTGTGCATTATGTCTGTCTGTGGCACGCCCTTTTGTGCTTCACATGCATATCCATAGTTTTGGTTTTCTGGTTAACACACTGCTATCAAACAATGGTGTCTGTTTCAGCATCACACCATGATTTGTCATTGTGGTTCACTAATTGAACACCGACTTTTGTTTTTTACTGCATTCTTCTCATCACTCATCATTTTAAGGTGTGTGATTATTTAGGATTATCTTTAGATTTTAGTTGAGATATATACAGGAATATTGTTACATCCTGTATATATTAGCTAGCACTCATTAATTCAAGTTCGTGATGATCTTGAATCAGACTTAGTGGGGGAGGTTTCCTCTCATCCACACTTTTTCTCCAGGAATTTTCTCTTTCCAATTTATGTCCATGTTACATTTTGGACGGTAGAGTTAGAAAGAGCTTTCTATAGCCTTTAATATACCTGTTGTCAGTTTGTGAGAATAATAAATTATTGTGTTGAAGGAGAGGCCAAGAATCATTAAACTAAAGTGTGTCATTTTGTTATTAATTTCTGGGATATCATAGCAGCATAACATCATTGAATGATAAGCACATGGGGAGTGTTAACCTCATATTACACAATATATTGTGTGATGACAAGGTGGGGACAAGTCTAAGCTGTGCAGTCACTATCTGATATTCCATTATAGGGCTAATGTGAGAGATATTATTAAAACAGGAAGATTGCTTCATCAAATAGGTGAGATTGTTATTGCCATTGAAGTGGCTCATAGTGTGATTCAGGCCCAACACACATTAATTCACACATGTCTTCCTTTTGTTCAAGATGACCCTATTTGTTTTTTCATATGCAACAAGTACAATAAACTATAACATTTTAGGTTGTGCAGTATCATTAGAAGCTTCAAGTGACAAGTGGGTAGATGATAGACAAGACCTCAATTATGTGTTGTAGGGAGTGTGTAAAAGTGATGGAAATTGAAAACACAGTAGGAATAGCTAGAAGACAATTCCAAAATGAATATGCTGGTCCTGGAGTTACTATGTTACTATATATCATAAGTGTGACATACTAGGGTACACCCCACTTGTACTATATCAGGAAAAAAAAAACAAAACAAATATTACCCAGATCAAAATTAAGAGTCTAATTCCATGATGCTGTAAAGATAGAATTGGAACATCAAACATGTTGTTACCATTTTAGACTACAGGCACTGAGAATAGTATGTGTGTCTGCCATAGAAGTCTGATTTGAATGGATGTGATATTGCTGCATTTGATGCAATCTTTTGATCTTTCCATTGATCCTCCACTAAATGACTGAATTATGAATTGATTGGACATGCTAATAGTGGAAAGAACATTTTGAGGTGAAAACACTATAATCCTTCTTTAAAAAGCATGGGAGAGGTAAAACTGATGGTGTAGCTTCTATTTGACTAGAATAATGTAAAAAAAAAACATCATGCGTTAACTATGTTTTGGTTTTGTTTTGTTTCATCCTTTATTTTATTCCTGAAAAAGAAAAGGAAGTAAACAGAATCTTGAGTGATTGTAGAAAACCCACAATGGGAATCTGCCAGAGTAATGAAAATGAGTGTCAATTCCAACAACAAAAATTTACGGTCCATTATGAGTGTGGGCCTGATCTTCCCACTACAGCAAATTGGACGCATTTTGCGCCAAACCCCCAATTAAAATTTCAAGAACGAAACAACAGCCAGGATTTGAACTGAAGTCGAAGAAAGAATTAACCATTAGACTAGACAAATTTTTTATCATATTATCATTTTTATTATACTTATTATTAATAGAATTTATACATATTAATATAATTATTATTAATAATAATAAAATAAATTATACTTATATTATTAAATTATTATTAACATTATAATTAATATTATAATTAACATTATAATTAACATTATTATTAATATTATTATAAACATTATTAATATTATTATACATATTATTAATATTAATATTTAATAAATTTAATATTATTTTCATCAATTTAATAAATTTAATTTAACTAATTTATATCATAATTTCAAAAATAAAATAGTTATGACAATATATAAATAAAATAATATTTAAAATAAACAAATATTTTATATAACATTTAAATAATTTAAATATATATTTTATTTTACTCAATTAATTTTAAATCACCGCTTATTTAATTTAATAAATCTAATTTAATTAATTTATATTCAAAATTGATAAATTAAATAATTTATTATAACATTAAAGAAATAATTCTAAAATAAATATAATAAAGAATTCAAAATTAAAATATTTATTATACATTAAAAATATTTAAATTTTAAAATTCTAAACATGCGTGGCCGCGGCCGACGCAAAACCGACGCCTATGCGTGGGCCTATGCGTGGGCCTATGCATGGGCCTATGCGTGGGCCGCAGCCGACGCAAAAAAATAAATAAATAAATAAATAAATCAATATATGCGTCCGTTTTGCGTCCAATGTAAATCTTGCGTGGGCTTTTACTCATTTTGACCGTCGAGAGTAGCGTCCGCAAATGGTCCACGCAAAAATTTGGATGCTAAATCAAGTTTTTCTTGTAGTGTCCTCTTCACCAAAAGAATCGTGGACAGCACAATATGATGCACTCTCGTATTGATGATAATACCAAATTTTTTTCCTCTTATATATTCGGTCCAAAAGTGATAGCTGGTCGATTCTCTGTGATGTCAATCTCAATTCTCTTGTTCATGACTCAATGTAGGACTACAAAAAAGAAAGGGGAAATATTTTTCAATTTTTAATTTGCTGAATGCATATCTTTTTTTAAAGTGGGTTTTTGGGTTACTTAGTATATATATATATGTCAACCTTGCTCTTGATTGGTGATCAAATATTTTATGACATAGTTATTCCAATCCCATCCCACTACACACACCATCCATCCTCATAAAAAAAATCATATCTATATGACACTAGATATAATGAGTGTCCACATATCACAACCAAATTTTGTAGAGGTGTGTCTAATGTAGACAAGAAGGGGGTATTAACACTTTTAGACAAAGCCCCCACTAAAAAGAAAGAGGAAGGATGGCAAAGGCATAATGATTTTACCCAAGATGGGGGGAGTTGGGGTTGTGACCACAAACTCCAAGAAACAATTAATGGGATGAGTAAGGCTAGGTGGTGTTGGCACATGGATATTATTTTAGTGGAGGGAGTTGATGTTTACACTAGCACACACCAATATTGTGTCTAAAGGTGAGAGGAAAATAATAGTTAACAATGTTCCTCCTTTTTATTCTCATCTTCCTTTAGCCTTCTCTTTTCCATATTTCATCCATAGTGGGAAAGGAGGGGCTTCTTCATTCAAAATGCAATAACTAATGTCCTTATCTTTAGCCTTACTCCACCTATCCCACCAAATCCATCCCTTGTAAAAAGTACCCTCATGGCAGCTCATTTAAATTCCCTCTCCTAAAGAAATTTTCATTATGTTAGATATGATTATGGATTTCTAGGTGAAAGGTATATGCCTCTTTCTTTTATTGATTCTTAATTGCTTATCTTGACCCACCATGTCCTTTTTGAAAATTATATTCATATCACCCATTATCCTTACAAAGTGGATTGAGAATAAGAGGAGATAATATATATAGACCCAGCTAGGCACTTCCCAATATGCATCACCTCGAAACAAATCTTGAAAGAGAGCAATAAAAAAAAAGTAGTAAAATAGAGGGAATTGACAATGTTAGAATAACATTTTTGTAAAGAAAAGGAATCAAAAGGGAAACAAAATCCTTTCTCACATTGGCTTAAAAGGAAAGAGAATGAGGGTTTAGATAATGACAATTGAGTATGACCATCCACATTGAATTTGAGAAATAAATGGTATTTTAAAAAGCAAGGCCAACCTCAATAGCAACATTTCATTGGTGATAGAAAACCAAGTAAGAATTCCATTCTTTGGATTTCTAAATGCCTTTCACTGTGGCACCTTTAGACTTTGAGATTCACAATTGGGTCTATGGAGAAGAGAATTAATTGGATATGGCACTTTATTAGGAGCCAGCTTGATTTCAATTCTATCTTGCCCTAGGTGCTATCATTTTTAATCTATTTTTTTTTGTGATATGGGAGAGTGGTAGCATTAGTAGTAGTAGTGGGACCCTGTTCTTTAAAGAAGAAAACATGTGTTAGGATAGAACAAAAGGAAGCAACAAAATCAATTGTATGATGATGGAGTAGTACATGAGTGCCCCCTTTCACAAGGGAAGAAAGTTAGGTTAGGCATCATGGACCCCCTCATGCTTTCTTTATTTAGATCCATATTCTATGCTTTGTACTATCCTAATACTTGTAGCAGGCCCACCCAACCCCCAACTGAAAATTTGGAATATGTATATCACCGATATCGACAACTTATGTCACACACATTTCTAACCCTTTTGCATCAACTCCAACACGTCTACAAATTCTTTACCAAGATAATCAAAGAACGCAACATGGCATGGGCCTAGATACTTACAACCATTTTCAATCTCCTTAGCCCTCCATTGGGTTAACTATGAAATTGTTTTTCTTTGATCAGTAAAAAAAAATTGTTGGAGATCTCACATCATTAAGACATTTCATTATATATAAGTGGGTACAAACCTCATCCCATGAGTCGGTTTTATGGGGTTGAGTTAGGTTTAAAGTCCACTTCTTAATATGGTATCAGAGTCATTTCGAACTTATCCTAGCGAGTGTTTGTTGGGCTTATAGGTCACTCGCTATCGGACCATTATCAGACCACTCATAATATGTTATCCCACGCACGAGCTGATCGACTGGAGATTAAGACATTTTATTGTATATAAATGAGTGCAAACCTCAATCCATGAGTCAGTTTTATGGGGTTAAGTTATGTTTAAAGTTCACTTCTTAATAAAAAAATATATAAATAAAAGAGTATATGAATATTCAATCCATCCATTGGTGTAAAATTCAAGATGAAATCAACTATTAACAATAACTTAAATACATATGCCATTGGAAAAGAAGTGCGTGTGGATTAAGTTGAACATGGTTTTGAATTTCATGGTTAACTATTCATATGAATGGATTGATAAAGATATGATTAATGAGCAATTTAGTGATGGAAATGGAGAAGAAGGAGAGGGTGGGAAGAAAGGGTTTGACCCCACAAAAAATGGATGTGCGATTCTATGCACAAGAAGAGGGACCAAAGCAATGAAAGTGGGTTAGTTTATTCACACGTCTTTGTCTCAAAAGGGAGACATGGGGCACTGTGGTTTAGTGTTTTGTTGGTTTGCCTTTTCCCTTGGCCAATAATAATATTATTCACTCACAATTCACATATGGGGTCTCTTTCATTGCTTCAATCTTTCATTATTTGCTTAAAGCCATTTCAAAGCATGGAAAAGTAGAAGTAGGGGTATTCCTATATATAAATATATGTGTGTGCAATGAAGCACTCAACCAAAACACACTTCATGAGATGTGCCTTTTCACAAACTCAAATCAAATTCATACATCAAATTCACAAATCCCAATTATCTTCCAAACACATTACTCATTTCTCTAATCCACAAAGAGGTTAGATTTTTAAATTATAATCATGTATTCCTTCGTTGCACCATCACCATCAATTCAACCTTGTGATAGAGTATGCAAAGGGCCCACACACATTCATCAATGTGTATGCACTAAAACAAAAGATTATGCTTATAATTGAGTTTTTGGGTAGGTTCATAATTGATTAAAATCAACGTCCTTATTAGTTCTCCCAATCAACTAAAACTCTTTATTGTTATTATAATTATAGGTGTTCTTTGCCTTATTTATTTTAGACTAAGTTTATTTTTCAAAGCGTGGAACTTGAAGCAAATGTTTCTATCATGCTCAAGTCAAATCAAGTATAGTTCTCAAAAAAATTTGCGGTCCATATAATGGTTCAAACTACTTTAAGTAGACGCCTAATATTATGTGTCAATAGTTGAAAAACAATTCAAGAATGGAATTTAAAAGTTCATGAAACTTAAAATGAATATTGTAATCATAAAATTGAATTTCAGCTCATCACTTTTTTTAAACATAAAATCCATATATAATAATATCATAATAATCTTTTATTTTTAATTTTTTCATTATTTTCTATTATTATATATGTTATCATAATTTTTATTAATGCTGAAAACAAACTATAGTGGGCGAGACTCGAAACCAAGTCCCTTGAGTGATAAAAGAATTAACCACTACATCAAACAAGTACTTTTATCATATTATGATTTTTATTATATTTATTATTATTATTATTCATAATATAACTATTATTAATATCATATATATTATTAATATTATTCATAATATAAATATTATTAATATCATTTATATTATTATTAATAATAATATTATTATTTTTAATATTATTAACATTTTTAATAAATTTCATACGAATATAATTCGTAACACTTTTTTTTATTTTTTAATTAAATTTGAAATAAGTTACATACCGTATGTAACTGTTTTTTTTTAATTAAATTTTTAATACATTACATACGGATATAATTCGTATGTAACACTTTTTATTATTTTTTAATTAAATTTGAAATAACGTTCACTTTAAATACGAATTTTTATCCGTATGTAATTTCATATTTTCTTGTAGTGTTCAAGACAGCATATAAGTATTATGTAAACATATCTTACCCAGAGACTAAACGACCCTTTGTTGAAAGTAATGTTGTATATTTTGTGTTGAATAATATTTCCTTAGTTGTTATGATGCTAAAATATGTGTTGGATAATATATTTTTTTATGCCTTTAACTTGGATAGAGATTTTTTTTTACATGAATTGGAGTACCCTTAATACTCCTATTTAATTCAATTTTATTGTTGATAAAAAAAGAGAGTAAAAACCTATTACGTGAAAACTCCAAAAAATATAAAATTCTTGATAGCATGGAACTACTCGTATCCCGTATCAAAGAAGTATCATTTATGCAAACTTATATTTATTATTATTGATTGTATTAGTGACTCAACCATTAGGATATCCTTTGTAACTTTCACAAGTACATTGTAACTTGTAGGCCAATATTCATAGTTATGGTTGCAAGATCTTGGTGGGCATGGCTAATCTTCACCAAAAATGAATGAATAATAACAAATAGGTCCAAAACCAATTATTTTACAACTCTATATTCTTGTACTCTCTTTGTAAGCAATTAGAAGAGAAGCATGTGACATAGTAAGACAAGGACCTCTTAATTTCAAAGTAAAAGAGTTGAAAATGGCAACAAAAAAGAAATATGTGAGGGGAGGAGAAAACAACCACCACCAAGAATATGATGTCTAACATAGCAAGATTCTTAATGGACAATCAAATTCGACACGGCAAATTGATGGGAAATACAACATTTGTAAATCAAACATTTAGGGTGTCACCATATCCATTGCTAAATAAATAATTAGTCAAAGAGAAATTGTTGTCTAAGCATAGTGAGAGGTGACCCAATTATCAATACACCCACAATCCATAATTCAAAAGGGAAAATTAGTCAATTTCAGAGAGAGAGGAACAAATGCCATTCTCAACCATTGTCAATGAATTATAAATTATTAAAAAAACAAAGAAGTTAATAAAATGCTAAAACTTTCAATTATTCAAATTGCAATAATTTGCAGGCCCAAGAATCATACAAGAAATAAGGACGATATTTCTGCATCACAGATCATATCCACTAGTGTCTGGATTTTGAAGCCTGCAATGGAATATTTTTTAAGATTAAAAAAAAGGAAACACTATTATTATAATCATTATTATCTTATTATTTATATTTATATTAATATTAATATCATTATTGTTATTGTTATTAAATAAAAACATACACAAAGCGAATAATTTCTTGATTAGGCAAAATGTTCACTAACTTTTGCCTAGATTCCTATGCAGAGAAGCATCCTTTCTAATTATATATTTTATTTTCTCTCCTATTTTTTATAATTATTCAGGTGGTATGTCCCACTCCACTAGGTTACTATGATTATTGTTAAACAATTTTCCCATCAATTGCAATGTTAGTATTTTTAAATAAACGTGTTCATATCTTGGAGGGTATAAAATTCTCATTAAGATTCTATAGTTTTTCATATTAACAATTAGGCATTCATACTTTATTCCAACAACTATCATTAAAGTTTAGTGGAATCATATCTCATTAAAACAATTGTTTCATCCTAGTAAGTAGTAAGAACTTATTTTGATCAAACAGTAAAGTTATTTTATAACTCCTAGACCCTATATTATATTATTATTATTATTGAAAAGGTAAATAGATGTTATTATTTTAATTACATTAGAGCAAATAGATATACAAGAGTATCATCATTAACACAAATCAAATTATAACAATTTATATCACTAAAAAAAAAATCATTAAATAACAACTAAATTTAGATACTAAAAATTAATTATTATATTAATTAAAATAGATAATATTTTACAGACTAAAATATTATTAATATCTAAAGTGGACTCTTTTATTAATAAAAATTTATAAAATGGTTTCTAAATTAGTATCTAAATTAGTTATTAAGGTTTTAGCTACTAATATTTTAGATTTCTAAATTAGTCTCTAAAAGACTAATTTAGAATATAAAATAGTTAGTAGCTAAAACTTAGGTAGCTAATGGTTAGATACTAATTTAAAACTACTTTTTAAATTTTTATTAACAATATAAATTACTTTAGATACCTATAACTATAACTTTTTTGGTTTATAAAATGATCTCTAGTTTATTCAATATAGTAACCAATCATTTTGATCTCTAAAATTAATTTCTATTTAATGATTTTCTTGTCGTGATATAAGTTGTTATCATTTGATTTATACTAAAAAATATCATTAAATAGAAATTAATTTTAGAAACAAAATAATTAATTATTATATTATCTAAATTAGATATTATTAAGTGTTGGTTTGGTAGTATCTTTGTCAAGCTGGTAGGTGCTTTTATCTAGAACATTGATATCATGTATTTTTGTATAAGAGTTGGATCACCCTGAAATGGTTCCCATTTATTTATTTTTTATTGTTGATAAAAAAATATATTAAAAGTTAAAAGGTGATGAAGAAGGTTAAGATGAAGAGATTAAGGGGTGATGAGTGGGAATCAGATTCACGTGTTGGGGGAAGCTGCCGGTCACAAAGGGACAGATGGTCCTAATCGAGTGGGGGCCCACAAGAGGCCCAAAAGATCCCGTCCTACAAAAAAGAAATCTGCCCATTATTTTAGTGTTGTCCTTGTTAGGGACTGGTCACTAAATGCTACCTTTGGCGTTTGTACCTACCCTACATGGGGTCCTCCCCAAGGTCTCTGTCCCCCAACTGCATCAAATCAACAAACACCAATTCTGCACATTACACACAACACTCTTTTGGTTCATCCAACCCTTCAACAACTCATTTGGGGTTGGAACCTTTTTCTGGCTCTTCATTTTGCATTGCAGAACATACATGGAACAACCTCACTCCTAATGCTAGCTACTACTTCCTAGCTTTTCTAATGGAAGCCACTGTTATCTCCTCTTTCCTTTTCTTTTTATTTTATTTTATTTTATTTATTTATTTATTTATTTACTACCTCTACTTTTCTAATTTCTATGGGGTCACTGTGACCTCAGATAACTGTACCATGATTCCAATGTGATTCACCGGCTCTTTTGGAATTTCTCCCATTTCTCCCATTAATTAATCAGCTAATTAATAATTACATTTTTCATTTGGAATTTCAATGACAATTGTTTACATGTAGTTTTAAATTGCAATTCAAGCCAATAGGTAAAATAAAATATGGATGGGAAAGGGTGGGAGAAGGTTATTTATAACTAATTTGTAATTTAAAATTAATTACGCCAATGATATCTGATTTGATTAGTAAAATGTTGTTCATAAACATACTAATTTTAGAATATAAATTATAATTATGTGTTTTTATAAGTATTAGGTGAGAAGGTTTGAATGTTAAAATGAAGAATGATATTTGTGTTTTAAGTTTAGTTTTAATATTATAAATAAAAGAATAATTTTTATTTATCATCTTTTTTTTAAAAAAAATCTCTAAAAATTCAATGAGTTTTTCTTTTCTCTTCATATTGATATTGTACTTTACAAGTCATAAATTAACTTGGAGTAAGCTTATATTATATTAGTTAGTGAGAACTTTGTTTAGGTTAAGTTTTTTCTTTTTTTCTTCTCAAATTTCAAGTTATCTTCTTCTTCTTTTTCTACTTTGTATGTGTGATTTGTATTAAGCATAATATAAGAAAAATTATAAATAAATAAAAAATCAGTTACTAATTAAAAGACGGGCAGATTTAGTGATCAAATAGAATAAGAAACTATTTTCTTAGTCATTGATGCACAGTGATCGAATCTGTGACCGGTTGAGTGATTGAGATTAGTGACTGATTATCTGACTGAAATAGTTATCGATTTAGTGATTGATTTAGTAATCAATTTTAAAATCTTGCACTACACTAAAAAAATGGTTTTATTATCATTTAAAAAAAATATTTATTATTAATAATTGATTATAATAATTATTTTCTACTACTTTTATATTGTTATTATATCACTATTAAAGCTATTAAAGTGAATATTAACATTTTCCTATTATATTATCATTATATTATTATTGTTACTATTATTATTATTAATATTATTATTTATATTATTATTATTAATAATAATTCATTAATAATGTTATTTTAAAATTAAAATTAAAATTATTTTAATTATTATTAATACTATTAATATTATTATATTTATTAATAATAATACTATTCTTATTATTGATATTATTAATATTATTACTAATATTATTATTATTGATATTAGTATTATTATTATTATTCTAATTATTTTTAATATTAATAATAATATTATTATTACTTTTATTATAGTTATTATTATTAGCAGTAATATTAATATTATTGTTAATATTATTAAAATTAATTTCGGGGAGTGATATAATCACTGATTTTGTGACCAATTTTTTGCGATCAATTTTGTGACTGATTTTCTGTGACCAATTTGATAACCGATTTTGTGATTAATTTTCTATGTTTGTTTCTATGACCATTTTTTGACTAGTTTTCTGTGACTAAATTTGTAATCAATTTAGTGACCGATTTTCTATGATCGATTTGGTGACCGATATTTTGTGACAAATTGTAATCAATATTTCGATCATTAAATCATCTCTAGTCACTAGTATGACCACTAATAATGATCACATTTTTCGGTCACTAATTTCGACCACTATTCAATAATTTTGTAGTAGTGGAGAGACATTGTTTTCTTACATGCATGTGAGGTTTGAAGGGAGGAGATGTATCGATATGAGATTTATGTTATTACTACAAGAAAATCATTAAATATAAATTAATTTTAGAGAAAAAAAAATAATTAGTTATTATATTGAATAAATTATATACTAGTTTATAAACTAAAAAAAATTATTAACATCTAAAATTATATTATTAATAAAAATTTATAAACTAATTTTTAAATTGGTAACTAATTAACTAATTGATATATAATTAACTATCTATTACTTTAGATTATAAACTTAGCATTTCATTATACAATTCAAATCTGAATTTTAGGTACAATATACTCCTATTTATAGTAGATAAAACTTGCAAAACAAACCTCTAACCCTAATCCTAACCATATCAGCCAATAATTTTAGTTTAGGAGAAAATGGAGTGTGTTGATATTTTGGCCTATGGTTTCTAGATTATATGCAGACCAGAAAAATGAACTTAGAGAAAATTTCACAAAAACAAGTGTAATTTGCATCTTGGTATGACTAAGATGTATGATTGGAAATATCCTTTGGTCACCCAATATGAAGAAGAGATATAGCACAATATATAGCAACTTATTTGACCAAGCCAAATTGGAACATTGAAGATTAAGTGGTTTCTAAAATAATTATTAAATAAAAATTAACTTTTAAAGATAAAAAAATATTGATATCTAAAATAGTTTCTATTATTAATAAATAATTTTTAAATTGATATCTAATTAACTATTAAAATTTTAGCTACCAACTTTAAAATCTAATTAGTGGTTAACTAATTAGATACCAACTCAAAAACTATTTGTTAATAAAAACTAATTTAGATATCAATATTTTTTTAGTTTTAAAATAATATCTAATTTTTAATTAATATAGTAACTGATTATTTTTTATTTTTAAAATTAATCTTTATTTAATAATTTTTTTAAGTAATAAATAATTAAATTTATAATAGATGGATGTATGCATAAATAAATAGATTTTTCAAAAACTCATTTACATAAAATTTTAATCAACATTTATCATGTAGGATGATGAATGATGTTGAAAGCATGCATTGATTAGAATTGAGAAAGGCACATGATGACAGAGAAGAGGTTGTTGTTGTAGTCTTTATCATGATGTAAGTTGATGAATTTCATTTCTGATTTATCTGATGTTTTCCCATTCACCAAATCCAATATTACCCGTTCATTCAAACTTAGGTCCTACAAATGCTTCCCTTATTAAATAGGTTCGATAAGAACAATTCATTGTATATAAGTTAGTGCAAACCTCACCTCATAAGCCGGTTTTATGAGGTTGAGTTAGGCTTAAAGTTCATTCCGTAATATGGTATTAAAGTCATTTCGAGTCTATCCTAACGAGTATTTGTTGACTTTATCAGGTCACCCGCTATCGGGTCATTATGCCTCATAAACCAGTTTTATAGGATTAAATTAGACTTAAAATCCACTTTGTAATAAAATAAAATATACACCTTAATAACTTTTCCATAGGTGTAATTAAATATACATTCTAATATTATTCACAATCTCCACATTCATCTTCATAGTCTTAACCTCAATTTTGTAATTTACCTTCGAATTTTAACCAATTTAAATGATAATTCTTTTTTATAAAAAAAATAGTCCTCATTTATATAATTATTAAAAAAATTATATCAATTATAAATAATGTCAATTTACATAAACAAAAATATTTTTTATTTTATTTTATAAACTAATTTTATAAAATTAAATTAAGTTTAAACTTATTTTTTATCAAAATTTATTATAATAAAATTTGTTAGATTTATTATGTTACTCATTATTAAACCACACACAAGTATTTATGATTAATAGTAAACAAACAAGAATAATCCTAAAAAGTGAGTTTAAGACACACACCTAATATATATATATATATATATATATATATATATATATATATAAACTTTTATTCTTCTATTATTCATTAGATAACATTTTTTTATATTTTATTGTTATTGTTGGACTTTACTCTTATTTAGCTAACGAGTATATTATTGTTGAAATTTGGAATTAAGGGTTGAAATTTTATTTATTTTTCTTTCATTTTCACTTGTAATGTTAATGTCATCTATTATCGAAGCAATATTTATATATCATATTATCTATCAGTATGTAGATAAAAAAATTAAATTATTAAAATGGCATTCGATTTTGAGAACCAAAAGCACATTTAAACCTATTTACATATATTACTATTTTATTATCATTCAGGTCACTGTTACAACTGCTCATTTATATATATATATATATATATATATATATATATATATATATATATAATTCACGTTATGTGGAGTAAGACAGATTAACAAATTTAGAGAGGAAAAATAAATAAAAACAATATAGATGAGATAATGCATGCATGATAGAAATATGGTACTTTCAGAATGTATTTAAAGAAAACAAAGCACGCAAAAGAGAAGGTCAATAGTTAAGAAACATTAATAAACAATATGAAAACATTTATATTATTAGCATGCAAGAGGTTAAGTACAACCATAATTTTTTTTAATGCATATGTTAGTAACTATGAATGATTCCTTTTCTTAAGAATTCAATAAATAAATAAAGATGTATTTTCATTTTTTTTTTCTTTGTTGACCATTGTTTGGTTAGTGTATACAAAACTGTTTCGTACGTTAATATAGTCTCAAATCGTTCGGGAGTCGAGGCCAATGACAATTTATATATTTCTTCCTCTCTCAACCCACCGAGGTTCCTTTTAAGAACAAAATCATGATGGAGCACCGACCTTCAAAGTGGACAATACATCGGATGCGGTGATTGACCCTAACAACACTATCCCGGACTTGAGGTCGAAACATTGGCGCCCACCGTGGGGCCGAAGAGGCTCCTTAGCCCCTCAGCTAGGGGGAATCGACTTCCCTTAGACCTCGACTGGGGGGGGGCTTGTTTCGTACGCCAATTTAGTTTCACATCGCTCAGGGGTTGAGGCCAATGGCAGTTTATATACTGCATCCTCCTTCAACCCACCGAGACGCCTTTTAAGAACAAAACTGTGACAGAACACCGACCTTCAAAGTGAACAATATCTCGAATACGGTGATTGACCCTAACAATACTATTTCTTGAACTTGAGGTTGGAAAAAAACAAAGCTAGTAGTTGTTTTTTACAAATGTAATTAGTTAAGAGATACATTATTTTCAGCATATCTTAAAGAATAAAAAACACCAAAAGTTGATAACCATGTTGGTGATATAAAAATGGCATTCATATTTTGCAAATATAAGTCATTTAGCTTACCTTTTCATTGGTTAAAAAATAATTTATTTTGTCAATAGTGACTCATTGCTATCATTGACTTGTTTTTCATACTCAATACCCGCACGACTCTTGCTTCTCTTCATCACCTCTTATTCTAGTTTATCTTCTTTCTATATATCATTTTTGTCATGCAACCATTAATTGCTTCAATTCTTCTGCATAATACAAAACTTAAATCACAAAATTATTGTCGCTTTAAACATCATAGTTCTCATTACCACTTATACAATAATATATCTATATATTAATTATAATTTCTCATATACACAACAAAAAAATTATTAAATAAAAATCAATTATAGAGACAAAAATAACTAGTTGATATATTGACAAAATTAGATATTATAGAGACTAAAAAAATTATTGGTATCTAAATTAGTTTTATCATTGATAAATAATTTGTAAATTGGTATCTAATTAGTTACCTAGGTTTTAGCTATCAATTATTTAAATTTTAAAGTTGGTATCTAAAACCTTGGTATCTAATTGATACCAATTTAGAAACTATTTATCAATAATAAAAACTAATTTAGATACCGATAATTTTTTATTCTCTAAAATAATATCTAATTTTGTCAATATAACAACCAATTATTTTTTGTCTCTTAGATTGGTTTTTATTTAACTATTTTCTTGTAGTAATATATATATATATATATATATATATATATATATTATAATAGGTCATCTAAAACTAAAGTGATTCTACAAATATGACCAGGTCTAAATCGTCTCCTAACAAACTCAATAGTAAATTCAGTTGATCTGATTAGTGTTCAAAATTTATCTACAACAAAATGTTAATAAAGATAAAAAAAATAAGGGTTTTGAGATTTTTATGCAGAAAAGTAAAACAAACGCTTAAAAATAACAAAGGGAACAAATTGTGTTAGAATAGGTGGCATAAAACAAAAGGGAATGAATTGTTTTCACAATATTTTCACAAATACTAGAGTCAGATTGAAAACTCAATAAAATCAACTAATTGATTTATTTGTTTAACTGATTATAAAAAGACACTACAACAAGTATATATTCAAAAAATAACTAGTTGATATGAGAATTCAACCAATTGATTTAAAAGTAGAACACGGTAAAACAATTGATAAATAGATGTCAGAGTGAGAGAGATATTGCACGAACAATTTATATTGGTTCACTCTTACGCCAAGAGTTACATCCAGTCTTTAGCAAATGACTACGAATTCACTAAACCAAACACACAAGATTTACCAAAATAGTCAAGAGTGTTGATCTTGAACCCTACAAGAACACACAACACTCTTAACCTCGCACAAAATTTAAAAACTCTATCTGAATCTACTTACAAAAAAATACAATGACAAGAATAGAGTTTGAATACACCTAGATTATTACAAATGAAGCACAACAGAAATGTAAACCTAAAAACCTTCTTTACAGAACCAAAAATGATCCAATAAACAAACTCAATCTTCAAGAATGATTTAAAACTTTTTGTTGTTCTCTCTTATGAAATCCGTGTTTTGAAATTATCAGAATACATATGTATATAAAGGTAATAATGATTGTAAGAACAATTTGATCATTTAATGAGAAAAATTGTATCAATTAAAAACTGATTGGTTAATATAACATAACTATGTTAAAAATATTTAATTGATTTTTGAAATAACTGATTGTTTTCTTTTATCGAACTAACTGAATAATTTAACTTAACAGAAAATACAAAATAGAAAACAAATCATTTTTAAATACTTAAAACCTTAAGTGTTTTCAACCGATTGATACGATAAATCAATCAATTAGTTAAAAATACTTATTATAGTCAACAAACTTGAATACAAGTAATTTCAACTGATTAATACATTAACCAACTGATTAAAAAATATACAGATTTAGAAAATAAAATTTTTCAAGTAACTTGGATCATAATGTAATGCAATGTTATACAAAAAAATCTACCTAACCAAACGCACATACAACTTCAAGTCTTCAAGACAAATTGGATTATCAAAGCTTCAAGACATATTGTTTTCCTTAAAGATTGCATATTTTTATAAGTTTCTTTACTCCAAGGAACTCAGAAATATATTTTTATCTCATTTCTCAATTACAAACATTTCATAATTCTAAGATTTCGTTTCCATTTTTATCACGAACTCTATTTTTTCATATTTTTGCAGATGATTTGCTTCCAATAATGTTTCTAAGATTTTGTAGATTTTATCTTATTCTTCTACTCATATTTTTTTTTCCATTTTATTCAAAGAAGCAACTTGGACTTTTGTTTGATCAAGTCTACTTGTAGTTGCAGACGCTTCCTTCAGACCATTTAGTCTACGTTATTCACATAAAACTTTTCTTTAGTTGAGCATTGACAATTGTGTCATTGGACCATCTACTTCATGTAACCACTAAATCGTCTAGTTAGACTATCTACTTTTAAAAATATTAAATTGTCTAATGTGACTAAAAAACACAATTAACAAAAATAATAATTTAAACCCAAATAAACTCAATTAGATATCAAATTTTTTTAGTAAGTACACTAATTTTTTTTTATTAATATCAAATTCTAATTAGAGAGGTCTAATCATATTATGTAAGATTTTCTCAGCAACACTGTTGTCGATAAGTATACGAAAAACTAATTGATTGATTTATTTGATAGTTGATTTTCCATTTTATTCAAAGAAACAACTTGGACTTTTGTTTGATCAAGTCTACTTGTAGTTGTTGATGTTTCCTTAAGACCATTTAGTCCACGTTATTGACGTAAAGCTTTTCTTTAGTTGAGCATTGACAGTTGTATCATTGGACCGTCTACTCCATGTAACCTCTAAATCGTCTAGTTAGACTGTCTACTCTGAGAAATATTAAATTCTCTACTGTGACTTAAAATACAAGATTAACAAAAATAACAATTTAAACACAAATAAATTCAATTAGATAAATCTTAATTAAAATAATAGATTTATTTGTAATTACACTCTAAGAAATTTATGATTAAAATTTAAAGTATGAGTAAAACTATGTGCATCAATAAATAAAATAAAAACAAAATTAAAAATAAATCAATTAATATTCCTCAACAATAACCTTATATTACTAACTTTTAATATTTTTTCCACCTTTCTTGAAGAACTTAAAAAAAGTAAGTACACTAATTTTTTTTATTAATATCAAATTCTAATTAGAGATATCTAATCATATTATGTAAAGATTTTCTCAACAACAACGTTGTCGATAAATATATGAAAAACTGATGATTGATTTTCCATTTTATTCAAATATGCAACTTGAACTTTTGTTTGATCAAGTCTACTTGTAGTTATAGATGCTTCCTTCAAATCATTTAGTCTACGCGTAAAGTTTTTCTTTAGTTGAGCATTGACAATTGTGTCATTGGACCGTCTACTCCATCTAACCACTAAATCGTCTAGTTAGACTGTCTACTCTGAAAAATACTAAATTGTATATTGTGACTTAAAATACAAGATTAACAAAAATAACAATTTAAACAAAAAAAAAATTAATTAGATAAATCTTAATTAAAATAATAGATTTATTTGTAATTACACTCTAAGAAATTTATTATTCAAATTTAAAGTATGAGTAAAACTATGTCCATCAATAAATAAAATAAAAACAAAAATAAAAATAAATCAATTAATATTTCTGAACAATAACCTTATATTACTAACTTTTAATTTTTTTTTCACCTTTATGGAAGAATTTAAGAAAACTAAGCACACTATTTTTTTTTATTGATATCAAATTCTAATTAAAGAAGTCTATTTTTTTTATTGATATCAAATTCTAATTAAAGAAGTCTAATCATATTATGTTAGATTTTTTCAATAACAACATTGTCTATAAATATATGATTGATTTAATTGATGGTTGATTGAAATGAGTTGTTATTTGATGGTTGGTTGAAATGAATTGTTTGTGTGGGTCTTGTAAATAAATAATATTTTAATTATTAGTTTTCTTTGTATACTTGATTTAAGAATAAACGACGTTACAAATTAATAGGAATATCAAATTTGACTAGTAATATTTTTAACTTTTGCATTTAAAATTATCTAATCGTGTATACAATTATTTTGGAATAGATTTAAAGAATAAATTTTGGATATATATATATATATATATATATATATATATATATATATATATATATATATATATATATATACCTTGTGGATATAAATACATTGTACAGCCATCAAGATACATTTATAATAATAGCCATAAAAAATAATAATGAGTAGTATATTTATTTTACCTGTATCTCTCTTTTTCCTCTTACAACGCCTCTTATATCTTACATACTAATAATAAAAGAGAGTATTCAATAAAGTTGAATACATCTACTACCTTGGAAACGTAACACAAATATTTAATGTTTATTTTATTTAATAACTAGTGTGTTTGCTTGAAGTTAGAAATTAAATTATACATGGAGTGGAACGTGACCTATTGAAATAAATAAATAAATGACATCAACAGTTAAATAAAACTGTGTATTAGTTTATAATAATTAAGAATAAAAAAAGTCCAAAGCTGGACCCCATGTGAACTTTCCTTTCATAATAATTATAAAAATATAAAATGAAATATAAACTAATTTTACCTAGTAGCATTTTTAATTCATTATTTGATTTTCATTCTCTCTTTCTTATTTTTTATTAAGTTCTAATAAAAGATCTTGAAAAAAATAGATTCCATTAACTAACAGAATTAATTGATATTAAGTAAATCTTTGAATTAACGTAGTTTTTTATACTTTAATATTTTCTGAACTGAGACTAATTAAGATATTTAATTAATAAAAAATATTTACCTTTTTGTTTTCTCTATCATGCTTTGTACGAAAGAGGAGTATAAATAAATGTTGTGGAAGTGATAAAGTATTGAAAAAAAAAAAAAAAAAACATAAAGATTGGAATTTTCTGGTAAAAGGCATACGTTACATTTACGTACGTACATACGTACACGTGGGCACCTCCAATGGCGATCATTGACTTGAGAAGTTGGGCACAGAACAAACAAAAACGAAAGTAATGAAGCATTGAAGAGTCACGTGGCGGTCACATGCCCTGTGACCATTATTGTTTTTCGGTGCTTTCGAGGGAATAAGAAAATAAAAATACTGAAAATAGTAGCAATCCATTTCACTCAGAAACAGAGAAACAGAAACAGAGAGACAGAAACAGAGCATGGGATGGCACACACTGGTTGAGTTCAACAAAACAAAACCAGAGATATTAATAGCACTCAAGAGGGGTTTCCATTTTTAACTGTGCTCTTTCTCTTCCCTCCCCGAATCTCAACCAAAACGGATCTTCTTTCCTGCACCAACCATTATTAGTCAAACCATCACCCCACTCACATCGGTAACACTAATTTTTCTTTTTACATAATCACTTTGGTAAAAATGATAAACTAAATTAGTTGTGCTTGACCAAAGAAGAGAAGTATTGTGAAAGAAGGCGTAAGAAAATGTTTTGGTCCGTAAAATTGGAGTGAGATTAACATAAAGGGGAATATAATAATTGGGGTAGGTACTGTAGTGGTAGCTCTAGTCCCTATTTAACAGTGACGAGAGAGATTGAATTGAAGAAAGCCAGCTAGAGTGAGGGAGTAAGAACCGTATCGCCACCACTTTCCTACCCTTTCATTTTCACTCCCCCAAAACCATCACCTGCTGCACCGTCTCCTACACTAACACCACTTTTTTCTATGCTATTACCCCTATAAATAAACACCATCAAATAAAAAACAAAAACAAATGGATCATCACCACAACATAACGCTCTTGTCTTCTCCACGCCCCTTCAATGATGTCACCTTCCCAACATCTTTTTTTCTCTCTCTTAACCCCCTTCACGCTTCCCGTTTTCAACTTCATTTAAGAAATTAAAAGAATTAAAAAATTAGAAAATTACTTTTTTTGGCGGGGTGTTGGGAACCACCGGTTACCGTGTCAGCTTGTGCCCCTGTGGTGCATTGGCCTTTGGTCCAAAGCCTGTGCTCTAAGAAAATGGCCGTTGCAGGCACTCTTCAAATAACAGCGACATTTACGAGCGTCCTACGTGTCAGCTTTTGCCGCACTAATGTCACTTTCTGTCCCCACCTCGTTGACTTCACGCGCCCCTTTCCTACGCGCGTCTACTTTCTCCATCTGCCAAATTATCTTAGTACCTGCACCCTGGGTCCCCCCATTTTATCTTTCACCCTCCCTATTCTTCTCCTTCAATTCATCTTATCAATGATGTTGTTTACATGCAGTAGTATTTCTATTTCCCACACCTTCTGAACGGACACAGCAATTAGAGCTTTTAACAAGCTAAACAACACTCATATTAATAAATTCCATATAATTTTAGATGCTAATTTCAAACAAGTATAACCAAATGCAGTTTTTATAAGAAATTGACAACAAAATAAATGGGCAGTTAAAAAAGAATAGAAAAAATTGGATCAAAATGAAGTCATTTTTTTACAATTTTGTAATTTATGAAAAATTGATATAATATATATTTTTTTTGAGACTGGGAAGGGAAGAGGGTTGATGCATTAGGGTCCTAGTCTAGTCCTATTTTTCCTTTTCCAAATTTAGGACATGTTAACATGGACACTAGCAGTCTTGAAGGATTTACATATAGGACAAATGTGGAGTGTAGACCCACACACAGTACACAAACACAGGTGCCGGCACGGCAAAATCAGCACGCACGACTCTTCTTTCCCACAGTTCCTGCACAACCTCCCACTACTCTCACCAATCATCATTTTTTCACAACCACCGTCCTCCTTATCCTTCACCCCTGCGCACCCTGCTGCTACCGTCCGCCACTCAACCTCTTTCTCCCCTTCACCGTCCTCGTCGGTGCTCCCGCAGCAAGACTGAGCGTCGTCCATCAAGGCGGCGGTGCCGTCGTCCACCATTCCGCGCTGCGCCAACACCTGTTCCAGATTACACCGCAGAGCATTCGCCGTGGCTTCGTTCGTTTGAGCCAAGTCACGCCAAATCTGATTCTCCATGCACAGAGACTTCACTCTCTCTTCCAACGCCCAATTAAGTTTCCCGATTTTCTCTATCTCCTCCTCCTTCGCCTTCAGCTTCTTCATCACGCCTACCTCAATCGCCTCGATTACTCTCCTCGCTTGCCTCTTCCGCTTCTGATCAATCTCTATTCTCACCTTCTCCATCTGAACACATCACAAAATCAGAACCTCGAATTCAAACATAACAGATACTCGAATTCAAACAGAAACAGATTAATGAAATCACGACACAAAGAAATGAAACTTACGCGTTGCATGATTAAATGCTCGATGTCAAGTTGCTGCTGTTGGATCTGAAGAGAAACGTCTTGGCCGAGAAACGAGAAGGAATCGTTGTAGCTGTAATTTTCTCTGGAACGCTTTCTGGACATGGGAGGAACAACAGCGCTGTTGCTGTTGTTGTAGGTCAAACCGCTTTCAGATTTGACAGCGTTTCCGAGCGAATTGTACACCGACGAAGGAAGCACCGGTTCCGTGAGGGCACCGGATGACGGCAAAAACGAAGAATAACCAATCTGTTGCGCGTTATACATGTTGATATTCGCATCCACAGAATTCGTCAATTGGCTGCAGAACCGCATAAAAAAAAACCGTAAATGAAGACCTCAAGCGAGCGCAGAAAAGAATGAAAAAAAATAAAATGCTGAGAAAGGCAAGAAGAAGAAGATAAATGGATATATACCGGTTGGTCAGGAGTTGAGAGGGGAAGAGATTGAGATGGCGTGCCTCAACGGCCATGAAGATAGTATAGTATATCTGAGATTGATGTGGTTTGAGTGTTGTATTGTATTGTGTTTTCTCTTGAGTGTGCGATGATGGCGTGATTGCTCTTATTGGGAATGGTTTGGGAGAAGAGGGAGAAGAGGAAGGAAGAAAAATAGAACCAGTGCATGCAAATAGATGTGGCAAGGCTGGATGGTGGGGTTTATTCGGGGTTTCCTCGGTCCACATTATTAATCACTATATTTATTATTATTATTATTTATTAAATGTGACCAAACGTTAGACCAATAAATTATATATTTAGAAAATTAGAAAAAGGAGAAAAAAAAAAAGAGTAAAGATAGTGTTTGTTTGTTCAATTGCTCCACTGAGAGAGATCTTTTTGTCTATATAATATAATCCGGAGCAGCTACACCAGATAGGCAGATAGAGATATTTGATGTGGCGATTTTCTAATTTTATTATTTGCCGGTAATTAAATTGAATGGTGGTAAAAATGAAAAGTGCCAGGTAAGAGCTGCCGACTAGACGGTGCCACGTAGGTTTAATTGTTTTTTTAATTATGTTGGTGGAAGGAAGAACAACAAGGTGATGGTGGTGGGGTCGGGGAGACACGTGTGTGGCAGGGTTGTGGGGGAACAACGGAAGCGGGCACGTGTGAGGTGCCAGCGTGGAAGAGGGCGTGGGACCCGGGGTAGAGAGCATAGGGGTACGGTGTACCCGGTGGAAGGGGAAGGGCTTTTTGGCAGTTTCCTTTGCTTTTTCTAAGGAAAATGGTTCTTGTTTGTTTGGTTCGTTGAGTCATGGTGGTGGCATTGGAAACGTTGCTTCTCTTGTGTTGTGTTGTGTTATGTGTGCCCTTCCACCGTTCTCCGCCACGTGTCCCTTCTTTCTGGGTGTGTTATGGTCCACACCCTTGGCGTCATCCGCAAGATCACAGCCCTTCAAACTTTCCGTTACCCTTCAAAGCATTCATTTATTATCCCTTTCTATATTCCTATTAATCAACTTCCAAAGATTGCTTATTTGTTATTATAATTAATTAACTAATTAATTAATTAAGTCATGTTAATTTCATAAATGTACATTATATTTCTCAAACATGATTTTCTCTTATCGTTAAAATATTCAACACTGTTAATTTACCAAATTATAGATGTTTAAAACTAATTATTTACGAGTTATAGTAACAAATTACTTGAATTGAATTGTTCACATTGAAAATAGTGTATGTGTATTAATATCACATAGTTTGTTCAGATAAAATTATTAGTTGTGCCTGCACGTGAGTGTGGTTTTAGATATAACCAATATTTGAATAAAGTCAATTCATCTAATTGAATACATTTTTTTATTCTGTGTATTTTATGTGTAAGTTACGGGAGTTTAAATATTTTATAACTTGAAAAAACAAGTATAAAATATTTTTAATTCTAAATAAAATAAATATTTTTCTTTTCAAGTTGTATTTTTATTTTCCTTAATGCATGTTTTTATTGTCGATAATTACTTTTCCTATATTTGTTTTTTTCCATTCAAACAGTCCAAGATTTGTGTCTTCATCAATTGAGTTATTCCAGAGTCTGGATTATTTCAAATAAAAAACAAAAATAAACATGTCATTTATTTGGCGCATATTTCTGTAATATTTTTATTTATGGCTTATCTTTCTCTCCTATTGAACGGAATCTTTTTCTCTCTCTTCATATTAAACTTTTTTTCTCATCTTTCATACTTAAAAATATGTATTAAAATAAAAATAAAAGGTATATTTATTACAAGGATCAAATTAATTTCATTAATTTTTTAACGTAATCTTTATATTTTGTTTTGTTTTTTTCATATTCTCTCCGTTTATTTTGAGTGGAATTTATTTTTTTATTTTTTTAAAAACAAATATAATAAATTATTTTATTTCAAAAGAATATATATATATATATATATATATATATATATATAAAATAAACAGTGATAAAATTCTTTCAAAATTCGAAGCGTTAAAAGAAAGAGTAATTAATCTCTCTCTCATTTGTTATTCTAATATAGTTCTAAATCATTTACGCATAAAATAACTATAAATAACGTCAAAATTACCTAATGGTTATAAAAATATTTTTTATTGCTTCTTAACTTAATTTTTATCTCTAGCTTTATTTATACGCTTTATTATTAATTAGTTTATCTTCATTTATAACTCTAAATCTATTTCTATCATAACTATTCTATCTTCATTTACTACTCTAACATTAATCAGGGAGCATATGCATAAAAGAAAAAAAAAGGTATAATTATATCTGATAACATTAAATTCTAAGAGAATTATAATTAGAAGAAAACAAATTTTTTTTTCTGAAATAAACAATTAAGAAGATAATGAAGAAATGCTTCCAAAGAGACTTTTATTTGAAATTGGATCTAGAACCTTTATCTTCCTAACCTTGAATCTGGACGTAGAACTTCTGTCTAAAAATTTCAACCAAAGAAATTATAAACAATTTGACATTTATTTTCATATATTCTATCTCTTTTAATTTTGTTGGTTCAAATTTGTGATACGTCTGCATTATAAATGCGACAAAATTTCAAAGCTTTTTTTATCCAAAGAAATAAATAATGCATTGAACGTGGACGAGATATTTTGATGGACCTCAAAAATGGGACAAAATTCTAAAATCAAAGTGATAATACATGTTTTTGGTATATGAAAAGGGAAAAGAAGAGGGCATGCATTAACTACTAATAATTAATGTTGAACTTTTGTGAGGATATCAAATTTGTCATGTGGTCGACTTTAACTTTTTTACTTTTTTGAATGCGTAGGTTTTCTTCCATTGAAATTTCCTTCAAACTCTAGTTTCTAGTAAAGTCTAATTAATTCAAGATTATCATGCTTTGATTTATAATGCATTTTATGAATCTAACACTTTGTCCACACATGCTCCTATTCATGGCAACAATTTCGAAGTTGTGGATAGACATGGATGTGTTGAGTCCATTATTGTTTAGCTATCTTCCATACGTTGTCACTTTTTCATGAAAGTTTCCTAACATCATATGTAGTCACCTTCACCACCTATTATGTCTCTTTAAGCCATTAATATATTAGTAAAATATGTATTCCTTGTTAATTGTACATTGAAATTTAAACATTTATGATAATATTTGGATGTTAGAGAAAAAAAAAACTTGAAAGTAAGTTGGGCTAGAATTGACATATACATTCTATGATTGCATTTACAATTTGAATAAACTTAGTTGTTAAGGTTTAACTCATAAAGGAAAAGAACAACTTACACAACTTTTATGTTCAACTTACATACCATTATATTATTTTTTATGGTTTAAAAAAGTTATCATACAAATTAATTGAAAATGAAAAAGAATATAAAACTTTTCTTTCTCATCACTTGGTCAATATCATCAAAGAGACATGGAGATGTAGTTTCTCTAAAATAATTTATCTTCATATGCTTTTATTATGATTATTATTTGTTATCATGAGTGGCATAAGGGTCAAGGAGAAACTGATTATATTCAATTTACTACATAATGATCTCAAACACAATAAAAGCATACGATGTTGTTGTAGAATTTTTTGTGTGTGACATGTTCTTTACTTTAGACATTTTATAATTCTTTACATATTCAAACCTTGGACATGCTAGCTTGCTTTTAGGAGACAAAAAAATAAAATAAAAAAATAAATAATGAATCTCTTCTGCAAGTGCAAGGAAGAAGCATCCCCAAAATTTTATTCCCAAATATTAACCGATCCATTAAGAAAACAGTGATACCTTAATATCAATTCGATCTACTTAAAACCTAAAAAGTTATTATTTTATTATAATATAATATTTTAATTAAAAAAAACGGTTATAAAATAATTGTTTTTTCCTATTAGAGTATAAACAAACTTTATTCATACAAAAATTACAAAGACAAATGAAACCAATGACAGTGCCAACTATATAGATTCCCCAAGGTGATTTAGTTTTACACGTAATTTTTAGTATGATTTGCATTAATTAAATAGATAATTAAGTTAAGGATAAAATATGTTTTAGCATCATTTCTCCTTTTTTAGTTTAGATAGTTTTAATTTTTTTTTAAAGAGACTGCAATCATTAATTAAAAGTGATAAAACATGCATCTAATCATGTTATGTCGTGCATTACCTTAAAATAAAAGCCTAATTTTACATGATTTCATTGTTAAATATAATTAAAGTGAAGTTAAATATTCGAAAAATTAAAAGGATATTTAAACCTAATAACCTTATTTTAAAGCAAAAGCAAGCTGCAAAAGGCAAGCATGCCGTACAGACAGAGAAACAATGCATTGTTCATATATGGCAAATTGGGGTTTCTTTTTTATAGTTCTCGATATTCCCTATTCCTCAACCTTGGATTAGAAAATGTGCACAAAAAAGAGATAGGGACATGAATTTGGTTATATTATTATTATGAATAATGGAAATGAATGGGACGTGATGATGAAGTAACATGAATTATTACATCAAGATCTTGGTAGAAAAAAAAAGGAATTATTATTGCATATGGAGGCCCATCTTTTTCCATGACTCAAAGTGATGAAAATTATAACTTTTTTCTTTTTAACTTTGTTTTTTTTTTATCCTTGGAGTGTGTATGGTTATGGTATGGCCCTAGGGCATTAATAAGACGGAAAGTAATAAGAGAACATTGAATTTAACCCAACTAATTAACCAAAGAATTTTGAGGTTTAAACAAATGGCAACCTTATCAAGTTTCTTGAAAAAGTGAGATGAATTAGACAGAAAAAGAATCCCTTGCAAGATGAGTAGATGAGAAGTAGCTGCTAGATTGATTCCACCTTGTCAACTCCCTTCACAAAATTTCTCTTTCATTGTACCTCCATTATTGCACACATATATACTCCCAACCACATTGACCCTACTTGATTTTAACCACCATGGAGATGAATATGAAAAGGGAGAAAAAAAAGAAGAGAAAGTAATCAAAAGTTGGGGAAGAAAAAAGAGGGGTCACAAAACAACTACATTTTGATTAGTAATTGCTACTTTAGTGGAGGATGGTGGATAATACAAGGAGGTATATCATGTGTGTTTGTGCTTGCCCTTCTTTCAAGGGAAAATAGTTTGCATCTTGACTTGTGAAAATGGTTTCTTTAATATGGATCCTTTTTCCCCTTTTTCTCCTTTTTTTCTCCATTCAACCTAAAGTTTTTTATATTCTAACATGTGATCTCCATCCCCTCTTAATTCCAATTCTTGTTGCATGCATTGAGAGAATCTCTTACTTTCTCTCTCCATGCCTTTGGTTTTCTTTATTTGGGAATCTCATTTATCACCTCCACAATACAAGCATATAAAACTGATCTTTAAACATGTCAAGCCTCCATCTCTCACTTTCTCTCTGTCAGTCAGTGTGAGAGAGAGAGAGAGGAAGAAAAAAACAAAGGTTGATAATTAATGAGGGAGGATCTTCTGCATGAGAAAGTGGAACTGAGAAAGAACACTTTCTTTCTCTTTCATTTTGTATATTTTGTGATGCTAAACAAAATGATTAAGAATATTGAATGAGTGATGTTTGTTATAAGTTGTAAAGTATATGGTGTATGTGTATGAAACTTGAGGAATGGTTTTTGCTGAAATGTGTGTGTGTGTTGAGCTATCATTATATCTTGTATTGGAAACATACCTTACTTGTGCCCAGGATTGTTGAAAGAGGGTAGCTTTATATCTATCTATGGCTACCAAAAAAATTTGACCGTTAGGTTGGAAGGAGTGAACTTCAGAGAAATAGCATGCACTCATCTTTGTGTGTGGACCCCCTTTTAACCAAAGTTGCAGTACTTGATTCTTTTCCTATCTTTACTTACAAAATAGTACACAATTGTTTAATAAACCTTTCACTTAGACACTGCATGCTTGTTTTAGTTTCTGTCAAGTTCTGAATAGCAGTAGTAATCTGATAAAAACAAAAACTTATAACCCCCCACCACCAGTGGAAGCATTATCAATTTTTTAGCTGTAAAAACCAAACCAAACATGTGACATTTTATTCATATTTTAACTCTATGATCCTCCTCTCTTCCATCTCTAGCACTTCCCTTTTCAGAGCAGCATGTAACTTCACTATCAGAATTCAATTCCCATGAAATGAAAAACTACCAAAATTGAATAATGGCGATGTGTCAATGAAAGTGAAAGTGAGAGATTTTGGGAAATGAGACTTAGCATGGTCAATGTGAATATATATATATGAATGTACTTGGCCAAATCTCTTCCATCAAACTGAACAATACATTTCCCAACACAGGATCTAATTTTCTTCATGTATTTATTTAGTTTTTGTCAGGCTTCATAATTCCATGTGCATTAATGTGATTCTCCTTGACACAAAAGGACAGGTCATTTCACATTTATTTTTCAGCTCTCAAACATTGTATTCAAGAAAATGTGCTTATTCTAGAGGAACCATATTTGCTGGTGAGGATTATGAGTTTGCAGTTGCAATTAGGGGAAAGAGGGTGTTGTCTGTGTTATTTCTTGACCAGTCTTTAACAGTGAGGTTTCACTACATTTATTGTCTAATTTGCTTTTGGGGTTGGCTTGGGAAAACACACCCTTTAATAACACTGATCATTGCAAAGAGAGAGTCTCTTGCACAACTCAAAAATGATTTCGATTGGTGAGGAGGAGGGAGGATCAATGGTGCAACCATGTGAGAAGAAATAAAAGTTTCAACCAACATGTTGTTGTTAGCATGGTAGGTAAGACTTGATCAGATCTTTGATAAAGAAGCTTTAATTTAGATTTGTCGTGCAAGTTCTAGTGGAAATTGATTAAATAACTACAATAAGTGGAATTCAAATTTAGGTGGGGTTGTCAATGTTTTTCTTAATACTATTTATTGATTCCAAAAAATGGAGTTTTATTTTGATAATATATAAATAGAAAACTAAACCAAAAGTTAAGTGAAAAATATCAAAATTAACATTCCATTTTAATGTAAATACTTTTAATACCATCTTCCAAAATTCTTATCATAAAATAAATAAACCATATATATCCATATTTGGTTTAATCACTACTAGAAGCCAAGTGTTAATCAAATCATGTATTTGTATAGATGCACATTAACACCTTTTTTTTCTTATATTTTTACTTCATTTGCTTTGTAATTGAAGGACAAGATTAGTAATGGTATATTGAAAAAAATTACAAATAATAATATATTTTATTTTATTTATAAGAGAAAAATGCTAAAGAAATAGCATAAGTAACAAAGGTTAACTTTGAAAACTAAAATTCAAAAATTTTCTTCTTTCTATATTATTTAAATCAAAATTTAAAACTTTTTATACTCTCTTTTTTTGTCATCGTATCAAACAAATACCAAGAGCTGTAAAACTCTCCCAACCAAGTCTTAATTAAACTTCATTTTGTTTTGCATATATAAAAAATAATTTATATTATAATTTAATATCATATTAGTATGCTTTATAAATTTATTAATTTTGATAATAAAATTAAATTTAAAATCAATACTTCATTAAGCATATAATCACTTTTAAAAAAAATAGATGCTGGAAAAAATAAAAATAAAAAATAAAAATACAAAAGTAAGGAAATTACCATTTAAATTTAAAAATCCAACCAAACCAAACTTCTACTAATTAGATCTATCAATTTTATTAGAGACAATGATATTTCGAAGAGAAAAAACAGAGAATGGAAGTACACTTAAAATAGGGGTGGTGCAAATAAAAAGTGGAAAATTACTTCCTGCACCGGATAAATTTTGAACCAGCATCTGATGGTCACATGAAACTACAAAACTGCCCTTAAGTAAGATGGAGTGTCGATAAAAATATATTATGGATTTTCTTTTTCAGAACATGTTTTTTGGATTTCTAGAACATCTTTATAGTATCTGAAATATATTTTTTGGAATACATTTCCAAATTTTATTTTTTGGATTTATTTTTTTTAAAATGTATTTTTTTTTAAATTGCTTTTCCATAATGAGATTTTGATTTTTTAATTTATTTTTAGAACATAAAAAAATTATTTAAGATTTACTTTTATGGACGTGCATTTTTTTAATTCTTGATTTTCAATTTTGGAATAAAGGACAATTTAAAAAATTCCAAAGTACATTGGGGTGTATATCACAATTTATAAGGTGTGCATATCACAATTTATAGGGTGCTGGAAGAATTTGCCTAAAAGTGTCCTTAACCTTTTTAATTTTGGGCTCCTTAGCCTTTTTAATTTTGGGCTCATTCTCATTTTGATATGGACATGCTTATACTCTTTCTAGGACCGTTTCTTCCTGCACCTCCATATATTATTCTCTCACCTCCATAAATTTTCGTATTTCTAAAAATACCCCTCTATAATATTTCGGATTACGTAATTCAGAAGTCTTTTTTCAAATTCATAATTAGCTTTTGGATTACATAATCTGGAAAGTCTTTTTTCAAATGCATAATTAATTTCCAAATTATGTATGTTAAATCCACTCTAATGGGAAAATAAAATAATTATATATGTTAGTATTAGTTAAACACACTTTATATACAAATATTAAAAATATGTAATAAAAAATAATAAAAGATAATTTGTTTCCCCTTTAAGATATATAAGAATAGACACTAAGCTTATATTTAATATTAAATAATTATAATACAGGATCAGTCTAGCCAATACAAAGTAAAATATAGAAACTGATAACATAAATAAAAAATAGTGAAAGCATATGATGAGTACATTTTTATTCACTCTCAGAGCATCTAATTTTAGCTTTTTAAACTATAATTGAGAGTAAAATTCATTGCTTTAGGTGAGATTAACATAATTGGATGAAACAGGATCATAATTAGAATCATTGCATAAATATGACCTTTAGATGTATTTTGCTCTCATCTTGATCTTGACCATTTGTAGAGATTCTGAACCTCATTAATGATAATGTAGATATATAATTACAATATGTTAAAGTCTAGAAAGTTTTGCTGAAGAAGAACTAGACAATCTCATCTGTCACACCCATTGATGGTCTCCTTAAAGGGTCTAAAGTTGGAAAAGTTGCTCTGAAGAGAAAGTTATGAAGTCGATTATCCTCTGAGATGATTTTGAAGATTTCCCAATGAAGAACTAGGCCCCTTTGAGATTGGAAAGTTTTATTATGGAATGATTAAACACTTCTTGTGTTTAAAGCCATTAGACATTTTTTCCGAAGCATCTTCTAATGAACGCTCCATTAAGGGAAAGGAATATATTGGTTAAGTGATTCTATTACATTTTCCGGAAGCAAAATTTGAATCCAATTCAATCTTATGCAAGGAGATTCTATCAAGTTATACAGTTAAATCTCATTTGCAAAACACGTAAAAAACAGAGCAAATATCAATCAAAGATATTATTCAAGTGAATCTTCTGTTGTATCTCTCACAGTAGAGCTACGCTTAATTATAACAATGCGTAAATCTAAATCAAATTTGGAAACAATACATTGAAAAGAGAAGCAAGAAAGAGATATGAAACTGATTGGGAAAAAGGATATCTGAATAATAAATTGAAATAGAGAAAGGAAACATTTGATAATTGTTAAACAATATCCTAAGACAGATTTTAAATTCGAATTTGTGCAAAGAAAAAGAAGATTATAAAAGAGACTTCATAAGAAGAACAAAAAAAAAGTTGGAAAGTCACAAACACACTCTATATAGTTTTATTTTTGTAATTTTCTTGTTTTCGTCATTCGCATGGAAGGTTAAATCTTTTAGGCGATTCCCTTGTGATTTCCCATTGAATTCTAAGGTTCTATTCAATAAGTTTTTGTTATTCATTTTTTCATAACAAATTATGTTTTATTGTTGATCTTTTTAAAATTGAGTTTTTCAATCTTTCACGTGTAACTCATGTACATGATCATCTATCTATCAAATATGTGTTGAGATAGACAAATGCATATTGTTTGTTGATTTTTGTTGTGTTGTAAATGTTGGTTTTGTCACTAATGCAACCATAACAATTTTTCATATACAAGTTGTTGAAATTTTTGAACCACCACCATCCAATGTCCAACCAACACTGAGAGAGCTGGAATCACTCTTAACAATTGATTTCAGTACTCAAAACGCTTGTGATTTTAGTTGTGATCCTTGTACATTTGAGACATGTGATAAGATAAATTAGTTTCTAACTATTCATTATGATGATATTGGATATGACATTGCTATACAGGTTGAGTCAATTAAAAAAGAATGTGAATTAATCATAACTGACTATGACTTAGTTTCTATTATGAAACTAATGCCACAAGTGGAAGATCAAACACTATCAATCATTTATGTAGACGATGGCACAATAGAAGAGGATAACATTGTTTGTCCCTCCTTAAAGTTTCGTAGATGACCTCTAGCACAATCACTACCACTTTCTAAGGTAAAACCCACAACGTACATTATACTTCTCCTTCCATCGTGTACACCAACTAGACCATCTATCATAGTTGGAATGTCTACCAGTGCCATACCCCAAACTTCTACCCAACATACATAACCTCTACCTTCACCTAAAGATAACCACCTCGCCTTAACCTCATTACATTCATATTTACACTCGTCACCACTATTAGACGATTACTTGTTAAACTCAGTAGGTGATACCAATAAACTGTTTAAGCATCCTTAATTTACCCTTATACCACCTTGACTTAGACCTTACCACTTCATATGCCCTGTGAACAACCTCAGCTCCCACCTACTGCTCAAGGTTCCATCATAGCATATGTTTTTCATAGTCCACCAATGTTCTATATGCCTTAGACAAACCTTCTTGGTGACACCATATTTGCACCACAATGGACCAAGGACCCCATCTTTTATTATAGAGGGGGTGGTTGATTAGCTACAACTTCCAATGCCCTAAAGCCTTATTAAGGAGTCTTTCTTTCTCACTCTTTTATTAATTATCTTGTCATTTTAGTTGATTATTATTACTTTGAGGATAATGTGCAATTTAAGTGTGGAAGAGGAGAATTATAGTCTTAGAAACTATTTTACTTTAGTTTTAGTTTTGCTAAATGACTTTTTGATTACATAATAATTTTTTTTTTGCATCTCTTCATTGGATTTCCAGGGGTGTCTAGTAGTTGGAAATTTCATAATTCTTGAAAATCTGAGTTTCTTGATTTGTGTTGTTTAGATTTCTTTAAAATTGATGAATAAGTTGGTTATGAAAATTTTGTGTTGAATCTTTTGTGATAGACTATCCCTAGTGGGATTTTGAGCTTTGCTAATAGATCGTCTGATGGTTTGCCTCTTAAACCGTGTAATGCTCTTTTTAATGTGTTTTTAGTCATGTTTACTTTTACTCTAAAACTAGTTTGATTCTTTGTTTTGAAACTGTGTTTTACATGCATTGATTGATATGATTGATGCATCCTTTGTTCAATTTAACCCACTAGCCATAACCTTCATGATAATCTATTTGTTAACCCTTTGATCCTATAGCTTATTGCACACCTGAAACTCATTAGTGGGAGTACAAATATAGGTGTGATGAATTTATTTTGTACTATAGAGCTAAGACCACTTGTAGACCTTTTCATTTAGAATGAGTTAGGTGTTAGTCTTTGATAGGAGATACTCATAACAAGTATTTCACAAGGCTTCTATTTGATATTCTATATTTGTATTCATTTCAGTTTAGGTCTACATGTTGATTCTAAGTGTTTTGAAATAACTTACATAGATTTATTGATTTTGATGATATATTTGTTTTATGATTGATTATGTATATTGATCTTGGTAGGGTTAGCCTAGCTTTATGCATTCTTTATACGATTTACCATTTTAAGTGTTTAAAATGTCTCTAAATCTCAATTCGAGCTCTAAGTTTGTATTCGAGCTCATTCATCTTACTAAATTTGATTGTGTACTGCTAGGAGCCGAATGGTCCCAGAACGTATCGATACTTGATACCGACTGAACAACATGAAAGTGAACATATTACTTAAATCGCATATTAACATTAATTAAACCGTACGAAAATTAGGAAATACGAAGATTAATTGTGACACGGGCCTTAATCTAGGCCCAATAGTAAAGGGGTCCATCAGATACTATGAATAGACACAACAACCTAGGGAAAGGTATGACATTATTATAACATTAATTGCACCCGAATACTGAATACTCACTTGAGTGTCGGAGAAGCTTTTGCCATTATACTAAGTACTGGAGAAAATGACATTGCAAGTCCACGAGACACTTTTGTTAGTGTTTAAAATGTCTTTAAATCTTTTCAAAAATATATATATTATTTGTATTATTTCAAAAATAATTGTACCATGTCTTTCCAAATATATATTCGTTCTAGCTCTAAGTTTGTATTCAAGCTCATTCATCTTACTCAATTTAATTGTGTACTGCTACGTGCTGAATGGTCTTAAGACGTATCAATACCCAGTACCAAATGAACAACATGGAGGTGAAAGTATTAATTAAAATGCATATTAACATTAATTACACCATACGGAAATTGCGTGAAAATATTTTTATAAATTCTTATAGTTGGATCACAATATATTTTTTTACATTGTTAATACGTAATAATAAAATTAATTACTTTTTCATATAAAAGTCCTTTAGTTTTTATATTTACACTTTTTTAATTTCCATAATTTTATTTTACTTTCATATAAGTAAGGAATATGAACATCAATCTACTAAAAGTATAAAAATTATTATTTTAAAGATAAAAGTATGGCAAACAACAATTAACATATATAAAATGAAATATATAAATCAATTAAAAAAAATCATTAAATAACAACTCCTAAGTATCAAACTATTAATGAGGGAAAACCACATGATCCAAAGTTTAGGTCAACTTTGTGGGTGGCTGGGATTAGTTACACTACCCAATCCATATTTTTCCAGAAAAAAGCTGCTGAACAGGAAGCATCTAGACTTGCTTTGGAAATTATCCTTGGGAAGACCAGAGATGAAGGACTTTTGATGTACAAAATCGTTTGCAAGAGTTTCCGACAAGGTTAGACTTTGCAATTCCTGTATATCAAATTGTTAATGAGGGACAACCACATGATTCAAAGTTTAGGTCAATTGTCTGGTTGGCTAGGATTAGTTACACTTCTCAATCCACATTTCCCTAGAAAAAAGTTGTTGAAATGGAAGCATCTAGACTTGCTCATGGAATTATCCTTCATAAGACCACAAATGAACAACCTTTGATGTACAAAAATTGTTTGCATGACGGCAAGGTCATACTTTGCGATACCTGTATATCAAACTGTTAATGAGGGAAAACCACATGATCTAAAGTTTAGGTCAATTGTGTGGTGGCTGAAATTAGTTACACTTCCCAATCCACATTTCCACAGAAAAAAAGTTGTTGAATAGGAAACCTCTAGACTTGCTCTGGAAATTATCCTTGGGAAGACCAGAGATGAAGTACCTTTTATGTAAATTAATCGTTTGCAAGAGTTTACGATAAGGTTAGACTTTGCAATTATTGTGTATCAATCTATTAAGAAGGGACAATCACATGATCCAAAGCTTAGGTCAACTATGTGGGTGGCTGGGATTAGTTACACTTCCCAATCCCCATTTCCCCAAAAAAAAGCTTCTGAACAAGAAGCATGTAAACTTGCTTTCGAAATTATCCTTGGGAAGACCAGAGATGAAGGACTTTTGACGTACAAAAATCGTTTGCAAGAATTTACAACAAGGTCAGACTTTGCAATTCCTGTATATCAAATTGTTAATGACAGACAAGCACATGATCCAAAGTTTAGGGCAACTGTGTGGGTGACTGGAATAGATATACTTCCCCATCTACATTTCCCCATATAAAAGCTGCTAAACAGGAAGCCTCTAAACTTGCTATGGAAACATTCCTTGCGAAGACTAGAGATGAAGGACCTTTGATGTACAAAAATCGTTTGCAAGAGTTTACAAAAAGGTCAGGCTTTGCAATTCTAGTGTATCAAACTGTTAACGACAGACAAACACATGATCCAAAGTTTAGGGCAACTGTGTGGGTGGCTGAAATTAGTTACACTTCCCAATCCACATTTCCTAAAAAAGAACTGTTGAACATGAAGCATCTGGACTTGCTCCAGAAATTAGCCTTGGGGAGACCATAAATGAAGGACCTTTGATGTAGAAAAATCGTTTGCAAGAGTTTACGAAAAGGTCAAGCTTTGCAATTCCTGTATATCAAACGGTTAATGACGGACAACCACATGATCAAAAGTTTAGGGCAACTGTGTGGGTGGCTGGAATTAGTTACACTTCCCAATCCACATTTCTTCATAAAAAAACTGTTGAAAAGGAAGCATCTAGACTTGCTCTTGAAATTATACTTGGGAAGACCAGAGATGAAGAACCTTTGATGTACAAAAATCGTTTGCAATAGTTTATGACAAGGTCAGACTTTGGAATTCCTATGTATTAATCTATTAATAAGGGACAACCACATCATCTAAAGTTAAGGTCAACTGTGTGGGTGGCCGGTATTAGTTATACTTCCCAATCCACATTTCCCCAGAAAAAAGTTGTTGAATAGAAATCATCTTGATTTTCTCTTGAAATTATCCTTGGAAAAACTAGAGATAAATGACCTTTGATGTACAAAAATAATTTGCAAGAGTTTACGAAAGGGCCAGACTTTACAATTTATTTGTATCAAACTGTTAATGACGGACAACCACATGATCCAAAGTTTAGGGACACTGTGTGGGTGGCTGGAATTAGTTACATGTCCCAATCCACATTTTCCCAGAAAAAAGCTACTGAACAGGAAGCATCTGGACTTGCTTTGGAAATTTCCCTTGGAAAGACCAAAGATGAAGGACATTTGATGTACAAAAATCATTTGCAAAAGTTTACGACAAGGTCAGACTTTGCTATTCATGTGTATCAATATGTTAATAAGGAACAATCACATGACCCAAGGTTTAGGTCAACTGTATAGGTGGTTGGGATTAGTTACACTTCCTAAATCCACATCTCCCTAGAAAAAAAGCTACTGAAAAGGAAGCATCTAGATTTTCTCGTGAAATTATCCCTGGGAAGACCAAAGATGAACGAGATTTGATGTACAAAAATCATTTGCAACGTTTTACGACAAGGCCAGGCTTTGCAATTCCTGTGTATCAAACTGTTAATGAGGGAAAACCACATGATCTAAAGTTTAGGTTAATTGTGTGGGTGGATGGAATTACTTGCACTTCCCAATCCATATTACCCCAGAAAAAAAGCTGTTGAATATGAAGCCTTTATACTTGCTATGGAAATTATTCTTGCGAAGACCAAAGATGAAGGAACTTTAATGTACAAAAATTGTTTGGAAGAGTTTTCGACAACGTCAGGCTTTGTAATTTTTGTATATAAAATTGTTAATGAGAGACAACCACATGATCCAAAGTTTAGGTCAACTATGTGGGTGAAAAAATTAGTTACAATTTTGAATCCATAGTTCCCCATAAAAAAGATGCATAATAGGAAGCATCTTGACTTGCTCTTAAGTTATCCTAGGAAAGACCAAAGATGAAACACCTTTGATTCGTTTGAAAAAAGTTAACGACAAGGTCAGACTTTGCAATTCCTGTGTATCAATTTGTTAATAAGGGACGACCACATGATCCAAAATTTAGGTCAATTGTGCGTGTGGCACGAATTAGATATACTTCCCAATCCACATATCCCCTTAAAAAAGTTGCCAAAAAGGAAGCATCTAAACTTGCCTTGGAAATTATCTTTGGGAAGAACAGATATGAACGACCTTTGATGTACAAAAAAATGTTTGCAAGAGTTTATGACAAGGTCAAACTTTGCAATTCCTGTGTATCAAATTGTTAATGAGGAAAAACCACATGGTCCCAAAATTTAGGTCAACTATGTGGGTAGATGAGCTTAGTTACACTTCCTAATCACATTTCCACAAAAAAAAAAAAAAACTGGCAAAGAGGAAGTATCTAAACTTGCTCTAGAAATTATACTTGAGAAAAGCAGAGATGAAAACCTTTGATGTAGAAAATCATTTGCAAGAGTTTACGACAAGGTCAGACTTTGCAATTCCTTTATATCAAATTGTTAATGACGAACAACCGCATGATCCAAAGTTTAGGGAAACTGTGTGGGTGACTGGAATTAGTTACACTTCCCAATCAACATTTCCCTAAAAAAGCTGCTCAACAGGAAGCATTCGAACTTGCTTTAGAAATTATCATTGGTAAGACTAGATATGAAGGACCTTTGGTGTACAAAAATCGTTTGCAAGAGTTTACGATATTGTTAGGCTTTGCAATTCATGTGTATTAAACTGTTATTGGTGGATGGACAACCACATGATCCAACGTTTAAGGCAACTGTGTTGGTGGTTGGAATTAGTTATACTTCCAAATCTAAATTTCCCCATAAAAGAGTTGTTGAATAGGAAGCATTTGAACTTGCTCTAGAAATTATCCTTGGGAAGACCAGAGATGAAGGACCTTTAATGTACAAAAATAGTTTGCAAGAGTTTACGACAAGGTTAGGCTTTGTAATTCTTGTGTATCAAACTGTTAATGAGGGACAACCACATGATCCAAATTTTAGGTCATTTTTGTGGGTGACCGAAATTAGTTACACTTTTGAATCCATATTTCCCAACTAAAAAAGCTGTAGAACAGGAAGCATCCACACTTGCTCTTGAAATTATCCTTGGGAAGACCAAAGATGAAGGACTTTTGATGTACAAATATCATTTGCAAGATTTTACGACAAGGTTAGACTTTGCAATTCCTGTGTATCAATCTCTTAATAAGGGACAACCACATCATCTAATGTTTAGGTCAACTATGTGGGTGGCCGGAATTAATTACACTTACCAATCCACATTTGCCTTTAAAAAAATTGTTGAACATAAATCATCTTGATTTGCTTTGGAAATTATGTTGGGAAAACCAAAGATGAAGGACCTTTGATGTACAAAAATCGTTTTCAAGAGTTTACAAAAAGACCAAACTTTGCAATTTCTGTGTATTAAACTGTTAATGACGGACAACCACATGATCCCAAGTTTAGGGCAATTGTGTGGGTGGTTGGAATTAGTTACACGTCCCAATCCACATTTCCCCAGAAAAAAGCTACTGAATAGGAAGCATCTGGACTTGCGTTGGAAATTATCCTTGGGAAGACTAAAGATGAGGGACCTTTGATGTACAAAAATCGTTTCGAAGAGTTTACAACAAGGTTAGCTTTTTAATTCATGTGTATCAAACTGTGAATGAGGGATAACCTCATGATCCAAAGTTTAAGTCAACCATGTGGGTGACTGAAATTAGTAACACTTCCGAATCCATATTTCCCAAGAAAAAAGTTGCAGAATAGGAAGCATCCAAACTTGCTTTTGAAATTATCCTAAGGAAGACCACAGATGAATGATTTTTTATTTATAAAAATTGTTTACAAGAGTTTATAACAAGGTCAGGCTTTGCAGTTCCAGTTTATCAATCTCTTAATAAGGGACAACCACATGATCCCAAGTTTTGGTAAACCTTTTGGGTGGCTGGAATTAGTTACAACTCGCAATCCACATTTCCCCAGGAAAAAGTGCTCAATAGTAAGCATCTAGACTTGCTCTGGAAATTCTCCTTGGGAAGACCAAAGAAAAAGAAAATTTGATGTACAAAAATTGTTTGCAACAGTTCACAAGAAGGTAAGGCTTTGCAATTCCTGTGTATCAATCTGTTAATGAGGGAGAACCACATGAACCAAAGTTTAGGTCAACTGTGTGGGTCGTTGGGATTAGTTACGCTTCCCACTCCATATTTTCTCAGAAAAAACGTTACTGAAAAGGAAGCATCTAGACTTGCTCTGGATAGTATCCTTGGGAAGACCAGAGATTAACAACCTTTTATGTACAAAAATCGTTTGCAAGAGTTCACAACTAGGTCAGACTTTGCAATTCATGTGTATCTATCTATTAATGAGGGACAACCACATGATCCAAAGTTTAGGTCAATTGTGTGGGTGGTTGGGATTAGTTACACTTCCCAATACACATTTTCACAAAAAAAGGTGTTGAACGTGAAACATCTTGACTTGGTCTGAAAATATCCTTGGGAAGACCAGACTAGAGATGAAGGGCCTTTGATGTACAAAAATCGTTTGCAAGAGTTTACGGCAAGGTTAGGCTTTGCAATTTCAGTGTATAAAATTGTTAATGAGCGACAACCACATGATCTAAAGTTTAGATAAACTATGTGGGTGACTAGGATTACTTACATTTCCCAATCCACATTTCCACAAAAAAAGTTGCTTAACAGGAAATATCTAGACTAGCTTTGGAAATTATTCTTGGGAAGACCAGAAATGAAGGACCTTTGATGTACAAAAATCATTTGCAAGAGTTTACAACAAGGTCAGACTTTGCAATTCTTGTGTATCAAACTGTTAATGATGGATAAGCACTTGATCCAAAGTTTAGCACAACTGTGTGGGTGGTTGAAATTAGTTACACTTCCCAATCAACATTTCCCCAGAAAAAAATTGTTGAACATGAAGCATCTTGACTTACTTCGGAAATTAGCCTTGGGAAGTCCATAGTTGAAGGACCTTTGATGTACAAAAACCCTTTGGAAGAGTTTACGACAAGGTCATACTTTGTAATTCCTGTGTATCAAACTGTTAATAAGGGTCAACCACATGATCCAAAGTTTAGGTCAACTATGTGGGTGAAGAAATTAGTTACATCCTTATTTCTCCAGAAAAAGTTGTAGAACAGGAAGCATCTAGACTTGCTCTTGAAATTATCCTAGGGAAGACTAAAGATGAAGGACCTTTGATGTACAAAAATAGTTTGCAAGAGTTTACGACAAGGTTAGACTTTGTAATTCCTGTGTATCAAACTATTAATGAGGGATAACCACATGATCCAAAGTTTAGGTCAACTTTGTGGGTGACCAAAATTAGTTTCACTTCCGAATCCATATTTCCCCACAAAAAAAGTTGTAGAACAGGAAACATCTACACTTGCTCTTGAAATTACCCTTGGGAAGACCAAAGATGAACAACCTTTGATGTACAAAAATCGTTTGCAAGATTTTACGACAAGGTTAGACTTTGCGATTCCTATGTATCAATCTATTAATAAGGGACAACCACGTGATCCAAAGTTTAGGTCAACTGTGTGGGTGGCCGAAATTAGTTACACTTCTCAATCCACATTTCCCCAAAACAAAAGCTACTAAACAAAAATCATCTTGATTTGCTTTGGAAATTATCCTTGGGAAAACCAGAGTTGAAGGACCTTTGAGGTACAAAAATAGTTGCAAAAGTTTACAATAAGGTCAGGCTTTGCAATTCCTGTGTATCAAAATGTTAATGAACGACAACCATATGATCCAATGTTTAGGTCAACTGTGTGGGTAGGTTAGATTAGTTATTTTCCCAATCCACATTTCCACGGAAAAAAACTTTGAACAGGAAGCATTTAAACTTCCTCTGGAAATTAGCCCTGGAAATATCAAAGATGAAGGACCTTTGATGTACAAAAATCATTTGCAAGAGTTTATGAAAGGTCCGCCTTTGCAATTCCTATGTCTGAACCTGTTAATGGCGTATAACCAGATTATCCAAAGTTTAGGGCAACTATATGGGTTCCTGGAATTAGTTATACTTCCCAATCCATATTTCCCCCTAAAAAAAGTTGTGGAATAGGAAGCATGTGGACTTGCTCTGAAAGTTATCTTTGGGAAGACCAGAGATGAAGGACCTTTGATGTGCAAAAATGATTTGCAATTGTTTACGACAATGTCAGGCTTTGTAATTCTTGTGTATGGAACTGTTAATGAGGAACAACGATATGATCCAAAGCTTAGGTCAACTATGTGGGTGACCGAAATTAGTTACACTTTCGAATCCATATTTCCCCACAAAAAAAATTGCAGAACAGGATGCATGTAGACTTGCTCTTGAAATTATCCTTGGGAAGACCAAAGATGAAGGACAAGGTCAAGCTTTGAATTCCTGTGTGTCAAACTGTTAATGAGGGACAACCACATGATCCAAAGTTTCGGTCAACTGTGTGGGTGGTTGGGATTGGCTGGGATTAGTTACACTTCTCAATCCACATTCCCTAGAAAAAAAGTTGTTGAATAGGAAGCATCTAGACTTGCTCTGGAAATTATTCTTCTGAAGACTAGAGATGAAGGACCTTCTTATGTACAAAAATCGTTTGCAAGAGCTTACGACAAGGTCAGACTTTTCGATTCCTGTGTATCAAACTGTTAATGAGGGACAACCACATGATCCAAAGTTTAGGTGAATTGTGTGGGTAGCTGAGATTAGTTACACTTCTCAATCCACATTTTTCCAGAAAAAAGATGTTGAACAGGAAGTATTTAGACTTGCTTTTGAAATTATCCTTCAGAAAACCAGAGATGAAGGACCCTCTTTTTTTCAGTCAAGTTACCAATTACTACAGTAACTAGAGTTCCTATGAACCAAGTCCCTCCATGCACTTCAGTTACCTTAAGAATCCAAAGACTAAGGTTCATGTAGAAAAAATCGTAGATCCTTGTTAAAATCCACTAAGTGTTATTAAAATTCTGATCTGGTGACCTTTTTTTATTAAGCCCATTTGGTACTTGTTTTGGCTTCAAACTTTTGTTGAGAAGACATAGTTTTACTCTCATGTGGGGTTGTTCTACCATCTTCACCCGCTAACATGTCTTGACTAGAAGCTAGTTTTAATAATTTTATAGGACTGGCTCAAATATTTTGTACTAATCTAAATTTTCCCCTTTAAATATTGTTGCATAAAAAAATTAGATATTATTTTAGAAACTAAAATATTATTGATATATAATGTAATTTCTATTTTTAATAAAAATTTATAAAATAATTTTTAAATTGGTATCTAAATTAATTACCAAAATTTTAGTTACTAATATTTTAGATTCTAAATTAATCTATAAAAAATTAATAGAGACTAATTTAGAATATATAGTAGGTAGTAGCTAAAATTTTGATAACTAATAGTTAAATACAATTAAAAAACAACTTTATAAATTTTTATTAATAATAAAAATTATTTAAATATTACTAAGTTTTAGTTTATAAAATAGTTTCTAATTCAATTAATATAATAATTTATTAATTTGTTTTTAAAATTAATTTTTATTTGATTATTTTTTTTGTAGTAAATATAATTATTATATTTTAAATTTATTTTGAGTTCACTATTTTTGTGAACGTTATAAAATTGAACAATATTTAATTCTCTACTTTTTGCAATTATGTGACAACTAAATTCTATGGTCAAAAGTCACAATGATTTAGGTTTCTTTCGCAATTATTTTGACAACTTAACAAAAATGCATTTTAACACTATTTAAGCACTCATGTTTTTAACACTATTTAAGCACTCATGTTTTGACTCCTTTATTATTATAATAAAATAATTGCTACATACTGAAATAGAACAAAAGGAACAAGCCAAAGGAGTTGGTTTATGTTGGACCAAAACGAATAAAAAAAGGGTTTTATTCAATTCCTTTCCAAAGTACAAATTGAATATATTTGATATAGAGATTAGAATAGGGTAGCCTTCCCTAACTAATAAGGGCTTATCTGGGCCACACTCACTAGGCTTGTTGCAAGGCAAATTATGTTTGTTAGTTATTGGTGTTTCAAATGTAACATTGCATTTGACCATTAAAGGTTATATGTGAATCTTTATTATTTTTTTAAATTTATCTTGAGACATAAACACTTGTGCATATCATTAGAAGAATTATTTACAATTTATTTATGCATTCTTACAAGATTTCAGTCATTTATATAAGTTATGAAACTAAATTTTAGTTTAGAGTTGGCTATACATTTTCAAGGATCTTTACTTTATATTGGATATGAATTTTACATTTCTTACCACATTTAAATAAATTTGAATGATCTTATTTCATATATATTTTTAAATATTTTGTTTAGATTAAGTTATTCAAATTGATTGAGTTTTAATTTCTTGATTTAGATAAATAATTTCAAATATCATTCAATTTTTTTTTTAGAAAGTATTTTATTATAAAATAATTTTTGATAATTTAAAAATATCAATATTGATGATCTTTTCTGGTTTATCTTTGTTAAAAAAATTCTTCAACAAAAGTTTGTCAAGGTTTTTTCAATTTAAGTGTGGAAGAAGTTTGTTCATTCATACACTCAAAATTAGTTCTTTAATCATAATTATTTGGATTAACATTGATCAAAGTTATTTTTAACATTGCTTATTTTTAACTTTTTTCTTTCGATTTTCTGACTTAAATTCGGTTGAAAATTTTTTTTATATAAAAAAAGAATAGTTTGATTGTATATTAAATACTTTTACAATTTTGGGAGAGTTGCGTTTAATGGTGTTGAGAGAAACACGAGTTTTTAAGACCATCTATGAATATATTTTCAAGAACTTAGTCTTTAAAAGCTCTCTTTTTGTTAATTTAGATTTAACAACATGCAATATAGTTGAGCTTAAGGAAAAAAAGGATTTATGTTGTATGTTTTTATACTTGTTCTTCTAAAAAAGTAGATTACGTCTAGTTTTAGATCAATTGACCAAATTTTACTAGACATATTTGACAATGTTTCAAAAAATTTATATCATGTCTAGCTTATCTTAAAAAAAGACATTGTTTTATTTAGATTTTTGAAGAAAGTAGTTGCAAATCCCTTCTTTCCATTGAGAAACTCCACTTAGGTTTTCATCTTCAAGTTTGTGTCTGTCCATACAAAGATGTAAAGATGCATTAAGTGCACTTAATCAACATTAAATGTTTATATATCCTTCAAAAAAGATCCCAATAGCTAGCATGAATTATCAAGCCTAGATCATAGTGCTTTTACCCAAACTACTGTGAAGCAAAAGAGTGTACAAGACAAATAGCCTTTCCAGGATTGACACAAAAACATGTCAGGATGTGTGTTGGCGTAAAATTGCTTTAGTGCCTCCTTCATATCTTTGATGTAGACATAAGCTTTAAGAGATCTTTTTGGTAGACTTGAAGATGAAAACATTTCCAACAACAATAAGCTTATCAAGAATTTGTGAAGTACCATGTTAAATTAAGACTGTGGGTATATCATCTGATTAAGACTTTGTTTTTTTAGACGAAGCAAGAGAACACAATGTGTTACAACGTCTATTAGATGGAGCACTTGCCAATTTATCCTTGATATTAAAGATATAACATGAACAAATGAAAACATGAAAATGACTTAGGTTCCGATGGAGGACCATCCCAGCCACCAAAATAATTAAACTCAGAAGAGATGAAGTTTTGATTAGAAAATTCTCCTTTTGAAGTCTTGTAAAAATTGTATAGAGTAGAAGGTTTTCAATTTTTGTCTTTAATTCTATTTAGGAATTTTGGGCCTTGTATTTGGGCCATTTTAATATAGGAAATGTAGAGAATCAAAAGCCCATAAGGAAGCATGCATGGCACACACATGACGCCACTTGAGCATCCTACATGAGGCCTTCTTTTTCCTTCCTTCCTTTTCCACATGTGACTTCTCTTCTTATTCTTGGAGCATATGAGGCGCCTCCTTCCTTGCCTTCTCCACTCCCTTGTGTCACATGTCAACTTATGAATGGAGAGCTTTTGGAGACATGGATTGCCACATGACAATCCACAATAGAGAGTTTTTAGGTGCCACATGTCACTCCATTAATGGATAGTTTTTTATAGCTTTAATGGTCACTTTGGCTCTATAAATAAGGAGTTCTTCTTGTACATTTTGAAGACTTGAATTGAGTAATGAATTTGTGCATGTTTGGTTTCAAAATTTCCATCAAGTCTCTCCTTTCTCTTACTCTCACTATCTAGTTGAGTAGCCTTAAAGATAGCTAGAAGGTTGGCTTAACCTCCTTCCTATCACCTTTCTCCTATAACATCCATTGTTCCAAATCTGTTCTTGACCCATTTCTGTTCAATTCTTTCGCTGCCATGGTTTCTTCATTCATCTTAATCATCCAAAACTGGAGAACTTTAGAAGGAGCCAAGGAGAACTCCATCATGTTGGGTTTTCTATATTTCTCCACAGTTCATTGGAAGTCTACAATATAGGTTTGATAAGTACTTTGGTTGGTACATAACAAGTAGTGTTTATTATCTCTATCTAGAAGCGTTTTGGCAAAGAATTCTCATAGAGCATGATTCTAGCCGTCTCCTGTAGAGATATATTCTTTCTTTCTAGAGCCAATTTTTTTAGGTGTTCTTGATTAAGAGAAATTGTGGTGTATGCCATTATACTCACAACACACCTTAAAATCTCCATTTTCAAACTCAATCTCATGATCACTTCTGATGCTAAAGGAAACTTTGCCTCTGTCATGTCTTTTTAGGTCAAGAAATGTAAACTGTGTTCCTGTCATATGTCACAAACATCCACTGTCGAGGAACCAATTTAGTCTTTAGCTTCTTCCCATATAACAAATTCACAAATAGGGATCATCACATGTTTTGGTACCCAAATATTCTTAGATCATTTCCTTTTAGCCTTAAGTTGTTTCCTATTTTGTTTACATCTTATACTTGTTTGTCCAGACTTCCCAATGTTTCCGCAAGCACCCTTTACATATTTAGAAAAATATTTTTTTCTCTCTTACTTTTTAGATTGTACCCTATACCAGACTTATTGGATGCAAGTCTGGAAGTTGAAAATAAAAGATTTAGAGGTTTAAAGCTTTTAATTTTTTTTTTTGAAAATCATGCTTACAACATGCAAACTTGTTCTTTCAAACTTTTAATCTTTTCAAGATTTGACCTTTTGGATTGTTCTAGGTTTGATATCTTCTTATCTGTTGCAACATGATCTCTTTTAAGTTTTTCATTTTCAGAAATCAAAGCTTTGAACTTTTATTTCAATTTTAAGTATTGTTCAAAGATTGAGTTGCATCTTTTGAAAGTATAATGTGAGAAAGATCATTCTCGTCATCTTTATCACACGATGAACATAATGAGTTTGAAACTACCTTTTCTTGTGTATCTGCCATCAAGTAGAGGTTGGCATGCTTAACATCTAATGTAAAGATCCAAAAAATAACCTTAGAGTAGAAGTGATATATTTTAAATGACACTTGAATATTTTATTATTAAAATGAAAAGAGCATATAAATAGAAAATTTAGTTATTCATGTTTCAGTTTAAAAGAACCACAATCTTTCTAAAAGTTCATTTTTCCTTTCCTCTCCCTTCTCTTTAAGATTCTGACATCCTCATTCATTAGTTTAACGATTGGAGTCTTCCATTAGACTCCTGACAGCGAAGACTACAAGACTGTCCAATCAGAATCTCTGATAGAATAAGTTCATTTTTGCTTTTCTCCTTGAGTCAAATTTTGAACTTGTTAGGTTTGTCTTTGTGTAAGCTTTTTATATGACTCTTTTAGCTTCAGGGTTAATCTTTGCTAACTCAGGGTCCTAGTTATATAGTTAGATTTTGATAAGGACTCTATGGTGAAGGTTAATTACCTTTAAGCTTTTGGTAGATTTGGAGCTCTTAGTGAGCATCTGCTGAAGTTCAGGTAAGGGAAACTAGTCTTATTTTTTTCAATAGAACCTTGGGTTAGAAGATCTAGATGTGGGGTGACATAGTCACCATTCTTAAAATTTCTTGTAGGATAGTTTGTTTCAAGTATATTAGAAGTTGATCGAGATTAGAATAAGAAATTTTATATATGGTAGATGTTATAAAATTATATTGTGTTTGATTTGAATAAGTAATGAATGTATTTAAATAGTTTGATGAATCACTTAAATGATCGTGTTGTTGAGTGTTGGTTGTTTGATTTTGATTTAGAGTAATTATCAAACCCTTGCAGGGAGTTTATTACTTTGGTTTAGTATATTTATATTTGGATTGTTTAGAAAATTTTAAAATATGATGTGATTGAATGGTGCATTAATGTACGTAATGAAGTGAAAGTGTGATCAAGACATATTATTTTTAGAAAAGGAAATATCGTGTTGAGATTATTATTAGGGTGTATTGATTTGTGAGTGTCTTGTGAATGAGATGATCATGACTCTACTGGTATAATGGAATTATATAGATGAATTTATTCAGTTGGTGAGAGTCGAAGGAGCTTCATTTGGCTGAGTCTGAGATTTGAAAGAACTGATAAGAGCAAATCAAATGGATTTGTTTTCTCATATAAGATGATGAGACATTTAGATGATTATGTGCATGGCTGTGTGGATTCACAATGAGTAGTATGACAGGTACAGGTTTATGGATGTTAATTTCAATACACGAGTCTTCGAGAACTAGAGTCAAGTGTCTGATTATGTGAGTCAGTAGAAACCTGACAGAAGTAATGTGGATGATGAATGTGATAGACACTTGATGAATTTGTGAAATGTGTGAACATTGATGGTTTTATGTTGATATTTAAATTTTTATATTTGAAGTTTCAAAAATAGCTAGGTTATTGTACTTTGTTTTTTGTTTTTCTTCTTTATCTGTGATGATCGTGTTAATTTACACGGGAGCAGATGAGTATAAAGCTCCTCAAAGAGCAGCCATATGAGATATTTTTTTATTTTTAATATTTTGTTTATAATAATTTGTGTATATATTAAAATTCCTATAAAAAATGATATATTTTGAGATACAATATGAGATATTTATATATGTTTATACATTAATTAGAAATTATATGCATAATATATCCTCAAATATGGGTAAAAATAGGGACGTTACATCTAACCCTGAGTTTGATGCTAAATTTGAGTCTTCCCATGTGGCCATCATACTTTTTTCTTAAACATTGGCTTATTTTTTAGCTTCGGACACTCAATCCTCATGTGGCCAAACTTTTTACACTAATAACAGATCATTTCTTGTGAGTGTTCATCCTTCCTCGGGCAAATGAAGTTTTGTTTTATTTTTTTGTGAGGAAGCCTTTTGTTTCCTAGTCTATTTCTTTTAGGCATCTTCTTAAACTTTCTAGACATAAGCAAGATTTCCTTAATGGTTGAGTTTTCGGACTCAACCTCAGACATGCCTTCTTCTTCTTCTTCTAGAGTATTAAGAGCTGTAGTCTTCTTAGTATGGACATGTACTTGCTTCGACTTAGCCTAAATCCCTTTGTCAATCGTTGTTGTATCCTTCTGTTGATCTCTATCTTATAGATTTACTTCATGTACCTTCAAGATTTTGATAAACTTATCCCAAATGAGCTTCTTAAGATTGCAACCCTCTATAATGGTCGTTATCTTGGGCTCTCATACCTTTGACATGTTGTCCATTAGTTTTAGGCTTATTTGCACCTTTGTGAATATTTTTCCCAAGGCTTCAAACTCACTCAAGAGGATTTCCATCCTTCCAAACATATCATCAACCGTCTCACCATCCTTCATGGTGAATGATTCATATTGGCATGTGAGCATAACAACTTTCATTGGCTAAATTTCTTTGTGTTGTTTCCTTCATAGTTCATTTTGAGGGATTACCATATGTCCTTAACTTTTTCAATCTACACACATTCTTACATTCATTCTTAGATAATGCATGAATTGAAGTGTACCTAGATTTGTTGTTCAACTACAAGGAATTGAACTTGTCTTAGTCTCAATCCTTTTCAGGAGTATCGATCACGATATTCTCTGGTGATGATCTACCATAGCTGATAGTGTGTGGACTTCATGTACATCTCCATCCAATCTTGTCATTAAGGAAAATCTTCTTCGAGAAAGGTTGGAAGACTTATAAGGTATTCTTCTTATGCAATCAACTATCCTTCCATTCTTGCCATACTTGTTGGATCTTTACCTATAGACATTATTAGGCGCTCAACCATGTTGAGGTTAAGTTGTGATACTAAATATGAAAAATATTTCAAATACACAAGAAGAATGTGTTGAATTGTGTATTAAAACTTTTTGTATTTTTTCGCAAAGATGTGTCTGATTTTGTCCAAATAGACGCAGATCTTTTCAAAATATTAATTTTTAAAATCTCTCATTCTTTTGTTAGTTTAAATTTAATAACAGGATAGTTGAGCTTAAGGAAAAAGGATTTATGGCGTATGCTCTTGTACTGGTTTTCCTAAAAAAGCATACTACGTTTAACTCTTGATCAATTGACCAAGTTTCATTAGGAAAACTATCGTTGTAAATATACAATAAAGTATTGTTTGGAAATTAGTCACTCCTAGAAACACAATCCGAGTATTATTCAAACAATCAATCACTCCTTATTAACAACCCACAATATTATTTGGAACAATAATCACTCTTGCCAAGACTTTAATATTTTTTGGAATGCAACCACTCTTGATAAAAAGGGTTTTATAAAGAAAGGTGATCTAAAATATCACATAGAGGTAACATCTTCTGATGGATAGAAGGCTTATACACTTTTCTAATTTGCTAATGAACAAAAATCACATTATGGCGTTTGTCCATGCAAAGATGTATAAATCCATTAAATGTGATCTATGCAACATTAAATGTTTATCTCTTCTTCAAGCAACATTATGATAATTGACATTGCTTATCATGCTTATATTAGAATGCTTTTACCCAAACAATGTAGAGTAAAAGATCATACACAATAGATTGTTTTTCCAGGATTGACAAAGAGGCATGTCAATATGCATGTTGGCGTAAATATACTTTAGTGTATCATTCATGAGATCATTGATCTAAATAGGATCTTTAAGAGATCTTAGTAAACTTAAAGACGAAAACATTCTCTACAAGATAAAATAAGCATATAAATATTTTCATGAAACACCATGTTAGCTTAAGACTGTGTATGTATCATCTAGTTAAGACTTCCTTTATCAGACAAAGCAATAGAACACAATATGCTACTACATTTGTTAGATATAGCACTTATGTTTTAAATTAATTTTTTGGAAGATCTTACTGACGAAGCATATTCATGATTACACTTTGTTGTTAAACTACACTTAATTAAAAGTATCAAAGATTTGTTCGACTTTACTCTAACAACCACCAATAATCATAGTTAATGTTAGCTGCAATTTTTCTCACTCAACATTAGAAAATAAATACTAACAAACTATTAAAAAAAATAACATTAGTGTCAATGATAAAAAATAATCACTATAAATATCAACACAAAAAATAACGAGACGTTAATAAAAAAATATAATTTGGATTAACACAAAAACTGACTTCTTGAAATTGGTTGAGAAATACCTAGTTAATATTGAATAAGAAATAACAATTACAACAACAAGAATAATCCTAACAATTTAAACAAAAAAATAACTATTATAAACATCAACGCAATACACTAATCAACATCAACAACAAAAATATCATCCTAACAATATCTCATTCTTAATAAAGTCAACAACATTTTAACCAAAATCAATTAAAAAGAGAGTATGAATAAAAGACATATAATTTGATAATATGCATAATTTCAAATTCTTTCTTACATTTTAGGTGAAATTTTTAAAAAAAAAATCTAAATAATTCAATTGCTCTCATAAAAAAAATATTATTTTTTAATTTGTTTTACCTAAATAACATATTTTATCACTAAACATCCATAAAAACAATCCACTTAAAATTTCATATTCAAATTCATTATTAATGTTTTAGTATAAATATATATATATATATATAAATATATATAATTATTTTCTGAAAGTTGACATAAATGCAACATATGGTATGTGAATAGACCAAACTATTTTGCCAAAATTGAACCTTTCCTATTTTTAATGCTTAGATAATTTAAAATTAAAATTTTGAGAGAAACAACATTAAAAGTAAAAAAAAAAAAATTATAATATTAAAATTGTGTAATTTTTTATCCTTTTCAAATAATGGTTATACCAACCACACGTTCATGATGTCATGCTTCAACTTCAATGCATAGATAAAATTTTTTGACTTTAATAAAATATTTGTAAATTCTTTATTTTATTCTTTCTATTTTTACATCATAATGTTATGTATTTATTAAAATATTTAAAAATTAAGTAAAAAATATAAATATAAATAATAATGATTAATATTGTGTTAAGCCTTTTGAAAATAATAACTAAATCTTTAAAAATACTACCCTTACAAAACTATAAAAAATGCTTGAACTCTTTTCTTTTTATACAAATAATTTATACATAAAAATTATTTGACCAATATTTATTTAATAATGTTTTAATCAAATTGTTTCAACTCCCAGGTCTTATCACTATAATTATTTTCTTAATACAGGTGAGTAACAATGGGTGGACCCTTCCATAAAGTCAGAAATATCTTCTACAAGAAGGAAGCTTCTCTTTGAATTCTATTAAAACAAATACAAATGACGTGTTTGAACTATATGATATAAATATTTCATACATAATATAAAGGATATATTCTTCCACACAAAAAAGAACATGTGGAAGGCATCATATTTTATTATAATATTGAGGTTGAATTATACTTTTTCAGATTTGTTTCGATGTTTTATCTTTTAATTATTTTTTATAGAAATTTCAGCCCATTTAATTTTAAAAATATTATTTCCAATTTGGAGACACAATTTTATATAATTTATCACATTATATTTGTTAAGTATATAAACTACAGAAATTTACAAATATTGTAAAACACTATTGGAATTAAGCATGGTGAAATTTGTATGAAAATTATTCTACTAAAACTAGAAAAAATGAGAGATAGTATTTTTTTTTCATTTAAAGTTTGAGGTGCTTATTAGATTCACTTTTGATGGTGTGATTTTTTACCATGATGGTAGCTATTTTTTATTTAAATATTAATTAGTTGTTGGGTTCTATAATTACTTATAAGTGAATCTAACTATACAGAATTAAAAGGGCATTTTAGAATGATCAAATTGATTTGCATTTTAAAAAATATAGTAAAAAGACATCTGTATTGACCATATATTTAAATTAAAAAATAGTTATTGAATATATTTAATTAAGAAATAAAAAAAAGTTAATATTAACTTACTAAGAACATGTTAAGTTAAATCACCCTTCTAACTTTTGTGAGAACATTATTTAAAATAATTAAAAACTTAAAATAATAATATTTAGAAAAAGGAAAGCTTTGGTAAGCGCAGACAGAACATACCCCAAAACTTTGTGTCTATTGGTGACGGTAGTTTCAAGGGGCTGCTGCACCTTTTACTTAAATTTCCTAATATATATTTTATATAATTAAGAAAACATGTTAAAATAATTTTAATAAATTATTATAATAGAAAAATAGGTTAAGAGTTGAAGAACCCTCATGTATTATAATTTTTCCCTATATATATATATTGTGGTTCTTTAGGAATTAACTTGTCATTATGAAATTCTTAAATATCTTTTAAATTGTAGTTTTTTTAAGATATTATTAATTAGTTTACAAAAAAATTATTAAGTATAGAGATATAATATAAAATTTATTTTTCGTTATAACTTTAATTTTATCTTATATTTATAAATAAATTAAACAATTTTATAATTAATAGTTACAGTACAAAGGCTGTCTCATTTTAATAAATATAAATATATAATAATAAAGCATAATTAAATTATAAAACAACAGTATATATAGTTATTAGTTGTTAGTTAACTTTTTCGTAATATTATATTTAAATAAGCGATTTTATTAAATTTTGTTCACCTTTTTATTTTAATTTCAAAATTCAAATAAAAATATTTAATTTATAAAAAAAATTATGGTATCAGAGCACAGCGGACCGGAAGATTAGCATGTGAGGCGAGAGTGTCCGGTCTGCTTCCTTCAAGTCCTGCCGTTCAATACTGGACTTATTCTTCCGCTTCCAGGAGCAGCCTCTATCCTGTTGAGGCCTTTGACTCCGCTTGCCTCTACTTTTCATGTCAAGCGTACAAGTGTAGTTTAGTGGGATTGACTTCTAAAGACAGGAATTCTTTTTCATCTCCTCGGGCAAGACCCTGTATAAGTCGACGTCTTAACCTGACTTCCTGAGCTCAGAGATTTGATGATAGGGATTGTTCACAGCACTAGTTGTCACCGTCTAATCCTTTCATAAAAGACATTAACTGACCCACGTAGGACTGCTGAATGGAATGATTCCTCCCCCGAGGGTGATGGAAGGGGGGGCACGACCCGATCTAAGATTACTCACTCCCTGAGCAGAGTATTTTCGAAAAGAAGAGAGGAAGGGGCGTACCAAAAAGTTCTCCAATTCGATGAGGACAAGCAGGCACAACAATCCCAGGAAAGGTTCGAAGCACGTAGTTGCAAAGCTAATATTCAGAAGTTAAGTTCGTGAGATAGCTCCCCGGACCAGATATTTTTGATAGATTCCTAGTACCGACCTTCCGTTCAGTGTAGGGAATGGAAGGGATTTGCCCCAAGCCAACAAGGAAGCAAAGTACCCGTGCTATCAGTACAAGTATAAGCCGGATCGTACCACACGGGAGCAGGATCCGCGTTCCACCTCTAAACCATAGGATCGGGCAATTAGAATCATGCCACTTTTTTATCTCTATTGGCAGGTTGAAGTTTCAGGCCAAGGGCGAAAGCAACTATGACTGACATCCTTAGATGAGCTTCAGGCCACTTGACCAATAGGCAAGCTCAAGTAGCTTTCAATCGGGGAGGATCAAGTCCAAAAGAAAGAGTGAAAGATCTGTCTTTTTTCCCAGCTGTATGAAGAAACCAAGCCAACCGAAACCGATTCAAGAGCCCTTCTATTTTTGCTATTTTTGATGTTCTTTTATTATTACGCTCTTACTTTTAGCGATTCCATATCAACTAATGGAATCATAATAATCATTTCAATGAAAGGTTTAAGTAGTGCTTTTTTCTTCAATTATATGATGTTGTTCTACCTATTTGTCTGCCGAGGAACGTAGTCGCTTTCTGGTTGAGTTGAGCGTATGTCTTTGCCCAGATATTTTTCCTTTGTTTGACTAACTACTATAGTAAGGGGCCTTTTCTTGCTCGTTAGCGCTGTTTTTTGATTGCAGGGCGCTAGCTTACTAATCAATCAATAATATATATATATAGGGCTTTTTTCTTTCATCTTTCAGCTTGATCGGAATCGATTCTATGATTGAATAGCAGAAGTGCTACTTATTAATTAGTAGTAGAAACTCGGACAGACAGACAGAGAGGCAATCATACCTGCTAACTCCTAGGATGAGAAGTAGGTCCCTTGTTTTTGGCAGGAATAGTTCCATTGTTGCCCCTCGGGAGAGTGAGTCTACTTAGCGAACTGGCAGGACGCGGAGATCGATTGATCAAGATGAATCTCGAGAGTGGATGGTTGACCGCCGCCCCCTTGTCCTGGAGGCTCTCCGGCCGAGGAGGGGCTTGCTATCGTAACCTTTTATCCCGGTGTATGTTAAAAAGAGCGACGAACCCTTTTTTGTTCGGTCATAGGTTGGTGTCCAAAGAACGAGAGTCGGCTTCCTTAACTGAAGTCCGTTGTTCCTCAGTAGCTCAGTGGTAGAGCGGTCGGCTGTTAACTGACTGGTCGTAGGTTCAAATCCTACTTGGGGAGAATTTTGAGTTATAGCTTTTCTGACCTAGCGACCCCTGTCCTTCCCCTGAGTTTCTAAACTAGCAGAATCGTGGGACATCCAAAGTGGGAAGTTTATTGTTTATTTTTTTTCTATTTCTTACTCCCTTTTTTAGTTTAGGAACTTGGTTCGTTCAATTCACTTGCTCATGAACTCGCAGCTTCGCCAGAAGCGACTAGGGGGGAGCTGTCGTAGAAGCTTTGCCCTTTGTACAGAGATTGTTATGAACTGACTAGCGGAACGCTAGCTAAGCTAAAAAATAGTCTGAGTTCCCTTCAATCAAATCAATAAGCTTTATTTCAGGTTTTTATCCCTCCTTCTTAGAACCCATTGATGGAGGGGGGCCTCGGCCCGGGAAGGGGAGAGTGGCCGAGTGGTCAAAAGCGACAGACTGTAAATCTGTTGAAGTTTTTCTACGTAGGTTCGAATCCTGCCTCTCCCACTTTAAAGCTAAATAAGGACACAAATAATTGTATTCCATTCTTAGCAGAGGTTCCTTCCATCTAATCCCTCGAAGTACTTCGCTCGCCTTCGAAGAGTGAAATGATCATTCAAAGCAGACTAACTAAAGGCATAGGGCAAAGGAGCTTAGAAGGGTGAGGGTGGCGGAGGGAATAAGGTATGAAATCACTTAGATAGAAGCATGTTGGATGACGGCCCCTATCGCTAATCAGAGACGAGACTATCCTAGCGAATGTTTGTTGGGCTTATCAGACCACTTGCTATCAGACCGGATCACCCATAATATGTTATCTCACGTACTAGCTATCACTCTCGGTATGAGGGGTGTGTTGGAGATCTCACATCAATTAGAGATTAAGATATTTTATTGTATATAAGTGGGTGTAAACCTCAATCTTATGAGTCGGTTTTATGGGGTTGAGTTACGCTTAAAGTCTATTTCGTAATATTCTTGACGAATTTTTAATTTTTACATCAATTTCATTAATAATATTTTTAAAAATAAGTTACACCATTTTTGGTTCTTATAAGAAGAATATTTAAAAAATATATTAAGAGTTCAGGAGAGTTGTGAAGTTTTCAGTATAGAAAGAATGAGTATTAATTAATATATGTATTAAAAGATGAAAACTGTTTAATAAGTTGTGTATTTATTATTCTTCTTAAAGTATTTAAAACATATTAAATGAGATTTAATAAGGTATGAAAGCAAAGTTAATGCTTTTGTCTTTATTTTTTGGCTGGCACCTAAAACGCGCTTTTCTTTATTGAAGAATCTATATATACACATAACTTCCCAATCCTTCACACAATCACTTAATCTCAATCTTTCTTTTCTCTCTCTCACTGCAAAAAACTAAGATCAACTTCATCTAAGTTCTAACCATGAGTAACCAACAACAAACTCCTGGTAAGTCTTTCATATTATTTTTTAAATTATTAATATTCTTTCACCAAGATTGGCAAAAAATGTTATTTCTCATATTTTTTTTATCATGATCAGTGGATTATGGATGAATTTGATCAATCATTATTTTTGTAGAAAAAAAATAGATTTTTTTTAAAAAAAAATTAATTATATTTTTTTTTCATCATATCAGTGACTGCATACCCAGTGGACCAAAGCAACCTTGCAGCTCCACCACCACCAGTGGGTTATCCCACCAAAGATAATGATTCTGCTCAACAAACTGTTCCAGTCAAAACCACTTTCAGGGGTGATGGCTTCTGGAAAGGATGGTGAGTTAATAATTTATACCCAAAATTCTAGTTTATCTATTTTATTAGGGTATTGCTCATAGTAATATATTAATTAAGGGTATAAATGAAAGAGTTTATAAATTAAAAGTTTGTGTCAATTGAACTAATTCTATTAGAAATTATACTCAGATTGTACATATCTTTGTAATTACTAAGTACAACAATAAAAACAATTAGTATAGTGATTAAAAGTTTTTCTTATATCGAATATGTATTCGATTATTTTTTGAAGTAAAATATATTTGATTATTTCTCAAACAAATACAACAATAAAAATAATTTTATTGATATAATGGTTTATAATTTGGTGCAAACCTCATTTAAGCGGGTTCTATGATGTTGAGTTTGACTTAAAGTTTACATCTTATTTAGAGTCTATTTTTGTGAGAGTTTATTGGGTCGTGTTACCCGCTGTCATGTCGTTATCGGACCATCCATAATATATACAAGTTAGTAGTCTCGACGTGATGAATGTGTTGAAAATCTCACATTAACTAGACATAAAGATATTTCATAATATATAAGTGGGTGCAAACCTCATCTTATAACTCAGTTTGATAAGATTGAGTTAAAATTAAAGTTCACTTCTTTAATATGGTTAAAATTGTATGTGTGTTTATGAAATCATTTAATTTTCTCTTAAAACAAAATATTAATAATAAATTGACTGTATTAAATTCAGTTTTAAAAGTTTTTCTTATATCGAATGTGTATTCGATTATTTTTTCAAGTAAAATATATTTGATTATTTCTGGAACAAATATAACAATAAAAACAATTTTATTAATATAGTAAATTATAAGTGGGTACAAATCTTACTTAAGTCGGTTTTATGATGTTGAGTTAGTCTTAAAGCTCACGTCTTAATATGGTATTAAAGTCATTTAAAGTCTATCCTTACAAGAGTTTATTGGGCCTATCATGCTACCTGCTATCAAATCGTTATCGAACCACCCATAATATATAATGTCACGCAAGAGTTAATAGTCTTGGTGTGAGGAAGTGTGTTGGAGATCCCACATTAACTGGACATAAGAATGTTCATAGTATATAAGTGGGTCAAATCTCACCTTATAAACCATATTCAGTTAAACTTAAAATTCACTTCTTCTTAGATTAAAATTATATAAACAATTTCGTTAATGCATTCGATTTTCTCTTAAACCAAAATATTAATGATAAATTGATTGTATTAAATAATACTAATTTGTTTTGATTCTGTAAAAAAAATACAATTTAGAAAAAGATAATAATCTTTTGACTAATATATTTGTTAGAACATTTTCTATGTGGATGTGTTTTTGATTTCTCAAAGCATGAATCTTCTTTTTGTTGCAGTTGTGCTGGATTGTGCTGTTGCTGTGCCCTGGATTGTTGTCTCTGATCTAATATCATTGTTCTTCATGGATTGTTGAGATTGTGCTATCTGTCTTTTGTTATTTTCTTTAGAAATTAATTTTATGTTTGTCTAATGAGGATATTTGTGTTATGGGATAGAACAATTTTATTTATGTGAAGGGAATTTATATGTTGATGTTGTTGTTATACTTTGAATAGTGAATTAATAAGATGAATGATGAAATGTAATTGGAAGGTTGTTGTAATTACCTTCATTGATGGTGAATTATTAATGGTTGAATGTGACGTAGTTCATAAAAATTAATAGTAGGAAATATACTTTCATGTTTATGTATAGAAAAATTAACATAACCTATATTAAATAAATAGTTGAATAATGTATTAAATTTTATTATCTTTTTAATATTATTTTTAAAATAATAATTTTATAAAATGAAAATATATTGATGGTATAACTAAATGTCAAAAGTTACTCTTAAGATACTTTTCAAAATACATTATTAAATAAAAAACAAAAATATAAAAGGTGTAATATTTTATTAGAAATGAGGTAAAAAAAAATAGTAGTTATAAGGACTAGTGTATACGTAACTACTTGTTGACTTTTTTTACCTAATTTTGGATAAGACTGCATTTATTGGAGCACGCAAAATATCGCAGTGGGCCCCACCAAATATATTTACTACATTTAATAATGTTTTTATTCATGAAATGAAATGACTCCCTAGAACACGTCTTCTAAATATACTAATCTAATATTTTCTGTATACATTGATGGACATAGATTTCTATGCAATTTTTTTATTTTAATAATTTTCAAAATATTTTTCAAAAAATATTTTGAAAGTTAAATTTAATTACTCACTTAATATATTTTTTAAGATTATTAAAGATATGTATAATTAATTTCAGTTAGTAAATAAAAGTTATAATACTAAAATTAATTTTAATAATTTCAATATAAAAATTTAACATAAGTATTTAACCAAGCTGTGAACAATAGAGTGGTTAGATTTTTTATTTTGTTAAGTTAAATTTTTGTCATCCTTGTATCTTTTATCTAGTATTTATCCTATTTACTGGATTGTGTTAACTTAGGGATTACTAATTATAATTAACATTGTCACTATTATTGTGAAGTAATAATACAAATTTATTGTCAATTTTTCCATCACATAACACTTAAAAAAAATAATTTATTATTTGGGCAAAAAATGGAGGCTAAGTATGAAAAACCTACACAAAAGGGTGATTATCGTCAGCATAAAGTTAATAAGAATTTTAAAGCTAATATACTCGACTAAAAGATATATTGACGGGTGTGGGTGACACATGGCGGGTGTTTTTTGCGTAGGTGAAGCGTGGGCTTAGCCTATAAGGAGTTTAGAAATTTTTAAAAAATTGTGGGCAGTTTCTTCCTGCACCCCCACAATGTTATGCAAAGATCAAATTGTCCCTATTATTTTCTAAAAACCCTAAAATGCACTTGAACTGTATTTATTTTTTTGCATTATGGATTATGGAATCTGGAAGAATTTCGGATTGACACTTCCGGTAAAATTTCAGATCCACCAATCCATAATTCAAAATATGCATTTCACACTCAAAAATCCATCATTCAAAAAAAGCATTCCGGATCTACCAATCCGTAACAGAAATATGCATTCTAGATTCAAAAATCCATAATTAAAAAAAAAAACATTCCGGATCCACCAATTCGTAACAGAATTAGACTTCCGGATTCAGCAATCTGGAAATCAATAATTTATGCAAAAATTGCTTCCAAAACACCCCCTCATCTGGAAAAAAAAATATTCAGTTCCGGATTGATGAATCCGTAGCACACTCCCTGATCCCTATTTCTGGTAACCATGGTGTCCTTTTTGAAATAAAACATTAAGGTCAGTTTCAAGATTTAGAAAATTGTAGGGGTGCAGGAAGAAAAATATAGGGGTGCAGGAAGAAGAAGCCAAAATTGTGAGTTTGACCCACGCTAAGCCCATACAAAATTATATTAGCGTGGGCCAAGCCTTCAAAATGTCCAAGTAGTTATAAAAAATTGTGAGTTTGACCCATGCTAAGCCCACACAAAATTATATTAGCGTGGGCCAAGCCTAAAAATGTCCAAGTAGTTATAAAAAATTGTGAGTTTGACCCACGCTAAGCCCACACAAAATTATATTAGCGTGGGCCAAGCCTTCAAAATGTTCAAGTAGAGTGAGTTTAGCTACAAGGGGCACACAATAAGCGTAGGCTAAGCCTTCTTGTTGGCCACAAATTAGCATGGGCTTAACCTTCAAAATATTCAAAATATTTTTTATATTATTTATTTGAAAAAGTGTAGGCTTAGCCTACAAACACACAAAAAATTTCAGTTTGAAATATATTTTTATTGAAATAAATCAATTTTAAAAAGAAAACTATTTTTTTTATTAAAATAAATCAATTTTAAATTACTCTACTTCTCTTTTTCTTATTGCATTTATCCTATTTTTTACCTATTTCATTTTTTTAATATAATTATTCAAGATAAAATTATTTTAGGAAGCAATCTAATATGAAAAAATGTTTTTCTTACTAAAAAAATTTATTTATAACTTTTTCTTTATACTTTTCACTTGTCTTAAAAATTGAATATTGTTTTTAAAATGAGCAAGAAAAATATTTTTTTAATAGGAACAAGGAAAAGAACAAGAAAAAATATTTTTTAATACAAGGCCCACGATAATAAACTTAGAATTTTGTACAAAAATACAAAGGTAGAAACGTGATATCTGTGGTTTTTGATTGAAGATATTTTGATTGAAATTGAACTATAGTTACTTGAATTAACTAAGGTTGAGCTGGTAGATACCAAGACAAGCTTACCTTCACACTCTTCAAAATACCAAGAAAAACAGAAAACACGCTTTAAAAAATAGTAACTTGATGACAAACAGAAGTTGAGCTATATAAGGTTCCAAGAAACTTCTACTTTCTCATCATGTCAACCTAGAGAAGTTAAATCTTAAACAGTTTGAAACCTTTCTTGTTTTAACATAACAAGAAAGAGCCTAAAACTAAAGAGATAATCTACATAACAGATGACTACAAATATTCCCAAAGAACAAGGACACACACTCAAACAAACTATGCTTAACACCCTGCTACTAAACCTAAAAACAACAGTGCCTAGGATCCAAAAAGAACATCAAAAGCACTTTAACTGCAGCTAAAACAGCATCAAAACAACACCAAAACTACAGCATAAACCAACATTTATACAGCATAAAAGCAGCTAAAAACAGTACCTAAACTGCAGCAGAAAACCAGCATTTGCACATCATAAAACCAGCACCAAAACTGCAGCAGAAAACCAACATTTATACAACATAAAACCAACAAAAAACAGTACCAAAACTGCAGCAGCAAACCAGCATTTGTACAACATAAAAACCAGCACCAAAAATTGCAGCAGAAAACCATCATAATTCTAGCAGCTACTTCGTGATATCTAACTCCCCCTGCATAATCATAATCATAATCATAATCATAAGTTGAGCTATTAAAGCCTACCCTGCTTACAACAAATCAGTATCTGCTACTATCTAATCACCCACCAAAGGAAAATAAACTTCTACTTTCTGATTATTTTGTACATTATCAAACTTCATCAAGAGTAGTATGCGACATCAATGAAGGTAATTTCTCCAAAAGCAACTTTAGGGTGGTAATGAAACATAATCTAGTTAATACAAGGAAAAGCAAGTTATAGTACCATACACAGATATTGTTTTAAGAAAACTTACAAAATGATGAACTCAAGGCAGAGGTTGATCATCAAAGTTCTGAGCATAGTGAGGGTGAACTTGACTTGTTCTTGTTGAGGTGTCACCCTGTTGTCGCTCCATCATCATGGTTAACTTTTGCTCTATGAACTTTATTTTATCCTCCAACATTGCACACTTTTGATTTGCTTGAGCAACTATTTGAGTTGCTTGATCGTCTTTCATTTGCTTGCATCACTTGTTGATGAAGTTGTTCATTATGAGAAAAGTAATCACTAGAAGGAGCAAGTATTGAAGGTTGGCTTAGGGAAGACATTCCATGGCGAATGTTGGAAGCCAAGTCTACAGTGTCATAATATCGAACTCTACTCTTGCCAGAAACTGTAATTAATTTAGCTAAGTAAACAAAATTTTCCTCCTCACATAAGCATTTCTAAGAAAGTTTATGTTCCATCAGTCCCTAATAAACACTAGTTTCCTTACAGACATCACTAGTAAAAAATGTGGTCATGGGCAACACAACCACTCCCCCAACTTCTAAAGTTCACTTATAGAACTAGATTTATCTCCACTACATCTTGTAAATTTTCTTTTCATCTTTCCTACCAGTATTGCCCAATTGAAAACATAAAAATAGGTTGAAAGAGTTGCCTGTCAATTTTGACCTTTTCCAAGACATAATCATTGTTAACTGTGCAAAGCATTTCTTATCCTCAGAGGGAGGAACTAAGTTAGAAAGCAATAAAATATGAGAAACTATATGTAATTTTAATGGAAGAGTAATTTTGTCATTTGAACATAATTTTTTATCATATCTTACCATTATTTGGTCCATGTTGAATACAGGAAAAGGTAACATAATTTAGTTATCTAATTATCTAAGGTGCACCAAACATTTGACTGGCTTAAGCTTATCATGCTTGGATTCTATCATATTCATATCGTAAGTTGTTTTTATCCCAGTATCATCCTATCATATCTTGAACACCAAACAAACCTTAACAGCACTATGCCACATGTAGATAATTAATAATCCACAAAAAATATGTAACAGGAGACCAACAAAAAGTTACCTTGGAGAACAAGGTATCCCATGCTTTAGCAGACACTCGTTTCATTGAGGTAACCTTTGAAACTGGGACTTTCCTATGTGAGCATTGGACAAACGAGTTGTCAAGAGGACTGCATATACCTTGCAAAGTAAGCCTCCTATAAAATACTAATTCATCAATTAACTTGACTCTAATAATTGTTTGAAAGGAAAAGCACTAACACTGGAATAATGTTGTCAGCCCACTGGCGAAGCCATTCGCTAGAAATCCAATAAAATGGTTTTTCCAGTGGTTGAACAGGAGCTTAAGCTAAAACAAATCGAACCTCCTGTCTCCTTCCAGTAATACGACCCAATTCCAACTCTTTCTTGTTATTGTACTCCTGACAAGCTTCATCATATGAGGCATTGAAATTTTGAATCTCATTACAAAGATGAGATGCAAGAGAAGCACCATTTTGCAAAGCAACTTCCACACCCTCTCTTTCTTCATGCTCAGCACCACAAATTACACTCCCAATTTCACCAACATTTTTTTGTATGTTTAAGATGGTACATCAACATGTACGCATCACTAGACAAAAATGTCTCCACAAGTGAAGATTTTGAATGAGAGGCATGCAAACCATTTCCATTACTGTCAGCTATTATCGCTTGAGAACAATTAGGATGAATTGCATCAGTCTTGATGGATTTAGAGGTAGAATTTGAAGACCCTTTGCCAAATGGATGACAACCTAAATTAGTAACATGTTCATCATCAAATTCTCACCATTGCCCAGTGTTTACATCCTTAATATGAGCAATGTAATGACCACTATTAGCACCAGTTCCCTTGTGAATCAGTACAGCTGACAAGTCATACACCAAGTCGAACTGAGACAGCTCAAACATTCTATGCCGCATATCAAGTTCAGCAGGAAACGAGAAAGCAGAAGAAATTTTCTTCTTTGTTGTAGTCTGTCAACACAAATACACTATCAGAACACAAATGAATGGTAAAGAAAATCAAACATTGCAGCATATATAGGGAAACAACATTAAAAAACCACTATTTTAAGAAAGAAACATGACAAATCATGCTCCATTTCTTGAGAGATGAAGATGTGTTATGCTTCATCCGAATGTAAATGGATCTCTTGGCAATTTTGAGCAACTATGAATGACCATCCCAAGGATATATTTTTCTCTGAAAATATGCATGCGCCACTAAACTATTTTTATAATACCTTCAGCTTAAAATACTCCTTACTGCACAATTGTCCATTTCCTTAGCTTCTTCCATGAGTAACACCACTTACACAAGGCAAATACATTCTATACAAACCTAGAATACCAGCCCACATAGCTACCAAAAACCGTCCCACACAGCAACCAAAACTAGAACCCCAATCATCCCAACCAGCAGCTACAAAACACCAAAAACAGGACAATATACACCCCATTACTCACCAGAAGCATTGTTGAGACCTACTGCAATTCAATACCCCTGACTAGTTTTGGTCTTCCCCTTCAGCCAGCTTTTGGTATTCCATTATCTCCATCCATCCACAATACCTTCACATCAGCTTCAACACAAATAGATACCTTGCATATATAATGTGTTGAATAATGTTTTCAGCAATCGTGGCTGACCTAAAATCTCACACTAACTATCTACTAAACTCCTTATACCACTAAGTTAACCCTAATGGGTTTTGAGATTTGAATTCTTATCCTCTTAAAGTTGAATTTCAGTTCAAGGTCTGCTGCATATGTGCAATATTCATGCTTTCGTAAAGAACATTTTAGTATTTAACATATTAATCTTAAGGTTTTGAGATATGTGTTGTAGCAAGCAAATATTGAAAGGAAAACAAATTAACTGTTAGTTTTGAAAATTCGGATGGATGGAAAGTGTTGTGTTGTAAGGTTGTTTCAGGTTTTTTTTATATTGGTTAGATCATCTACGAAGAGATTCTTATGTATATATTGTTTCTTGACGATAGAAAAATCAAAACCACATCTTAAATGTGCATTATGCGAATCAAATTTTACTTGGGACAAAATTTGTGAATGTGCTTTGGGACAAAAACTCTGAATTGCCATGGTAGCTAGCTAGCGTCAATTATTGAAACTTCGTGGAAACTGAAAAACGTTGGAGTGCAATCAAACTTTAGAAGGTATATTAAAATAACAGAAATCATTTTCGAAATTTGTTAAGGGGAATTTGATTCTTGCTGCCTACCACAGACAATTCGAATAACGCAAAGGACCACTGTTACTCTTAACTCCCTCAGTAATCCAATGTGTATTCACTTATACCCTTTTTACACAAATTATTCACTGTATAAAGCATCATAATGACCAACAAGGAACTTAGCATCAAAATCATTCGAGAACTTAGCATCCTCTTAAATCAACATGTAAGAAGAAAAATCATCCTAGGGTTACACATACCAGCATCATAATTGTAAGAAAAAGCAAGTATATGGGAAACCTACATCAAGAACCTAGGGTTACACAAAGATTAAGTTCACGGTCGTCAAAGAAGAAGAAGGAATGGAGGAAGAAATGCGAAACTCACCGTTCACGGTCGTACGTTCACGGTCGAAGCACGGTCATGGTCAAAGAAGAAGAAGAAGGGGTGGAGGATGAATGTTCACGGTCGCACTTTCACGGTCGAAGCACGGTCATGGTCAAAGAAGAAGAAGGAGTGGAGGAAGAAATGTTCAGTAAGCTCAGCAGTTTTGTGGGCTCTCTCAGGCTCATATTCGAGTTCAGTAGACGTTTTGAAATAAATTAATTATAATTTTATTATTTTTAATTTTAAAATCATAGCGTGGGCTAAACCTTCAAAAATTTAAAATTTTATTATTATAAATTTTTTTTTTTTTAAGTTTGCATCCGTTTTGAGTGGGTTTGGTCAACGAAAAATGCGTCCACATTTGGCCCACGCAAATATGTAGAAGCTGATTACTTGTTTTCTTGTAGTGTAAATTCATTCGTGATAGAAAAAAAGGAAATTGTAATTAAATGGTAGAAGGTAAATGAAAGAAAAATTATAAAGAATTAATACAAAAAAAAGTATATAATTAGTTTAAAGTGTTAAAAAATTTCAATCTATGTCTATAATAATGTTCACTATTATAAAGATTATAACTCAAAGTTTCTTTTTACAATAAAATCTCACTTAACCTATATTAGGAGATAATTATTTCATAAGTAGTGTAAATTTTGTTTTCTATTTATTAGTAAATTTACTATCTTTTGATGATTTGATTTGTATAACTTTAATTACTTATTATTTCTTATTTTAATTAGATATTGTTTCTTTCCTTACTTAGGTTATAAATAGTTATAAATTTAGACGGTAAAAACGTTTATAAACACATTCAAAAGTATATTCAATTTTCTTCTTTCAACTTGGTATAAGAGCTCTCGACCTGGGAGACTCTGCTTCTGTAATTGTTTTATTTTCTTGGACAACCTTCATTATTGCAATTATTATTTTTTTGGACAGTCTTTATTGCTACAATTATTTTTTCTGGGCCTTCATTGCTACAATTGTTTTTTTTCTTTTCTCCATTGACCACCACCTTGCACCGTTGACTACCACTGCCACCATTGACCATCAACCACCGCCATTGACCACCACCGTTGACCGCTGCCAACCACCGTCGAAATCGCCACTGTTAAACAAAAACTCCAAATTAGTTGCAAGTGTCATTAAGGTTCATATATATAGTATAACTATCATAATTAACTTGTGCAAACACGTAACAATTTAAGACATATATATGTAATCCTTACAAACTGAAATGTCAACACACTAACAACAATAGACACTCTAGTCTTTGTAGATTTTACAAGGACTAAACACATTACAAATACCATTATCTTCTAATTCTTACAAGAGGAATGTTTTCAATCAGAGGATCTTAGGAAGTTAAATGATTATGAAACTTTCTAATCAGAATTTTAGTAACCAATTTTCACAAATTTTCAAATTGGGTCAAGACAAATATTTTGAGTGAGACTAATTTTACGTACCACTAAGCTCATTAGAACTTTAATCACCTATTCACTAGATCAAATCCAAACAATGCAATAATTTACTACTTGACAAAACTTATTTTTTCAGAGGGATTTTTCTTGCAAGCATATCAGTTCCTTCTAGAATGTCAAGGACATACTTTTTTTTGTCATATATGAATTCCCTTCTTCGATATAGCCATCTCAAGACCAAGGAAGTATTTGAGTTCTCCCAAATCTTTAATTTTGAAAGGCTCATCCAACAAACTCTTAATTCTTTAAATTTCTTGTAAGGAATTCCCTACCAGAATTACAAACACAAGTAAAATCGGGATAGTATTTGATGTTGTTCTAATAAAGATAAAATAGTCAGATTTAGATTGAGAAAAATCATAATTAATAAGAAAAGATGAAAGTTTAGCTAACAACTGTCTGTTGGCTTGTTTTAATCCATATAAAGATTATGTTATTCTACAAACTCGATTATGCTTTCCAATGATTAATCCTTGGGGTGTCATATATACTTCCTCATTCAGGTCATCATGTAAAAAGGCATTGTCTAAATCTAACTGATATAGATGTTAATGTTTAACATGTTCAATGGCTAAGAAGAGTCTAATAGTGGTGAGCTTGACAATAGGAGAAAATGTGTCCAGGGTAAGTCAATTCCCTCTAATTGTGTGTAGCCCTTTGAAACAGGCAGGACCTTATGTCTTTCAATGGCCCCATCAACTTTATGTTTTATTTTGTAAACTCATTTGCATTCAACATGATTTTTCCTGTTGGTAAATCTATGAGGTACCAAGTCCAATTATCTTTGAAAATTTGATCTCCTTCTTCATAACATTAATCCACTTAGTATATTTACAAACTTGTTCAAAATTTTCAAGTTCAAAGTTAGAGAATATTTCAAGGGTATAATTTAAATGCTTTTCGAACAGAGAATGATATAATAAAACATATGTTAATAGGATATAGAGTTTTAGAATAATATTTTGTCAACCCAAAATTAGTGGTTATAGTATTAACCTAATGGTGGTAATACTTTAGGAATGTAGGAATCTTCTTCACTCTATTAAATCTTCTCAGATTGACATTAGCATCACAATATTGTTCTAAAATTTCTTCTTTTTCATTGTGGAAGATATTTTTGTTGTTTGTTGTATTTTCCTCACTACTAGTCAAACTTCAATGAACAAGAAAACTATGATCCCCATCATGATCATTACTATTATTTTTATTTTTGTGAATGAAATTGTTATTATCTATAAGCTAAAAAATGGAATCAAGATGATGAACATAATATTGCACAAGATCATGATTGTCATCTAAAACTTTATTTGAAACTTTGTAGGGAAAATATTTTCATAAAAGATAATACTTTTGCTAATAAGAATTTTTCTATCACTACAAGAAAATCATTAAATAGAAACTAATTTTAGAGAAAAAATAATAATTAGTCATTATATTGACTAAATTGAATATTATTTTAAAGACTAAAAAATTATTCGTATCTAAAGTGGTTTCTGTTATTAATAAAACTTTATAAAATGATTTCTAAATCGATATCTACATTAATTATCAAGGTTTTAACTACTAATATTTTAGATTTTAAATCAGTCACCCGCTATCGGATCGTTATCAGACTATCCATAATATGTTGTCTCACGCATGAGTTGTCACTCTCGGTGTGAGGGGGTGTGTTGGAGATCCAACATCGACTAGATATTATAACATTTCATAGTATATAAGTAGGTGTAAACCTAACCTTATAAGCCAGTTTTATGAGGTTGAATTAGGCTTAAAGTTCACTTATTAATAATAAGTAAAAATCAACATGTAAAAGTAAAGACAAGGACAAAACCACAAAAACATGAAGGTACTCCAAGGCCATCAAATGAGTAAAGGAAAATCATCTCCTCCATAAGCCATTGATGCAGTGAAAGAAGAAAGGGAGAAGAAGAAGATGGAGGCCACAACACAGGTAAGTCAATAAACTTATTTAACTCTTGAATATGAATCTGTTTATTGGAAAAGTTGTTTGAAAAATACAAAGATCAATATAAGCATAGGCGCCTTAACATAAAAATAGAAAATCTAACTAAAAAACTTATGCAAATTAATTATCTAAACACTACCCAAGCCACTCCATCATCTACACACTAAATAAAACTCACAGCACTACACTTTTTTTTCTCATCCACCCACCATCAACCTCACACGCTGCACCGTGCTTTTCCTCACTCACGTTTCTATAAATCACACTCCCGTGCACTATTTTTTATCTCTGAAGCTCTCCTCACTCTCAAAGTACACATTCACATCACTCAAATTCTTTGCACTGGCCACGCTTTCCCTACTTCCATCCATTCATTTTTGCTCATCCCTCACACAACTTCTCTTCACATATACACACATCACACAAAAAACCCAGCAAAAAGAGAAGGAGAATGAAGGAATTTTTATCAAAATAGTGCAGTTTTCTTTTTTTAGATTTACGTAAATGGGCAAATGCAGAAAAATTACAAGAATGAGCATTTCTTAGTCAAAATTGTCAATGTAACATAAATTAAATTCATTAATTCATTCACTTTTCTTTTAATTAAAGTTGCCAACCGGATTGACAACTTCAGTTTAAATAAAATTGGACATTGGATTGATAACTTTAGTATATTTTATCTCAATTAAAGTTGTCAATTCGGTTGACAAGTTCAGTTAATTGTTTTTAAAATAATTAATATTTTTTAAAATTAAAAAATGTACATAATAATAATTTAAAAATTGTTTAAAATTACATGAAGTGAATAAAAATAAGAATATTGTGAAAATTTGTATTTTATAGATAAATAATATTAAGAAATTAAAACTAAATTTTGTTTCAAAAAAACAAAGTTACCTAAAATTAAGTTGGATTAAAAATAGGTTGTGTAATAAATGTAAAATATTTAGTACTTTTTAAATATTGTTTAAATTAAAAATATTTTTGTTGTTTTTAAAAAATTGAAATTATGTTCGTGAAGTAGCGTTTATAGTTGATACAATTATAGATAAAAAAGGGTAGCGTTTAAATAATATTTATAAAATGATAAATAAGTACAATTTATACATGATTAGAAAATAGAAATGTAGGAAAAGTCATTTATGAAAAGTTGTGCCACATGATGGTCTTCTTTGTTGTCTTCGTGGTCGTCCTTGTGGTTGTTGTTTGGATGGAAGGGTAGGAGGGGGCGGAGGTGGAATGTCATCGTCAATGCCTTCGACTTCATTGTCATCACTCTGATTTCTGGACACCTGCAAGGCATTGTTGGTCGATAATACTGCATGGATGACATTGGATTGTAGGCAGATAAGGGGTCATGGTAGAGATTGCAAAGGGATTTGATGGACCAACAAAAATTTGTTGTTGAGATGGAAATGTTGAGTAGTTGAAAGGTGGTTGATGGAATGACGATTGGAATGTCATGTGAGATTGATCCCTATATCCGAACAACTAGGTCAGTTGAACACCTACCGAACAAAAAGATTGTTGTTGAAACGATTGAACTTGAGAAGAAGACCTGACATGATGTTGATAGTGAGGTTGTGTAGTCTCTTGTGGCATATCATACTGTTTTGAAAATATGTGTTAATTTTGGATGAATGAATGAAGAATAATAAATAATTTTGTAATTGAATGTACATCGTCATCGGACGATGACTGTATTAGCGAGATGTAGCGGATAATATGGTTGATGTACCATTGCATGTATGTTGACTTGTCATGCAAATAGCTATTTCCGTTAAATTGATTTTCGTGAATTATACGATTATGACGGTCATTCCACATAGATATCCATGCGACATGATATTGTGGCCAGTATCGATCAGTTTGTCCTCTCATATCCTCTTTGTGAAGTTGATCAAGGTTGAATGGGTCACTTGGAACTCTGTCGAAATCCAAATTGACGCATAACCCTATCAACCTGATGAAATTCAACTGTTGCAAAACATATGAGAGGAACCACCGCCCGTGCAATTGGGGAAACCTCAATAGTTATCAAGCGCCTAACATAATCCACTTGATATGAAGTCCAAAGAAACTATAAATAAATGTTTGAAACATCAGTAATATGAAATTTTCAGTTAAAATGATATGTTAGTTTATATATTGGTCACAACCTCTTTAGCTTTAATGCCATCAAACATTGCTCGTATTTCTGGAATAGTTGTTCCTCCTATGTGCGTCCTATGCATCCTCTGAGTCCACCTAACGTAAGCAAAGGAATATTAAGAACTTTGTTTTCTTGTCTCGAAAATTAATACAAAAAAACATACCTTTTCCTGAGTGGGAAACCAACCCCTTATTGAACTTCTTCATCGATCAATGGTTGAAGTTGTGGAGAAATGCATGTTAGGCGTTCCCACACCCAACATTGTAAAAGCAGCGTGCAACCTCCAATATTATCTTGATTAAAGTCTATTTCGTGATCGAGCACACAATACAGAGAAGCCAATACAACTGACCCCCAACTATAATTCTTGACGTTGTTTAAGTCAACCAGCTTTAATAGATACATTAAATGTACCTTACTACCAGAAGAATCAGGAATCAATAGGCTCCCAATAAGTGTTAATATGTGGGCTCGAGCATGTTGAGCAATAACATCAATGATTGCATGATGTGGCAGTTCCTGAAAAGTATTGTTAAGCCAAGACAAATTAATTGCATTTCCTTTTACCACTATAAAGGGTTGTATAAATCCGAGCAACTACTCACACAAAGATACTAAATCACCACTAGTAATTCCGGTGACAACCTCTCCATCAATAGGTAAACCCAATATCAATTCCACATCTTCCAAAGTAACAATTGTTTCACCAAGAGAAAAGTGAAAGGTATGAGTCTCCGTTCTCCACCTTTCCAATAATGTTGTAAGTAGTACGTGGTTGAAGTCAATGTTCTTAAATTTTAACAAATATCCAAAACCAGAATGATCAATTAATTGTTTGACTCGTTGGTCAAGTATGTTCTCATGCTTTAGTACCCAAATTGCATGTCTTCGGGGTCTCAATAGTCTTTCATTACCTACCATACGTCTTTAGCAACATGTTTCTCTTGGAGTCGCAATAGGAACATATTCGCGGGAAGGCGATGAGATGCCATAAAATTCTAATAAGATAATTCCTAAAAATACAACCAATTTTTAGAGTACCTTCATAGATAATTCCTATTAAAAAGAGTATTCCCTTGTAAATCTCAAATATAAATACATTTTAATTATTTTTATTTTATTTAATGAAATTACACTTTCAATTATATTATGGTTTTTGACCATCATGGGACCTTTTTTTTTTGTTTTTACCAAAATGGGGTCGCTGTAAAAAAAATTACAAATCTGGGGCAAGTTGGCATGTTGGTACAACTTTGCCACGTCAGCCTGAAGTCGTGCCAACTTGGCATGACTTCTGCCACATCAACCTGAAGTCGTACCAAGTTGGCACGACTTTGTCCACATCATATTTTTAAAAAAAAAAATTATTGTTTTTAAATAAATATATATTATAATTATTTAGTTATAATTAAAATTATAAGTTATGTAATATTTGAAATTAATTTGATAAATAAAATTTTTATGAAAGAATAAATACTTAGGTAAAGAAAATGAGGAAATTAATAATCAAACTTGAAATTGAATTTTATTATCAAGCTTGTTTGTGCGGACAATTGCTTCTATTGTGACTTTCGGTTCTGCAATATGAACATTTCTTTTGTTTTTCATATTTTTTTATTAATCTAATAACCAAATTAATATATTACATTACCGTCAAACATAATTCATACACAATTATTCATTTTTTATTGCTTAAAACTAACACCCTTAGAAAATTATGTATCAAATTAATTTTAAACAGTACATAATTTACTACTCAATATCTAAATAAGAAAATTTTACAAGAAAATTAAATATATATATAACTTGGCACAACTTCTACATATGAAGTCGTGCCAAGTTGACACGACTTGTCCAAATTTGTAATTTTTTTGAAAGCGACCCCATTTTGGTAAAAACAGAAAAAAAAAGACCTCATGATAGTCAAAACCCCTTATATTATACACCATTATCAATAAATATTTATTTTCTTAAATTAAAGATAAAAAAAGATATTTACAGTTATGGTATACTATGAATTAAAAAAACATACTAATGTTCTTATTATTATTATTAAAAAGGATTCGTATGTTGTGAATATTATTAAAACTATTATATAACTTTAGATTCTTTTATTATATAAAAATTTGTACTGAATTAAGTTTAGGGTGCAGTGATATTTTCCTGATATTTAATTGATGTAAAACAAAAAAGATTTTAAATCATTATGTTATTATATATTAATACTCCATTATGATCTAAATACATTATGTTATTTTATATTAATACTCCACCTAAACCTAAATACAAACAAGATATTACAAACAGAAAGTCTATTTTTCTATTCTATTGTTTACAAGATTAAAGATATTATTACATTAGAACTAAATTCTTTTACATGTAATTTTTACTTATATATATAGAACTAAATTTTAGTCAAAATCAAGATATATATAAAGATCCACCCAGTGAAATATTAGAGAGAAATTACCTTTGTGATTGGATGCCACACTTAAGCACTTCCAGAACAATGACAAGGCTACAGAAATATAAAGGTGAGCATGGGTGGTGCTTGAATGTGTATTGCATAGGAGATAGAAGTTTATTAAATAGACATGCTTGTGAGTTTCAATAAGTGAAAGTTTGAATTCAAACTTCATTGGCAGAAAGAATCTCTGCCTCTGATTCTTATACCACACCAAAGTGAAAATTGTAGTCATGTGAAGATAAAGCTGGCGAGAAAATAAAGCATTGCTTGTGAGAAAATAAAGTTGGTGGTGCACGGTCTTGCAATTGAAGTTGTCAATAGTGAGTAAAACTTTTTTATATGGTGCCTATGCAAACAATGCCTATTCCAAGTAGCCAATGGTGAATGCTACTTCTTCCAAAGTTGTCAATGGTGAATGCAACTTCTTCCAAAGTTGCCAATGGTGAAGGCAACTTCTTTGTTATGAAATTGAAAAAAAAATAAATGAAACAAAGTGTAGCGTGGCGTGATGGTTTTCTATACACTGAAAAAAAAAATGTCCTGTTCGTAGTTTAAGATTTGACATATCAATAAAAATTTCAATAATTATGTTAGAATTATATTCAACTCAGACTCAACATTTGTTATATAATGGAACAACAATGGAGTCTTGTAACCTTCATTTCTCCTTTGTTCTACACTTTTTCTTCTCTTAATTGAGATATTATTTTCTCCTTCTAGTGTAAAGTTCAAAGAAAATCATAAAGGTAATGTAAATTTCCATAACATTCTTGTTTATCATCTTCTTTCCTCCTACGACTTTGATTTGGATGATGAAGATCAATTGAACAGATCTTTTTCACAATATATTTCATCTAACAGTCAATCCGAACATAACATTGACTGCGACCTCAATGAACACATGTCTTTCATGTCAAAGGAGGCGACATTGAATGCCACATAGACAACAATTACAAATTTGTTGTCGTGGAATCAAAGCCAAACAGATATATGGCTCGGTGCATACATCATGATGAAGGGTGCCAATGGAGATTACGTGCATCTTTTAGTAAAATCTGAAGTCAATGGGAGATAAAGAAAATTGATGCATAACATAGTTATTTGTTAACAAATCTTTCGGCAAACCATGTTAATTTGGACTCAACCCATATTGCATTTATGGTGCTGACTTCAATAAAAGAAAACCCTTCCGTCCCAATTAAAATCTTAATTGCAAAAATAAAAAATATGCATGGCTATACTATCACATATAGAAAAGCTTGGTTTGGAAAATAGAAAGTTCTTGCTTTGGCATTTGGCGATTGGGAACAGTCCTACAATGATCTTTCTAGATGGTTGGAAGAAGTAAAAGAAAGCAATTTGGGGGCAATTATGCGGTATATTGCTTCTCCTTGTATGGTTGATGGTATTCAAGACAACTCTTGTTACGTGTTGGATCGTGTGTTTTCGTCTTTCAAGCCTTGTATCGATGGTTTAATTTTTGCAAACCCATTGTACAAGTTGATGGGACATTTCTAACCAGAAGATACCACGGAACATTGTTGACCGCGATTGCTTAAGATGGGAATTAAAACATATTTCCATTGGTGTTTGCGATTGTTAAAGGTGAAACTCAGGAGGCTTTAATTTGGTTCTTCCAATTATTACGACAATATGTGACACCTCAGCTGAATTTGTGTATGATTACTGATAGAGGAACCAGTATAATTGCAGCATTACAATCTGAAGAAGTTGGATGGGAAGGAGACGACCTCGTTTCTATGTATTGCATACACCATATCGTATCGAATTTCAACAAAAAAATCAAAAATGTTGAGCTCAAACGACAATTGATTAACATGGATAATGACATTCCTTACCTTCTCTCATAGATAATTACGACCTTTTACCATTTAACTAATTTCATTTACTTCTTTATCACAACTTATGAGATGAAACAACCCACAGTACATGCAAACCTATCAGTTATGCGATATAAGTTCAAGCAAGCATTTTCTTGGATAGATCGCATACCGTTAGAGAAATGGACTCAAGCATACAATGGGGGAAAGAGGTATGGCCACATGACCACAAATCTAGCAGAATGCATTAACTTCGTGCTTAAGGGAGCTCGTTCCTTGCTGATTTCCGTTTTAGTTAAGGCAACTTTTGAAAAAACAAAAACATGATTTGTTGAACAAGCCTTCAAAATAGACACCATGTTACGCGCAGGTCGTTATTATCCAGAAGATATCACAACCTTACTTAGAAAAAATAAAAAAGATTCGACTATGTGTTTTGTGGAAAGGTTTAATGCAGAAAATTCTGAATTTGATGTCCAAGAATTAGCCACCCCTAACATGGTCGACGACCTCAGTCATATACAATTAGATTAAATGATTGGTGGTGTGATTGTGGCCACTTCCAAGTTGTTCGAATTCCCTGTCGTCACGCTATTGTTGTTTGTTCCTCTTGTCATTTACAAATTATGACATTCATTGATTCAGTTTACAACCTCCACACGATTAGAAAGGCATATCAAGTTGAATTCCATCCCGTTCGAAATGAGGATTATTAATCTACTTATATCAGGCCAAATTTCATACCTGATCTCCACATGCGACGTAAAAACTCGGGACGACTAATTACAACTCGTTTGCATAATGAAATGGATCAACCAATTCAGAACAAGCCAAAAAATGTTCTTACTATCGCAATGAAGGTCATAACAGAAAAAATTGTCCATTTAGATAGTAGAGTCATTCTTTGTGATGTTGTTCTCATCAAATATTTTAATATCTTATTCTTTTAATGACTTATATTCAATAATTTAATTTATTTTGTAATACATTTATTTTACATAAATACATGTATATTATTACTTTTTACATATTATATAATTTATACTTTCATATATTATATAATCTAAAAATTAATACATAAATTATATCACATTTTTTATAAGTGTATTTTTAACTTTAACAATATTTAAAAAATACTAAATATTTTTAATTTATCAAAAAAATCATTTTTAACCCAATTTATTTAAAATTATTGTAAAAAAAATCATTTTTGTACTAGTATGGGCCGAACGGTCAATACCATGTCTCGGCTCCCACAACCGAGTCGACCAAACGTCCCACATCCGTGTGGGTCGATTGACACCTTCGGTCCAATTACGCTCAATCAAGATCAGTGAAGCTAAGCCCTCATTAGGAACTAGGTAATACACCTTTAAGCGCGATCCACCTCACTAATCTGGCCCAACAAGGTAGACCCATTAAAATAATATAAATAACGTACATTCAAATAAGCAGGTACGTCATTTATTAATGTACTCTGACACCTGAGTGTCGAACCCCCTTTGCTGACTTGAGCGTTGGAGTGTCTTCTGCAGGTACCCCAATTCGGCATTCTTTGGAAGATCGAGTGATCGAGCAGCTGACACTGGAGGAGTAGCGAGAAGATCGAAAGAGAAAGTTGAAGCATAACTCAACCGCCCGGTAGGAAAGAGGAAGACGAAGTTTATCAATAGTTTTCTAAGACCCATCTCCCTAGCAGAAACAATTTTAATTCTTCAACTTTATATATCATTTTCTTAAACAAAACAAAATTAAATTTTGGTATTATTTATAAAATAATTTTTTAACTATATATTTTTATTTTAAAAAATAAAATCAACATAACTTATCAACTGAATTGATAACTTTAATTGAGATAAAATATACTGAAATTGTCAATCCAGTATCCAATTTTATTTAAACTGAAGTTGTCAATCCGGTTGACAATTTTAATTAAAAAGACAATAGCAACCGGATTAATGAATTTAATTAATGTTACCTACATTATTGATAACTTTGACCAAGAAATATCAATTTCTGAACATTTTTCTGCATTTGTCCATTTACGTGAATCTAAAGAAAAAAATTGCACCATTTTGGTAAAATTTTCGAGATGAAAGGTGAAAGGAGTTATGCACGTGAATGAAAAACAAAATAGAAAGTAGCAACCACCTCCCTTCTTCCTCTCCTAGCCACCCTCCATCACCTTAAACAACAACATCGTTTAAAGCATCAGTAACAAAAGAGACTTGGAAAACTGAACAACCTCTTCAAGAGCTGCACCAGCACTGAAACCTTCCATGAATCCTCCACACCTACATTCCACTTGCTACATTTTAATGTATATGGATGCATTGGTTTATATTAAGGACGTGTTAACTGCATTTGCGTTTCTATTTTGGGTGTGTGAAATTGTAGTTTCGTTACATGTACAGTTTTTGCTGCCCTATTTTGATTACTGTTTCCAACATACCTGTTTATTTCTTTCGATAAAGAGCAAATTGTTGCACCTACGGTGGTAAGCAACATTCATTTTATTGCCACCTTCACGAGCAATCTTAATAATTAATAAAAAAAATATAATTTGACTACTCTTAAAATTGTATATAACTCTTGAATCACTTTTTTTTTTCTTTTTCCTCAGTGGTTCACCATTCTTAGTTAATGTCGAAACTTGAGGTGAAAATTCTGTCATTGTTGTATGGATGCAATTTATAAAAAAACTAATGATAAAGTTGACACCGATTGAAATCTAAATAATTATTATTTCATTATAATATAATATTTTATTTTAAAAAAATTGTAAAATAGTTGTTTTTAATTAATAAAGTGTCAAGCAAACTTTATCCTTTGCTGAGTGTGGTCACCTTACTTTTTCTTTGCTTTAGTTGTTCACGCACCTATCATGGGTTATTTCCATGTGGGCACCATTTGGTGCCAATCTTGAAAAAATGAAGTGGGGGCCCACGATTGGGTCCAAATTGCTGAAACAATTGCATGCAATTAAAAGTGGAGAATATGAGGAGATTTAAGCAAATTCCTACACCCAATCTTTTTCAACTGCACCGAACACAATTTTAAATTCCCAAAAATACCCTTCATTTTAGGAAATGAAAATTCAGAATTAAAAATAATAATAAATCTGGAAGAGATTATTGTGTTCCGAAAATCAAAATTCAGAAAAAAAAATCAAAATCTCATTTTGGTAGAATGTATTTTTATATGTACCCCATTTTATTTTAGAGCATTTCCGTCTTTTCATCCTAAAAATGGGTGCATTGATATGGTGCAGGAAGCAATTGTCTCACCTGAAAGGGAGAGCATATGAGGCCCACAGTTTGTATATTTTAATTTTTTTTCTCAGCCATTCATTTACCAATTTGTGTAGCCCAAAGGCTCTTTGTAGTTCACGTGGATCTCCATGAGAAAGCTACTTTTTTTTTTAATTTGTTTTTTTCACCATGTGTATTCTAAATTTTGGGTCTTGGTTTTCTAGGCTTTTTTTTTTAAACCACCATTCTAATCTTAATTTTGTTAATATATAGATAAAAGTGTACCTTATTTTTGTATAAGCATGCTTATTTATAGAGTTTGTAATGGATTCTCTCGTTGATGAGTCGTATTTAATGTCTATCATAGCTTAAATGGAATTACCTGATTTGTCACATATCTTCTTCATATACCTTGGTGCATTAACTTTAGTCGGTCAAGCGACCTTTAATACCGAGTGACGTGGTTCGTTCGGCCTCGACCGGTACACTAACTCTCATATTCGAGGGAAAATCTTCAAAAAGAGTCTAGATGTAACTGTTTGGTATCTCGAGGTTGGAAGGGACAATTTTGATCATTGATCACTGCAATTTAAGCGTTGATTGGACGTGTGTTTCACAATGTATATTTAAAGTTTAACCTAATTTCCCGATCTGAGCCGATCTAACGGTTCAACTGGCCATGTCGTTTCGAGTATAATTAGTTAGACTCATTGGACCAGAGTATCTAACGGTTCAAAGGAGGGCGACGTTTCACGTTTTTGTGGTAGGACCTCTATAAATAGTGGTTCATTTCAAACTTTATGCTTTGCATATTCTCTGACTCCGAATACTAAGTGATATTATGAGTGTTGAATTGTGGCAAGGTGTTTTCCACTTTCTTTGGAAGGTTAGTCATGTCTTCTTTTGAGTGTTCATCCTCTCCATCTTCTCCTACATCTTTTGAGGGAGTTTTAGTTATTTTGAGTGAGGTTCAAGGTGAGTTAGTTGGTTCTAGTGGGCCGATCGATCTTGCTAGTTGACCGCCTCGTCATGCTGGTTATGACCGAGTATATCCTCGTGTTGTTGAGTAGATTACCCATTTTTGGCGTTTATCTGCAGTTGATGAGTTTATATCAAGAGTCATCGTGTTAAAATATGACTCACCAACAAACGTGGTTACAGCCGATAGTTGTAGTTCCTCTGAATGTGTTTGTCACGATCGGGAAGACTCACCCTAAGATTTTCTTTATGTTTATACTTGTTTCTTTACTGACCTTCATATTACCATTCCTTTTTATGAGTTTACGATTGAGGTCCTTAGAATTCTCAACGTAGCTCCAACCCAGCTTAATCCTAACTCTTGGGCTGCATTACAAGTCTTTCGACTTATTTGTGATTTGTTCTTACTGATGTCGTATCCTCAATCTTTCTTTTTTATTATAACTCTCGTCCAGTGATAAGTGCCTAATTTCAGTAATATTTCATATTAAAATATAGCACTTATGAGTATTAATTGCTAATTACATATAAAATAATCCATAATTTATGAATTTATACCTTTTTACATATTTTATGATCTTTATTTGAATAAGAGCATTTTATTCCCAAATTTACTGTTAATTTTAAGTTTTTAGGGAAGAATGAAGATGATTGGGCTAAAGTGAATAAGATAAGTTAAAAGGAAAAGGGTGGAAGGTCCAGAACACACAAAAAAATCAAAAAGTCCAACTCAGCAACGTAGTTTCTCGCTCAAGGGAGCTCATTCGCGCTTGACTGAAAATGCTCCAGTGAAGTTTTTGGAAATCAACGCCTTTCTCATTCAAGCGAGAATGCGTAAGACAGATTGGACCATTTTATGTTTTTATCCATATGCCCATCAGCGCGACACAGGAAGTCACCTAAAGGTTAAATAAAGGGCTAAAGGCTCAACCCAATGGTGCCAGATTAAGAGGAAAACACCATTGAGTGACTTGTAACCCAATTAGGAGAATAAAAGGTACTAGAAGATGTGTGGTTAATTCTACCATTTGGGATTGGGAGTAATTTGTTCAAACTCTTATGTATTGAGGTGAAATTTAAATATATGATATAATATTATGTTCTTGATTGATTATTGGTATTGTTGTTTTATTTCTAACTCTTGATATAGAATCCTAAATCTGACTTAAAAGTATTTTTAGGGTTCTAACCTAAACAACAATACTTAACATATAGACTTGAAATGTTAATTGTTATTAACGTATGAGCGAGACTCTAAGTTGTTTTTATAAGTATGCGAGAAATCAATATTTAGAAAACATTCTTAATAATTTTATATGCGAGAAATTGATATAAATGAATTTTATATGAATGAAGGAGGCCCAATCAGTGATGAGCTAGTTCTGGTGCATCCACTTGAACAACAAAAGGGAATCTCCTTTCATGTGGAAAGCTACCATAGACAATCTTTATTCTGGTGGAATTTGATAAAAACAAAATATTTCTCTTCTTAGAAGTGCCAATCTAATGGTTCACGACCTTCAAAGAAAAATAGTTGGAGCTTGGGTGGGCAGATAGTATGAGAGCAGTTTGTATGGTGGTGAACGTGGTTTTTGTGAGGATTGAGGATAGCTTGTTGGTTGTCATTGTTAAAGGGGGATGATGTTGCAGTGGTTTGAAAATACTTGGTGCCATCTGTTGGGGGAACCACATGCTTTTCGTGTGAAATGGAGGGAACTTGATCCATGAGAAAAGTGAAAGCGGATTGCATAGAGTCATTACGTGCCTCCATGACTACCTTTCGAGTATGATTGTCCTCAATCTGCACTTGAATATCAGAGAGATGTTCTTGTATGGTGTGTAGTATTTTCTCTAGATATTTTGTGTGGGATTTGGGAGGTATTGTAAGGGTAATGAAAGCACCAAATTGCTAGACTTTTGCTACAACTACATTATGGAAAAAAGAGAATTCATTAAGAAACTAGGGCACAAAACTTTTCATATTCATTTATGTTCTATAATAACGTAAATAGACATTAAGTGGGTTCAATGAGCCTTTCAGACTATTTCTTTCTTAGACTATCCAGTATCCCTTTTGTTTTACTACAATGAACTTTCATCCCCACTTCTTTCCTAACTTATAAAATTATCCATCTATCTGGGTTGTTTAATTTGTCTCTTGAACCTACTTGTATTAATGGACTGTTGGAACTAATTGAAGGAAATAAGAGAAGACAAAAGGTTGTAGCAACTAATTGAACGTAATTGCACAAAATTGTAATACTGATCTTATTCATTTTGATTTACTCAATCATATATATAATAAAATTACAATTACTGGAAGCTATAAAATAGGAATACTAACAGGCATGTAAACTGACCATTAATGCAATATAACGATAAAATAGTTTAAGGGTAATAAAATCAGAATTAATAATAATAAAATATGAATTAATAACCAACATCCTCCCTTAATTCTGATTTGGAACAACCTTCTCAATTTGAATCATGATATTGTTTTTCTCAATCGCCATCAATTCTTCATTCATAGTCTTTTGCCATTTGGGGTGTTGAATGGCATCGGCAAGTCTCACAGGTTCTGATTCTACAAGAAAAGCAAAGTGAACCAAATCTCCATTGTCATCAACTTCATCATCAAGATTTACTTCGCAATCTTGAAGATGTACAGGTTGTCGTTGCTGCCTTCTTGGTCGCTCCATCATAGTTGCAATTGGAGTTGCAACTTCAAGTTGAATTACAACTTCAGGTTGAACTGCAGGTGCTTCAAGAGTGACTCCATCTTCCATATCATCGTTCAAAACATAAATATATCGTTTTTTCGAATCTATTTCAGCTGCTGCATTCCATTGCCATTCCTCATCTTCGGCAAATGTAACATCACGACTAACAATCACCTTCTTTGTCATTGGATTGTACAGTTTGTATCCCCCATGCTTATATCCAATGAAAATGGTCTTCTCTGCCTTATCATCCAACTTCGATCTTGCTGCCTTGGGGACATGAGCATAAGTAATTGACCCAAATACCTTCAAGTGTCGCACATTGGGTTTGAATCCACTCCATGCCTCAATCGGAGTTGTGTTAGGAACACTCCGAGTGGGTGATCTGTTTATCAAATATATCGCACATGTTACGGCCTCAGCCTAAAAATAATTTGGCATACCTTTCGCTTTAAGCATGCTTCTCGCCATGTCCATGATTGTTCTATTCTTTCTCTCAGCAACTCCGTTGTGTTGAGGTGTGTAGGGACAAGTTATGTTATGCTGCAACCCAAGTTCTTCACAGTGCCTCTTGAACTCATTAGACTTGTACTCACCTCCTCCATCACTACGCACCATCTTAATTTGTCTGCCACTCTGTCTTTCAACAAATGCTTTAAATATTTTAAAGTAGTGGAATACCTCATCCTTGCTTTTCAATAGATAAATCCAGGTTTTCCTTGAAAAATCATCAATAAAAAAAATACTTATTACCTCCAACTGATGATATGTTCATCGGACCACAAACATTTGTATGAACAAGCTTCAAAGGAAATTTTGCACGCCAAGGCTCCTTAACAAATGGTATCCTGTGATTCTTTCCAAAAATGCAAGCCTCACACAATTGATCAGGATGATGAATATGGGGTAAACCATTTACTAAATTTCGTTTGGAGATATTTTCCAAACTCTGGAAATTTAAGTGTCCAAAGCGTAAATGCCATAACCACGATTCATTATTCACTATTGCATTCAAGCACTTGAAATCACCCATATGAATATCTACTGGAAACATGCGGTTTTTTGATAAAAAGGATTTAAGAATCAAACTACCTTTTTTTTTTATCAAAAATCGATAATTTATTTTCAACTCTGTGCATCACATAACCCTTCTCGGCCAGCTGTCCCATACTCAACAAATTACTTTTCATATCAGGTACATAGAAAACATCATAGATGTACCTGTGATCATCATTCTTCAATGTAATAAGAATTCTCCCTTTTCCAGTCACCGGAACGAACCTGCCATCACCGAATTTCACTTTTGTGCGAAATGAGTCATCCAAATCTGCAAACAACTCCTTCTTACCACACATGTGATTTTTTGCAACCTGTATCCAAATATCAAGTCTGATTGTTTGGAGTTTCATTTGATGTGGTTGCCATTAGTACTGCATGATCCTCTTCATCTTGTTCGTGATTACTGTCTTCTTGAGCACAATTGGCAGCATGGTTATCACCTTTTGATATGCACTTATTTGCATAATGTTCACGTTTATGGCAATTATAACACTCAACATTTGATTTATTATAAACGCCTCCTCGTCCTCCGCGACCACGTTCCCCACGCCAAGCGCCTCCATGATTTTGGCCACCACGACCTTTGCTGAAATAACTATCATGTTTATGATAGGAGCTACCAATTGAGGCTTGTGCTTGTAAAGCCTGTTCAATTGGTTTTTCAATCTTATTGTCATTCATCCGCTACTCATGCGCTCGTAGAGAACCAAACAATAACCTTACTGTCATTTTTGAAATGTCATTGGCCTCTTTAATTGCGGCAACAACATGTTCAAATCTGAGAGTTAAAGATCTCAAAATCTTTTCCACCTTTGCCTGCTCCGAATGTGTTTCACCATTGGTCTTCATCTGATTTGTCAAGGCAAGAACTTTATTTATATAGACATCAATAGTCTCTGTGGTTTCCATCTGTAGCAATTCATATTGGCGTCTTAGGGTTTGAAGACGCACCCTCTTGATCTTGTCATCACCTTTATAATTGGTTGACAAAATGATTCATCACTGGCAGTTGTTGCTCCTTCTATCTCTGCTCAAACGTCTCGTCATTCATCCCTTGATGGATGAGATACAAAGTCTTATTGTCCTTCTTCTGATCACGATGCGCTACTCGTTGTGCCCCAATTGCATTAGCAGCTAATGCAGACACTCCATTCTTAACGACATCCCATAACTCATGATAATGAAACAAAACAAAACTCTCATTTGCACACACCACCGATTGTAATTTTTTCCATCAAGGATAGGGACTGATAATTGGGTAGAGTTCATGATACCAGTTGTTGAAACTAATTGAAGGAAATAAGAGAAGACAAAAGGTTGTAGCAACTAATTGAATGTAATTGCACAAAATTGTAATACTGATCTTATTCATTTTGATTTACTCAATCATATATATATATATATATATATATATATATATATATAATAATAATAATAATAAAATTACAATTATTGGAAGTTATAAAATAAACCTATAAACTAACCATTAATGCAATATAACGGTAAAATAGTTTAAGAATAATAAAATCAAAATTAATAATAATAAAATATGAATTAATAATCAACATGGACGAGTGTGTATCATATAATTTTTTTTTTTTTATGAATTTCATTTTGCTTTTTTTTAAAATTTTCTTGTGCGACTAATAAATGACAAAAAAATTCTTTTTATGTTTATTGACTTTTTTTATATTTGTAGATGTGTTCTCATTCATTCTACGTGATCTTAGAAACCATTATCCATTTCATGTTGTCAAACATATCCAAGACACAACATGACGTACACTTAGGAGGATGTGCTTTTAATCTAAACCTTTCCAAACAAAATCATTAATTTATTATCAAAAGCTATTATGACTTACTACTTTCGTGGAATAATATAATATAAGTCATATTTTATATACGTTCATATGCAACATATGAAACTTTTTATAAAGTTGAATTTATCTTGTTGTAAATTAAAAATAAATAAAAAACTGTCAAATTTGTAAACTCTATCATATAATTTCTTTAAATTTATTAATTTATATAACTTCATTTTAACTTATAAATAAATTCATTTTATTTATTTTTATTTCTAGACCTTTTTAATAATTTATTTTATGACATATACTTTGTATATGATTTTTTTAGATCAATCCAGATTTTCAATTTCAATGTAACATACTGAATTTAAGCATACCCTTCAATAAGATTACTTCTTTTTCCGAAAAAATATATTTAAAAACCGAACACATTGAAATATATATATTTCTAACAGAAAAAAAAAATCATGACTGCACAAAGAGTATCAGAATATTTTTTTTTTTTAATTTAGAACTTATAGTTATAAATTAATTTCGGGTTGTCAATAGTGTCAGCTTTTTTTTTTTTTACTTTATCCTTTTCTTAATGTACAGAAAAAGAACTCCTTTCTATATATTCAGTTTGTCAAAAAATGTTGTTCCACTTTGGTGTTAAAACATAAGATTTAAATGCTTCTTTTAGTTACTTAAAATACTTTTTATTTTTTATATATATAAAAATCTGTATTTTATATTCTTTTAAATTTTGAAATTATTTTATAAAATAAGTAATATTTTAATATTTTTAAAATTTTAAAATTCTTACTTTTATCCTAATATTTATTTTAATATATATATATATAATGAGTTTCAAAAATAGTTTAACAATGAATAAATTAAATTAAAAAAAACATTTTAAAATGTTTCAACTCTTATAGATGAAGATGTATAAAGAGTCATTTAGGTAGCACAATACATATAACCAAGATGCCTAAGAGACACTAGAAACTTGCTAGACATTCAAAGTGGATTTTTTTTCTAAAAAACTACTTATTCAAATGCCCAAGAGACACTAAACACCACCATACCCAGCCAAAAACGAAAGGTAAAACATCTCTTGTTAGAACCACTTCAAGGCCAAAACTATGATTCTACATCATTGATTCCACTATGAAACTGGAACCTTAGTCATCTTTTAGATTGTTATTACATAAGACATTAACTATATATAACCAAAACTTAAAAAATATGATATTGCAAAAAAACTCCACTTCCTTAGATTGTGACCAACAATGGTATAGGGTGTTGTCTGAATTTCTGACTAGTTCTTAGAAACTAATGTTTTAGAGTTGTCCAACTTTCTCTTGGTCTACATAAGACTTTGTCCACTGCTAACAGTTTGCCTACATAAACCTTCATTATTTCCCTTACAAAAAATCAGCAAGTCCAAAGCTGGTAATAACAGAGAAACAACGAATTGTCACTTCCCCTCACAACATGAAAGCCCTGCATCAAGTGGCACTACATGCATTGTAAACAAGAAATTGTTTGAACTACTTGTTCACTTCCTGCAAAACCAAAAAACACTTTCCTTCTTAAGAAGATAAACAAAACAAACTTAGAGTATAGACAAACACACTAACACCGTACGAAAAACCAATGGACATTTATGTGTAGTGAAAAAATAGCAAAAGATACTTCAAACTAAGAATAAGATTTGAGACATATTAAGGGATTTTGAATCCAAACAAGAAAACACAAAAATGAAAGTAAACAATTTAGCTTTCATCCTCACCCAATACATAAGTTAAACAAATGGAAAATTTCTTCCTCAACCTTCCCTTGTTTGAAGATGACTCTGTTTCTCTAATCCCAAATGCAATTTATGACCGTCACCCTAAAACCTTTCCATAAAATTTTATTTTTTATTAACATGAAACAAATGAAAATGTTCAAAACATACCAACTCTTCATATTGAACAAACAAAATTACTATCCACTTATAAGACTTATTCCACACCTTATTTGCTATCTTATATTCTACAAATAGATGTTGGCAAATTCTTCCTTTTAAAAGGCATAGGGGACATACACTTGTAATAACCCTTCTAGTACACAGTAGGTTGTCTCTAAAAACTACCCTGTTTAGAAGAATTCTCCAAATTAATATTTCAGTCAACACAAATAATTAACGAGTCACATATTGAAATAAATAAGAATACTTGTATGCCAAATCCACATTTTAAACTGTTGAAAACCACAAACTAAATTATTTTTAAAATCATATTAAGTCTGTAAAATACTAATATAAATCATACAAGATAAGTTCAAATATATTTAGGAAAAACATTCAATCTTAGTCCAAAAATTCATCCGACGGCTCCATCCACATCTAGAAAGTAGTTATTAAATGCAGCATGTCACGCGCGTTACTTCGCGTGCCAAACACACAATGCAGCTTTCTTAGAAACTTCAAATTCAAACACGTCTTTTTTCTTTCTCCCTCTGAACGCGTTTGTCCCACACGTCAATGAACGCGCACGAAATCTTCAACTGCGTTAAGATTCATACTCCTAGCCCAATAAACCTTTATATATATCTCATTTGCTTCCTTAGTTTTCATCACATACCATTCGTTCTTCTCTTCATTCTGAAAGCAGAAAAAACCTGAAAAACAACAAAACTTCATCAACATCATGAATCACTTCAGCAGCCACCAAGAAACCCCTGGTAAGTTCTTGTGAATTCAACACTGGTTTGGTTTGATATCTAGCATCAACTAGAGATAAGAATACTCATTGTATATAAGTGGGTCATTGAATATAAGTGGGTGCAAATTTTACTACTCGTTTTATGGGGTTGAATTGGGTTTAAAGTCCACTTTATAATATGGTATCAAAGTCGTTTCGAGTTTATCCTAACAAGTGTTTATTGGGTCTATTGTGTTACTTGCTATCGGGCGATCACCCATAATATGTTGTCCCAAACACTCAGACCGTTATCAAACCACCTATAATATGTTGTCCCACGCAATGTACTCTCAACATGAAAGAATGTCATTTTATGGAGTTGAGTTAGGCTCAAAGTGTACTTAGTAATATGTTTTGAAATATGATTTTTTTTTTCTTGATAAAGTTTGATGATATGATTTTTATTTTGCTGCAGTATCATATGCACCACAGGGTCAGGTGTATTCTTCAACTCCATATGTGACTGCCCCACCCCCTATGGGTTATCCCTCTAAGGATGGTTCTGTAGGGTACCCTCAACAAAGGGTTCCAGAGGAAACCACAAGCAGGGGTGATGGCTTCTGGAAGGGATGGTAAGTCCTATTAAATTCACTTCTTCTTTTCATAACATTCAATAAACTTTGCTTAATTTTACTTTCTTTTCCTGCAGTTGTGCTGCTTTATGTTGCTGCTGGGTCCTGGATTGTTGCTTCTGATTGAATCACGTCATAGATTTGTGCCTAATACCAGATTCTTTCTTTTTTTCTATTATTTGTATTCTATTCTTTGTAGTGCTACAAGAATAAGGATCAGTTTCTGTTCCTTTATTGTACTTTTGAATGTTGTCTTTGAAAATTTATGAATTTTATGGTTAGTAATTTTTACGGCTCTCAGAAACCCTTGACTATTATTAAATTTTAATTGCTCTTGTCCTAACAAAATTATAATTGCGTGATTCTATAATTCTATTTTCAATTTAGTCAATTAAGTTTTTCTATTGTCATAACAATGTTATTTTAGTCTTTAATATATTTTAATTATACAATTTTAATTTATATATATATTATTAAGAATTTAATTAGAATATGTTCGCCCTAAAGATATCTAGGAATCTTTAACGAGAAGTGATAAAAGTGTATTATTATTTTTTCCTAAGAAAGCGTGTGAGTACTTATAAGTGTTAAAAGGATTAATAACAACTTCTTTTTGGATAGTGGTAGTGTTGATACTGGTTAACATATTGTGGGATAAGGACGTATTTTTTGGGTTATTTATTGTTCATATTTTTTAAAATTTTAAGCTAGGATGAGAGGATAAGTGATTGGTTAAGAATCAACATCTTATTATTATGTGATGTGTATATTTGATATTTTTCTAGATATAAAGATATTGTCTCATGTACTGCATTATTTTTATTTGAAGTTAACTTTGTTCATGATTATTGAACATCAATTGGACACAATTAGTTCGGTTGTTACATAACCTCTCCAAATTTAAGTCTTGAAGTGAATAGTTTTGATCAAACCCTCTGGTCATGATGAGTTCATACTATATACATAATTCTCCATATTCAAGTTAAGGCAAAGAATATTAAGTTATATGATCGTATCTCATTTAGCAACTATAAGTTTGAACAACACACAATCTCCTAGACTCAAGTCATGAAGCGAAGAGCTTTCATCTTAGATCCACATATAAGGCAATTTGATCGAATACTTGATTGCTTGAACCAGAAAAAATAAATTATTGTTCCTTGAAACAACGTGATGCTTCAAATATTATTTCATTACATAAAATTTTTTTCGTGAGAGGTAATGATGGTGCTTAATAAATGTTTTTTATTAGCGCTCAAAAACCTTTCTCTTTGTTGCTAAGTTCATGATAGACGATCTGAGTATTTATAACATATTTTCATTAGACGATATGGTAAGACTTGTTAAGTTTATAAAAAAATTCAGATTGGATGTCTTACTTGATTCTAACAATGATTTGTAGAGTTGCAGTGTATAGAGTAGACTCTTCGAGTGTCTACAAGTTTGTTCATGTTAGATGGTTTGACAAACATGTTTAACGAGTAATAAATTTTGTTTATAATTATTAAACAAAATCTTTAGAATTCATATATCTATTAAAAACGCATTCAATCAAAGAGATTTTATGTCCAAAAATAAAAATATTTGAACTAGCATAATGACTCTGTTCATCCTTGTTTCTTGTATATCTTTAAAATTCATCTTTTTCTAAACAAATTTGTCTAAATAAATATTGCGAATGTTTTGTTTAAGATATTGCAAATATCTCTTAAATCTTTTACAAACAAAAACATTTAGAAACACTGGAAATTTTTAATACTCGATTTTTGGTATCACAAAATAAGAAAAAGATTTTCAGATTATGTTTTGATTTGTTTTTATTAACTTATATTTTGAATATTTTAGAATTAGTTTTTTAAAAAAATTTGAAGCATAAATAAATTAAAAGATTGTAAGTCTAAGCTTTCTATTTTAAGCGCCTAGCACAAAAAAATATGAAGATATTGTAAAATTCATAATTAACCAATTCAATTTAGGTATCAAATGACATACTCAAAAAACTAAATAAAGAGATTAAAGGCAAAGAATGAAAGAAAGGAAAGCCAAACATAGATAAATGTGAAGTTATTAGATATATTTGTGAACCCAAAACAATAATCATCACTAAGGCTAAAGACATAAAAAAAACTTACTTGGTGTTCTCACCAACTAACCTGGATCGGACCTTGGTAGTGGACTCTGGGCTTGGATTTTTTTTTTTTTTTTTGCTGTTACTACTTTAAGATGCTAATAACTCACAGTGAGGGGAGTTTCACCTGTTGATTACACTCTGACAATCAAATCAGTGAAAGCATATAACTATCAGTATCTGAATATAAAGTATTTATATGAGTGTAGTATCGCAAGATTGAACTTACCTTTGTTTAGGGTCTCAAGCCCCTTTTACAGTATTCGTAGACCTTCCTTCAGAAGTTTAACAAACATAAAGATATTTTGTTAATATATCTCTTTAACTGTTTATTTTCGTTGAGATTTATAATAATATTTGTGCTTAACTAATTCAGTTATTTTTTATATTTTTTAATTTAATTATCTTTTCAATATAAGCTTCCAATTGTCTAGGCTAACCTCCTGACGTATCATTAGACTTACCATTTATCTTGGACTGAGCTAGGTATCTCCCCAAATTAACCTGACCAGCCAAGTTAACATACTTAAGTGCTCGGGTCGGAGCCCCGAGCACATCTGACCAGTACACTTGAGATGAACTTCTTTAGATTCTAAGAGTTCATGAAGTTCACTTGTAAGACAAAGAACAAAATGACGCGATAATAGTAGTAGAAAACGGACTACAAGCCAAATTTTCTTCAAGACAAACGATCACCAACCGAAGAGAAAATAAAGGAAATATATCTATATAGGAATCAAATTATTCAACTAACGATGAAGTCTCCCTCATATCCAAAAGGTTGAAGCAATTGCTTAAAAGAAGAAGGAAAAGAAAAAAAAAAGCTCATATAGGTAGAAGGATCAGAATCTGCATAGGACATTGTCTACTTCGAGTGCAATAACCATGGACACATGAGAAATGAATGTCTCAAGCTAAGAAGAAAGCATGGATCAAACAAGAAACTTTCGATGGCTAATTGAGAATACTCAAACTCAGGATCAAATTTTAGCACAAAAGAACATGCCAACCTCTGTCTTATGACAAATATAGAAGATGTACCATTTAAATACGATTTTTATCTTGATATTGCATCTGACTCATTGTTCGTTTGACAAAGATGATAATAATGATATATCTTTTAAGGATCTCCTTAATAGTAGCAACTCTATTTCTAAAAAATATCTTGAGCTCAACCAAAAATTTAAAGTTTTAAGTTTGAAAATCATAAACTCAAGAGAGATCAAGTAACAACTAGTGAAAGAATATTATCTCCTAAACAAACATAAAAGAAAAAATGTTGAAAAATTAGAATTGTTGCAAAGATAAGAAAATGCGATAAATATGATTTTAAAAAATTTGCTAAGAGCTCTAAAGGTCTAAATCTTCTCTTTGCAAAATTGAGAGATGTAACTTTATATATGGATATGATGTGATAAAGGTAAAAGAAAAAAAAATATCTTTATGAAATCATTAGAAGTAATTGTTAGAACTGTGGAAAATCTGGACATATACCTGACAAATGTAGACATACAAAATAATTACAGACAACTAATAAGAAATGACCCAAAAGGATTTTGGTACCTAAAGAGCTGATAATTCTCATTGCAAATTTTTGTATGGAAAATATGAGAAACGAAGTCAGTTTCTAGATAATGACTGCTCATGACACAAGCACCAAGTCTATATTCCTAGATCTCCAAAATATAAAGGCAAAAAAGTAGCATTCGGTAGAGCCAAAAAAGGTAAGATAGCGGGTATTGGGTCAGTAGGAGTATGCTCTCTAGTCTATATTCAAAATATTTTATATGTAGAAGGAATAATATATCCAAATTTCTAAATATACATTTAAGGGGATTTCTTCCTACACAACATACTTTCAAAAATATCAAAATTATTCATTCTGAATTCTATAATCGAGAATACAAAATTTGTATTCTAGATTGTGCAATCCATAATTGAGAAGAAAGCATGGTTCAAACAAGAAACGTCTGATGGATAGTTGAGAACACTCAGACTCGAGATCAAATTCTAACAGATGAATATGCCAACCTCTGTCTTATGAAAGATATAAAAGTGGTACCAATGAAATCTGATTCTTATCTTGATATTGCATTTGACTCATTGTTTTCATCGTTTGAGGAAGATGAGAATAATGATATATCTTTTAAGGATCTCCTCAACAATTGTAACTATATTTCTAAAAAAATATCTTGTGCTAAAAAAAAATTAAAACTTTAAGTTTGGAAAAGGATAAACTCAAGAGGGATCAAGTTCCAACTAGTGAAAGAATATTATCTCTTAAACAGGCACAAAAGACAAATGCTGAAAAATTAGAACTGTTGCAAAAACAATAAACATATTATAAACATGATTTTCAAAAATTTGGTGACAACTCTAAGACTCTAAATATTCTCTTTGCAAAATAGAGACATACATATGAAAAGTTTGGATCTGGATATGATGTGATAAAGACAAAAGAAAAGAAAAATATCTTTATGAAATCATTTGAAATTAATTGTCGAAATTATGGAAAATCTAGACATATACTTGACAAATGCAAACATAGAAAACAATTACAGTTAACTAATAAGGAGCCAAAAGGATTTATGTACCTAAATAGCTCATAGTTCCTATTTTAGATTTGTTGTATGGGAAAAGATTAGAAACAAAGTCAATTTCTAGATAATGATTGCTCACGAAACATGATGAGCACCAAGTCTTCATTCCTATAGCTCCAAAACATAAAGGTAAAAATGTAGTTATTGGTAAAGCCGATTAAGGTAAGATAACACGTATTAGGTCAATAGGAGTATGCTCTTTATTTTGTATTCAGAATATATTATATATAGAAGGACTAAAATATCCAAATTTCTAAATATACATTAAAGGGGATTTCTTCCTGCACCCCATTATTTCTTCCTACACCCTAATACTTTCAAAATTATAGAAATTATCCATTATGGATTCTACAATTTAGAATACAATTTTGTATTCTAGATTGTGCAATCCAAAATATAAATTTTTTATTTCATATTCACATCCCGGAATACAAGATTGCACCATTCATAATACAAATTTTCCATTCTGGAATTTTGTATTTCAAATTGCACATTCTAGAGTGCAAAATTTGTATTATGAAATTTATATTCTGAAATACCAAAAATCACAAATTTTAAATTTCAGATTTTATAATCTAGAAAGTCTCTGAATTTTATATTCCAAAATTAAGAAAACATTCAATGAAAATATCAAACATTAATTTCAATAATTTTTGAAATATAGAGATGTGAGAAAAAAAAATATGGAGTTGTAGGAAGAATTTCCCTACATTAAAGAGAGTTTCTTCCTCACCCCCATAATTTTTAAATTTCCCAAACTAGCCTTGGTCCTTTATTTGAAAAGGACATCGTGGATGAGTTGCTTTGCCACCGTTCTTCTTCTTTGTTCATCGGTGACACTGATGAAAACTCATTTTAGTTGCATAGAGTAAGAGGGAGGAGTAAGTTGCGTTGTCGAAGTGTTGATTAGCTTTTAGAGGTAAAAACTAAGTTTTTTTTAAGTGGTTGGGTAGTTATGGTGTTTTTAGGTTCCCAAAAATTGGAATTCGGGATTGTGCTGTAGATGGATCAATACGAAAGTGAAAATATAATCTATAAATTGGTTGTTCCATAAGTAAAACTTTATGTTTTCCGGATGAGGGGTGTTCCGGAACCAATTTGTTGACTTACTAATTGTTGTATCTAGAAGCAGTTTTTTAATCACGGATTGGTGGATCTAGAATGCATTTTTTTGTCTTACAGATTGGTGGATCCATAATGCATTTCAATCCAGATAACTTCTGAACACACTCATCTGGGAAATTTTTGGATCACTCAATCTAGGACTCTATTGCGGAATCACGATTCTGGAAAATAAAAACAATAGGGATGAGATGAAGAGACATCACCGAACCACCACCAAGTGAAACACGCCTCACGTTCTTGTGCGATAAGATGAAGTCACTGTGCACAGAGAAAGTCATAGAAATGTAGGTAATGTAGGTTTGTGGTGTGTGTAAGGAAGAAGAAGAAAGAGCGTGAGTAGTGTGTTTTAGGGTTTTTAGAAAGTAATAAGGATAATTTTGTCTTTGCATAACATTATGGGGAAACAGGAAGAAAAACGTAGAGCTATAGTAAGAAACTCCCTACATTAAAGGCAATTTCTTTGTGCACCTCCACAATGTTATGCAAAGACCAAACTGTCCCTATTACTTTTAAAAACCCTAAAATGCACTTGAACTGTATTTATTTTTTTTGCATTCTGGATTATGGAATCCAGACAAATTTTGGATTGGTACTTCCGGTAAAATTTCAGATCCACTAATCCGTAATTTAAAATATGCATTTCACATTCAAAAATCCATCATTCAAAAAAAGCATTCCGAATCCACCAATTCGTAACAAAAATATGCATTCTGTATTCAAAAATACATAATTCAAAAAAAAGCATTCCGGATCCACCAATCCGTAACAGAATTAGGCTTCCAGATTCAACAATCTGGAAATCAATAATTTATGAAATTTTTTCTACCGGAACACCCCTCATCCATAAAAAAGGATTCAATTTCGGATTGATGAATCTGTTGCACACTTCCAGATCCCAATTTCCAGTAACCATGGTGCCTTTTTCAAATAAAATGTCAAGGCCAGTTTCGGGATTTAGAAAATTGTGGGGGTGCAGGAAGATAAACGAAGGAGTGCAGAAGTAGAAGCCTACATTAAATTGTTGCAGCCCACATTAACAGCCCAAAATAATCTACTGGCCCAAGACCCAGTGGCTACATGTTTCTCTGAATGCGAAGGAAAACATGTTGTCGGAGCTTCCATTTTCGGAGAGAAAATCAATTTCGAAGGAGAATGCGATTTGGACTCTTTTTTCGAGGCCAAATTTAGTCACTCTCCACTCACCTACTCCTACACTCCACTAATCGGTAATTTCAATTTTTTTTTTTCATTTTCTTATTTTATCACCCTAATTTTTTGTGGAATACTAGCATGCTTGAACATTCCGCAGTACCTTCCACACAGTGGTAAATTTCCTCTGTACTTTTTGTTCCTAAGAATTGTTCTGAATGAAAAGGGACGCAAAGATATGGTTGCTGCTTTAGTTGATAATTTTGTCTAAATTTATTGATTTCATTTGGAATTTTTGCTGCCTTGAGCTTCCTTTTCCTTGTATTATCTTTTTGTTATTTATACTGCTCTAAATGCTTCTATCATCCCAAAATTTTATAAGAAACTGCCCCTAATAGATATGGATACATAAGCCAGTAGGAGTGAATTAGTGCCTTATTGTTGGAAGGATCTGGGTAGTTTGAGTTGTTAACAATGGGCTATGAAGGTTATGGGTGAATGTGAAAAGAGTGTTATTAGTGGCTATTACATTTGGTCAATGAATTTTTTCAGAACATTAAAAGACTATTTGATGTCTTCTGTCAGTAAAACTGTGGTAGAATTGGAGCACATTGTTAGATGTTATTTGAAGCCATGATTTTGTCAAAAGTTTAAAATAGTGGTGATCAACTATGTTGTTGCGCAATGTGTTAATTGCTGCTGGTAATTGAAATTATGCAAAAGGAGAATTATATTGATTCATGTGTGTCTTGAAAAGACTTAAAATATGTTTGTAGTAAATTCGTCTTTACGCTCATTCTCAACCCGGCAATCTACTCATGTTTCTAGAAAAAAAGATTGTGTGAAGGAAAGTTTTACTTGTAGGGCTTTTCTACCTGAACTGAAAGCTGAACAATATATTCATAAATGCCCCAAATCTGAAGGGGTTTCTGTGTACCCATTTTGTTATATCAGAAAATTATACCAAAAAACGTAGAACAGTATTATTTTGTTTGGACACACTTTGAAATATTTCATTTTATTTGTTGAGAAAATAATGAATCTGCGTGAAGTATACATATTTTACCCGATGAGGGGTTGTGGTAGGATAAGACAGAAGAGAATTGGATTCTGTCTAATATATTACATACATATTTCAAGAAAAGTAAAGAAATGGAAGATTCTGATGCAGGTTTTTTGTCGTCCCATGATTATATACATGCAGATAATTTAGTTGTCAAGTCATAAATCAGTTTCACCACTTAAGATCCCATTGAAAGCTGCCAAAATGTCACGGAAGGGTTTGATGGAGCAAGACTTGAGTAAGTTGGATGTGACAAAGTTGCATCCACTTTCTCCAGAAGTCATATCTCGGCAAGCTACTATTAATATTGGTAATATTTTCGCACATTTTGTGATTTAGCACTTAGAATGTAATTAAAATGCACTGATGGTGCACAAGTTGTTAATATTATTATCCAATCATAGATTGCGATATTATGTAAAAAATATTTTAACAGTCATACATAGGGTGATTTTGTAATTGGTTGGCAGTGTAGAAATCTTTACATTGATTCCCCATGAAAATTAAACTGTGCAACTGAAGTTGTGTCAGCTTCTCTTCCATGACCATATTGATGTATTGAATTGCATCCTAACAGGCACTATTGGTCATGTGGCACATGGCAAGTCAACAGTTGTGAAAGCAATATCAGGTGTCCAGGTATTCCTTTGTCTTAGAACGTTTCTCTTTCTTACAAAGTGATTTAGGTTTAACTGAAAACTACAAAACCGGTTTATAAGGTTTATAAGGTGAGGATTGCTTGTAAAACTGGCTAGTGGGTTTCTTTCAATATGTATATTATAGTTTGTCATGGATAAATTCTATTTGTATTTGAAAGCCTGATTTGGGTTCTCTTGATTGGAAGTGGTTATCTCTTTCTAGAGGTTATATGGGGTTATTTAGCTGCATTTAGATCAATATTACCTTTTTTTTGTTCTTCTGTTTGAAAAAGCAGGATTACACATAAACATGCCATGTTGTATTGTTAACACACATTTCCCTTTATCTTTGGATATTTAAACTATTGACCTATTGTTCCCATGAATGTTGTGCAGACTGTGCGTTTCAAAAATGAGTTGGAGCGTAACATTACAATCAAGCTTGGGTATGCAAATGCAAAAATATACAAGTGTGAAGATGAACGGTGTTCAAGGCCTATGTGCTACAAGTGGGTGCTTGTTTTTACATTTGCATTATGATATCAGGTTACTTTAGCTTTTGGTGAGTTGATGATAAATTGTTTCTTACAGGGCTTATGGAAGTGGGAAAGAAGATAGTCCTATGTGTGACGTGCCAGGGTTTGAAAACAGCAAGATGAAATTGCTGAGACATGTTTCATTTGTGGATTGTCCGGTGAAGTCCTGGACTTGCATTATTATTTCGGACTGCTTAATGCATAATTTGATTAGATTTTATTTTAGCTATAATATTGGAGATACCTGCACATTTGGTCAGATATAATATTGAGACATGTTTACTTGTATACATCATTTCTCCTTGGCATATTTTCTCTCCTTAAATGGAAGGAATATGTGGGGTATCGTGTGTGTATGTGCATGAGGTATGCATGAATATACACAGAAAATGAAAATTTCTTAGGTGCTCTTAACGAGCAAGAGAAGGCTCTTGCTCTTTACTTATAGATGTATTCCCCCATCTGTATTAGTCATTACTGTTTGTAGTTACACTAATATTGCTATAGAAGTGGTAGTAGTATACATTCAATGTTATATAGTAAGATAACTGTGATGCTCAAGAAGCACAATAGGTACTGGTTTAGAATATTGAAAAATTGTGTTTATTGTAGAAATATAATGTGGCCACAAGAAGGGGATATATTGGTATGACTCATCAAGGAAAAATGACAAATTTTTAAAAGTGGTTTGGATTATGCAAAGAAAGTAATTGGAAGTACTGCTTATCAGAGTAGATCACGTTACATTCTTATTTTTTAGCCTTGTGAAAAGAGGTATAGGGAGACCAAAGACATTAATATAAGGGATCTCATGGTGAGTATCCTTGAGAATTTTTGTTTCTAACTGAGTCCAACAACATTGTGTGATCTATGTGACTGACCTTACTTAGTGGGACACAACTAAGGCTGTCGTTTGTTGATAGAAAACTGTTGTATTGGTGGCATTCAAGAGTTTTGGTTTGTTCCCTTTCTGAATTATTTTTTTCAAATCTAAATATATCCCTTGCTAATCTTCCATGAGCGCCTAAGATTTCTTCATATATATTTTTTGCTTTTACTCTTGGGTATCCTTTTTATAAGCAATGTAACTACAGGTCTTCAAACAAATGGATAAATCATTTAATATATATTTTAGTTTGTTTTTACATGTATGTGATATTTGTTTTTACTTTACCAATATCTGTAGGGACATGATATTCTCATGGCTACTATGCTTAATGGAGCTGCAATCATGGATGGAGCTTTACTACTCATAGCTGCTAATGAAAGCTGCCCACAACCACAAACCTCTGAGCACTTAGCTGCTGTGGAAATTATGCGTCTACAGCATATAATAATCCTTCAAAACAAGGTTGACTTGATTCAAGAAAATGTGGCAATCAATCAGCATGAAGCAATTTCAAAGTTTATACAGGTAAGTTTTCTTTTACACAAGTGAATTCCTTTTCAAAAACCTACATGAAAATTTCCCCCCTATTTTGTGACTTACCAGGGAACTGTTGCTGATGGTGCACCAGTAGTACCCATTTCAGCACAGTTAAAGTATAATATTGATGTTGTGTGCGAGTATATTGTGAAGAAGATCCCAATCCCTGAGAGGAACTTCGTTTCTCCTCCTAACATGATCGTAATCCGGTCATTTGATGTCAATAAACCTGGTTTTGAAGTTGATGAAATAAAAGGAGGTGTAGCTGGTGGAAGCATTCTGAGGGTAAGTCTATTGGTCAATTTCCCAGATCTTATACTTGATTTGCACTGTTGCATGACTTGCAGATATTAAAATCACTAATGATGTCTGAAATGCATAATTTATATAATGTTTATTACTTACTATTTTTATTCCGAAGTCATTGAATGAAATAAACCTTGTCTGGTATTTTTGTGGCGTGGCTTAAAAGACCTCGGTCAGACTCACCTGACAAAGTTTTCTTTACAGGGTGTTTTGAAGGTGAATCAATTCATTGAAGTTCGACCTGGGATTGTTGTTAAAGATGAGAGTGGAAATATCCGGTGCACACCAATATACTCAAGAATAGTTTCATTGTATGCTGAACAAAATGAGCTTCAATTTGCTGTTCCTGGAGGCCTAATTGGTGTTGGGACAACAATGGATCCCACATTGACACGTGCTGATAGGTTGGTAGGTCAAGTTCTAGGAGAGGTTGGATCATTACCCGAGGTTTTTGTTGAACTCGAGGTAAGTTATTCGTAATTATTCATCTGTGCTTGCTGCCAGTAATGAGTTATCATCAAGTTTGAGATTTGCAATTCAATAGATGAGTTAAACTAAAAATCATTTTTTCTCAACGTTATCTGTATTGGTCTTGCAGGTAAACTTTTTCTTGCTTAGACGGCTTCTTGGGGTCAGAACAAAAGGGTCTGAGAGACAGGGGAAGGTATCGAAGCTGGCGAAAGGAGAGATGCTAATGTTGAACATAGGATCAATGTCAACGGGGGCTAGAGTAATTGCTGTGAAGAATGACTTGGCAAAGTTGCAACTTACATCCCCTGTGTGCACTAGCAAGGGTGAGAAGATAGCACTTAGTCGACGTGTGGAGAAGCATTGGCGTCTTATTGGATGGGGCCAAATCCAAGCAGGAGTCACCCTTGACGTCCCTCCTGCCCCCCATTTCAGTTGAACGCGGACAAGACACACCTGCACCGGCTATTAAAACCCTAGAACAATTTAGATATGTGGGAAAGGAGACAATTGTTGGGAACCATTTTTGTGAGGTGGCGAAGAAAACGTTTTGATTATTGTCTATTTTTGTTTTCACATTGGTATTGTTTTATTTTGCCCATGTACCTATTATTGAAGTTCAATGTGTTGGTCCTCCAGCACGTTATATGGAAGCAATGGCTGAAAAATACTGGACTCTGCTACTCATCATCAGATAATAGAATGTGCTTAGTATGGTGAATAGGTTTCTGAAGGTGTACGGATGCAATTCCGTACCTTTAGACCTGGGTCTTAACCTTTAGTTACAGTTATACTTGAGACATCAACATGCTAATCAATAGCATAATGGCTAAGCTGCAGTAGAGAGAATGTTTAAGTAAATTAATTATAAAGATTAAGACACGATCCAAGGTTATTTCTTCTAAATATGGTCCAAATCATGGGGTATTGTTCATTACTACATAATTGGTCTTGCCATGTGCTTATTAGGGGCACAAAAGCCATCTTGAAGTGTATGTGGTTCGTAAATGTTATAATTTTGATTGAAGAATTAACTTCGAACCCATGAGTTCAAAAGAAGTTTGGTTTGAAGGAGTAAGGGTGTATGTGTAGTAATTTGGTAAGGCCAAACAACATTCTCTTTTTGAGTAAGGTCAGCTCCACAAGCAAAGAGAAAAAAAGCTGGAAAATAATTCATGCTGTAATTTTTTTTTTTCAACTAATTTCAAATAGAGTTCCATGATACATTATAAATTAAAATGGAAATAAAGGGAAATTACAACAATTTGGAAATAATAACAAAACTCCAAAGTCAAGCAAGCTTCTTCCTCTCACGTTTCCGACTATTCATATTGGACCTCGCTAGCTTCTAGGCCTAGTCTCGTCACTTATAATCTGGCCAGATTTTGGGGTTGTATCGTTATCTTCGGCATTGCATTTTGTACCCAAATGTTTTTAGACTTGCATTCCCATAAGGGGTGAAATAACAAATCTTTCTATGAAAAAATACATTCTTAATTACACAAAATATATTCTAGATTTCACAATCTAATAATGCATTTACACCGTCATCAAGAGCAAACTTATAAACATTACTTTTTTTTAGAGGATACATGTAAAAGAGTATGCAAAATAAGATGTTTGGATCCATAATATATAATCCAAAAGGTATTAATACATTTTGAAATGTACATTCTGAAATGTATTTTTATATCCAAAAATACCTTCTAAAATGTACATTCTGAAATGTACAATTCAAAAATATATTTGAAAGGTAAAATTGGAAATTCAATTCTTATAGGGGTGCAACATCAATATATGTAGGTGTAGAATGCAATGGCCCATTACCTTGCCATGCAAGAGTGAGCTTGCCCTCAAGGTCAAAATTAGGGTAAACTACCCCCTTTAAGGCGGTTTGCTCCTCCAACCAATATTAACCTTCAAAGCACCCTTTCAATGCACAAGTACCTAAGATTATGACCCGCCCCCTCCCCCCATAATAGTGCGAAATCCCAAGATATGACCCTAAACCCTAAACAAGTAACCTTGAATGGTTGACATGACCAAAGCTAGAGATGTAAAATATGGGTGTGAGGGGGGGAGGTAGGTAGGTATGAGCTTTTGAGAGGCTTTTGTGCACCATACTCATGTTCATCTTTCTTTTAACTAAGAACACTACATTATTTCTCAATTAACACTTCCCTTTTTTTTCATAATAGTACATTGTATATATTATTTAGGGTTTACATAATAAATAACATAGTTTAATCCATAAGTTTAGAATTCAGTTATTTAAGTGATGGAAATCATCCAACCATAAAATCGTTGACTAAGAAGATGAAACTTCAAGGAAGATGACTTTACATTTGACAAATAGAAACAATAGGGTCTTTCTTCTTATTTTTCTTATTCTTGTACAAATTGTATAAGTGCATTTTTTCTTATATTTCTTTTAGGATTTTGTAGAGATATAAGTGACCCTCCATTGGGCCTCAATGTAGGCTTGAAAAGTCACCTAAAAACCTTAGGGAACATAGTCAAGCTCGTCCAAGGAAAATGAGAAGAGATGCATGAGGCTCTAGCTTTAGGATTGACATTCCTAACTTGGATGATAATTAATTTTGCTAACTTGGTTGTCTTTTTATTCTTAAGGTCACACATGGAAGTAATCTTCTTCTAGTCCTTTCCAAGGAATCTTCCTTAGAAGAGAGCAAATTGAGACTCTCAAGATACTTGAAGTTTTAAGATTTTCCATTGTCTTTTGTTGCTCAATGAAAAATGTGCTTCCATCAAATGGCACCAGAGCTAGGCATGGAGGTCTTCAATCCCCCTTGTTCATATTTACTTTGAGTTTAGGTTAGTTTAATTTTCTTATATGTTTCACGTTTAGTTTTCTTTTTAATTGATTCAAATTTTTTTCCAATTGCATTGAATCAATTGTATGTTCTAAGAAACTCTATTGCATGTTTGTCTAGTTTCTTTTGTTCTAGTTTAATTTCATTTTTCATATTTGTTACCTAGTTTTAATTTTTTTGAATCTTTTCAAATTGTTTAGAGTCGTGTTTAGTTCATTTACTAGTTCATATTTCTCTAAGAAGTAATCCTAAATTTTTTGCACAATTTTTCTAAGTCTTTCAACAAGAAAATAAAATATCATGTTTTATTTTTGTTTTCTTGGTTTGAGTTCTTCTTTGCAATTATTTCATTAGCATAACTAAAAAAAAAATATTTTCCCACTTGTATGTAGTAGACCGAACCTTCTATAATATCATTTCCTTGAGTTTTTAAGTTGAATCATTGGTCTTCAACATGTTATACACTTGTTAGTTGGTTTGGAGTTGATTTTAGCTTAATTTATGAATTGTTTGTTAAATTGAATTTAGCAAAGTAAAGAGCCTTATAATGTAAAAAAAAATATTTGAGATCTGAATATCAACAAAACAGGTTGAGACATATACATACCAATAGCTAAAGAGTAAAACAACTCACACCACACACTAAACACTTTTTGATGCACTTGTATGTTTTTCTAGTTTATTCTATGACTTGAATTGTATAGTAGCATCTATAAGTGAAAAACAATTAATTACAATGGAAAACTGCATTTTGCTTGTCATTTCTTTTGATTTCTTTGAGTTTTTTCATCTTTATTCTTTCATTTGAAAGTTGTTCAATTCTAATTGAGTTTTTTATGATTTTATATTCTTACTCATAAGTGGAATTGAAATGCTCAACTCATCATTTATTTCTTGAGAACTGACTTCTTCCTAAGGTAGATTTTTAGGTACTCGTGGAGAATTATTGAAGCTACTTCTTGGTGACAAGGGAAAATTGCAAAACAGAGAGCAAACACTTTAGAGAAGAACACATTGAGAGCTAGACCAAAAATACACATAGAAAACCACCAAAACTTCAAAATCAAATTTGTGATGGAAAACTCCATCATTGAGTGCTAAATATTCGTATTTGTGATTACTTGCTTATGTTAGAATGGATGGCTTTAAACTAGAGGGGGTGAATTGTTTAAAGAGGATTTTCGTAAACTTTTAAAACAAGAATGAATTTATCTTAGGAAACTATTGATAAGAAATTCAGTTTACCAAAAACAGTAAACAAAATCAGCACAACCAGAAAAACAATCGGTTGTTTCACAGAAACAATCGGTTGTTTATACCAGCAAACAACAAATAAAACTGAATTTAAAGAGTTAGGGATAGAGAGATTGCACACAGATGTTTATACTGGTTCACTCCAACACCAGAGCTACATCCAGTCTTCTCAGAAACCCTGAGGAAATCCACTAAGCAATCACACCTTGATCACTTACACAACAACCAAGAGAATGACCTTGAACACCTCAAGAAACACACTCTCCTTGGCCAACACACCAACACCAAGATTGTTGATCTTGATCCCCTCAAGAACACACAACCAATCTTAGCAAACACAGAAACGAAACTTGTTTCACAGAGTACAAGGATTACACTTGTTACAGAAGATAATCTGAAATCAATACAAGCAGAATCATATTCCACAAACTTTGATCAATCACAAACTTTCAGCAATCTCAGCTCTTTGAAAAACTCAAAAACTCTTAGCAAAAACTTGTCAAAGATTAATTCTCAAATCTGTTTTTCTGAATATATTCAAAGATGTAGTTTGTTATCAAATCTTAACAAACTCTTAAATTGCATTAAAAGATTGGTGAAAGCATTTAATGACTGGAGCGTAAACAGTTAAATCATTTAAAGCTCAGTCAAAGATAAAACAGTTTTTCTGTTATGGTCCCAAAACAAACAATCGGTTGTTTCCTCGAATCAATCGGTTGTTTTGGTTCTTAACAGTTCAACCATTTGAAAAACAGTTTTCAATCTTTTTCTCAAAACACCTAAGTATAAACAATCGGTTGTTTCGACAAAACAATCAGTTGTTTTAACTTAGTTTGAAAACATTTTATTTTTACAAAGATTGAGATGCTTTATGCTTTCAGATTCGATCAAGGGGTGGATTACAAAACTCAAACTACCCCATAACTATACTAAACCAGCACAGCAACACCAAGCACAGCCAAGGCTTCAACATCCTTCAAAGGGTTTGGATTCTTCAAAGCTTGAACATCACTTGGTTCAACAGCTTATGCGTTGTAATTTGTTTTGTCACTGAATTTTGTTGTATTTTTCTCTTTTTAAGTTTATTCTTCATTTCTTGGGTGTCTTGGGAAAATGTCATTGATACAATCCCATCCCCCAAAATAAACATTGTAATAGAAGCATTTCTAATGTCATGAAAGTGTTCCAAGGGCCTCACAAGTGTCACTTGGACTTTCACACTAGGAATTCATCTAGTTTACATTGAAATTTATTTTCTTTAAAGGTTTATGTTTGTATCCCTAATTTGTGGAAAAACATAACACTTGTCTTAATACCCTTAGTTGATCTTCCTTTGGTTCAAGTAGCGGTACGTGCACACACTTTTTGAAAATTTGTGTGAAAAGCCTTACAAACCTTGTTAAAATCTTTTGATAAAAAAAATGAGTTACCACTATCAATCTAGACATTCTAGTATGCATGAAAGATATATGGATCATAATGAAGAGTTGAATTTAAGAGATGAAATTAGAAATTTGAGAGGAAATGTTAAAAGAAATTTTTAAAATGAGATAAAGTTATGGATGAGATTAGAGGCATGTTTGCTCAACTCATGCAACAAAAAGAGAGAAAATAATAGGAGTAAACATGGTGATGGATCATATAGAAGGAGAGAACATTATGAGGTCATATACTCTCAAAGTAAAATGGTGTATAATAGTCATCATTATGATGACTTTTATCAAGCAACCCTAAGGTATCATGATGAGCCTAAAAATCATACTCGTAAGGAGTCTAAAGTAGACATTCCTCCCTTATCAGTAAAAGATAATATTAGAGAAATGAGAGAGCCTTTATAAAAAGGAGGAAAATTTATATTAGGAGAAAAAAGTGCAAGCGCTTATTAGGAAAAAGGAGGAGAAAGAAGAGAGAGAGAGAGAAAAGAAGGATGGAAAAAAAAAGAGGAAAAGAAAGAAAAAGAGTATAGAGGAAAATAATTGTTAGAAAAAAATTAGAAAAGAGGAAGAGTTAAACATAAAATCCTCTAGTGATAAAGAATCTTTTAAGAGGAATTGCACAATATTGATCTCTTCTTCCCAAAAAAGAAATGATTATAAATTTTCTTCTAAAAAGTCTATTAAAAACCATTTTCTTTTGTTGTTGCATAGCACAAAACAAGGAAAAATATAATGGAGAAATATAATGGAGAAAAATATCTTTTCAAAACAATGACCCTTAATTTTCCATATAATAATCTTTTCAAAAATAATGAAGGGCATGGTTTCTTTACCTTTTCCTTTAGAAACACTTTTCTTAGTTTTCTTTTAATAAAGAAACTTATTCTACTTTTGTTTGATGTTTACTATAGATTGATGTTTGATCCCGAAAGAAAATTATAAATCAAAGGTTGTTGTCATTGAGCATCCTGCAGATTTGAAGACAGGTCATTTTCAAGAGGGAGGCTATGATGAAAATATCGAGTCACAAAATCATTGGCTAAGAGGATAGAAGAAGATGAAGCTTTAAGGAAGAGGACTTTACATTGGAAGAGTAGAAACACTAGAATTTTTTATTTTTTTTCTTCTTAGTATTGTACAAATTGTATAGGTGTATTTTCTCTTGTATTTCTTTTAAGATTTTGTAGAGTGAATGTGCACTTGGCTCCCAAAGGGGGAGTTGAATGGAGCCTGAACTCAAATTGCAAATTGAAAGACTATACAAAACAATGTCTAATAAGCAAAGAGAAGAGAAAAAGTACACAAATATTTTATATTGTTCATCCTACCACTTGGGCTACGTCTAGTCCTTTTAAGCAAACCACTAAAGATTTTTTCACTAATGAGTTTCAACAACTCTCCAGGAACAAATATTTTACACTTATCCAGGTACAAGTATTCTACGACTACCCAGGTAAATCAGTTTTAATCTCCCATAAGACTAAGACCTCTCAAGATAAGAGAAAAATAATCTAAAAGAGAAAACAATCAAAGTTCATTAGGTATACTTTACAAAGTGAAGAACTTACAAAGGATAACACACAACCCAAATCATTAGACATTCTATGTAGCAGATATAATCTGTACAAACCAAACTTTCTTTCACACTCCACAAATTGTATTTTTCTTGATGTTCTTGTATATCATTTTTCTATGTTTCTTGTTCGTCTTCTAGATCCTTATATAACTTTCAAAAAGACGATTGTTGAAGCTTGTAAACTGCACTCCATCATTTAGCCGTTAGACGCTCCAAAAGGAAACTCTTGAACTGAAGATTTCTTGCGAGTCTAGAGCATGTGTTGTAATTTGAATACTTTCCATTATTGTATGAATTTGAATGTTGAATCTCTAATTTCAAATCTTCAGGATTGCATAAATCTCTCTCTGCCTTCATCATTTTCTGTTATGAGGATTTCTTACCTGTCGTGTGCATTTATATGATATAGTTGCTCTTTGAAATATTTTTATATTTGTATGATGTTTAACGTTGAAGCTTGAAACTTCAGTATTTGAACTTTCCATAAATCTCGTATTGCTCTTTCATCGCTTACTCATATTAAACACACTTCTGATATGAAGATTTCAACGCGTTTTGATCATTTCTTGAACTTTTGAAATATTTCTATATTTATATATCTTTAATCATTGAAACTTGATTTTTCTTTTCTCAATGTTTGTACAAATATCATACTATACACCTTCATTTAATTTCCGTTAAATAGGTTAAAAGAAAACTTTGATTTTTATCTTACTTTGTGTCTGTAGACAATTTTGAAAAACAATTTGAACATTATATTCAATAATAATCATAATTAAAACAAATAGGTATCACTTCAACGATATTCATTTTAGTTTCAGAATTATAATTTGAAAACCCTTCTATTCCAAAAAACTGTATTTTTAAAAACCTTCTAAGTTTATATAAGTTTTAGACGTTAAAGATAATCAGACTTTAACTTAAATTTATTTTTCAAAACTTAATTTCAAAATCATATCTCTTTTTTCAAAAAAAAAACCGTCACGTTTAATACTGTGTTTTCAAAAAACTTTCCAATAATAATTTGATTTTAATCGTTAAGGCATATAAGTACATAAAATAATTTATAATTATTCTGAAAGATATATTACGTTAAAAAATTATCAACACAATTAAGATATGTAATTTTTGAAATGTTTCTTTTATATTCAAAATATAAAAAATTTCTAGAAACATTAATCAATATGTTCTCATAAAAAAATTGTTTTATATAATTTAATATTATTAAATGGAGTTTGAAAATATTCCAGAACTGTTATTTTATATTTTGCATTCTGCATTCTGAAGTATATATTTTGTATTCTGGAAAAATACATACATATTTTATATTTTAGAATTCAAAATATAAAAAAATATATCTAAAATATAACATTTAAAAACATTTTTTTTAGTTTCAAATTGTCCATTCTAAAATATAAATTTCAAAGACTAAAATTAGATTTTCAAATTATATTAGAGTACCTTTTTAAATTATTTAGGTGTAGAACTTAAAGCCCTTCTAAACCGAATCTCATTACATATCTCCTTATCTGATATTGAGATTGTATCATTACTTTAGGAAGATGACCTCACATGAATAATACCACATTGTTGTAAAAATAAAGATATTAGATAAATTTAATAAGAAGATATTTCATTTATATATATATATATATATATATAGATAATTCGCATAGTAAACAAAAGTTAGTTTAATGGTTAATTCTTTAGGATCCATATACTCAACAAAGGCGTTTGAAATTGAAACACCAAGTAAAGCAAACCCTTTGAACGTAATAATTTTTGTGTTATTCACAAAAAAATCTTATAATAGTGACTAAATGCATCATGTACAAAGTAAAAGAACCACATTCCACCAATGTATAAAAAAATACATGTCCTAGAGGACAAAGATCTTATTTTGCACAAACTACAAAAAATACAAGAGGAAACTGTAAATGATAAAAAAACATGGTGACAAGCACAAATCTATGACGTGATTCAATCAGAAGCAACAATCCAGGACCCAGCAGCAACATAAAGCAGCACAACTGCAAGTAAAGAAGGAAAAGAGATGTTAAAAGAAAACTTTGGTGCATGTTCCTGATATGCCAGAACTATTTGAAAGGTTCAGAGTGTGTTTTCACAGTTATGATCACTTACCATCCTTTCCAAAATCCATCACCCTTGCTCCTGGTTTCCTCTGGAACCCTTTGTGGAGGGTACCCTACAGTTGCTGGTTCATCCTTGGAAGGATATCCCATAGGTGGTGGGGCACTAACATATGGAGCTGAAGAATAGGCCTGAACCTGTGCTGGATATGATACTGCAGCATCATAATAAGAAAGATGTTCATATTTCCACATAGAAACTAACAAATTAACTTCAACTTTATCTAAAAACTGGTCTGTGCTGCCAAAATACAACATTATGCAGTAAAAACTTACCAGGGGCCTCTTGCTGATTGTTGAAGTGATTCATGATGAAGATGATGAAGTTACTAGCAAAGGGTTTAAGAGATTGTGAAGTTGGAAAGTATGAATGAAATATGCATGTGTAGTGTATATATATATAGAGATTTATGTGGAGCTATGGTTACTTAATGCGATGGAAAAGGAAATTACGTGTGGGAAATATAGAAACGCGTTGAGGTTTTTATTATAAAGAAGAAAACGAAGATGGGTTTTGCAATATGAAGGTTCTGTGCCAGATGGGTTCTTTGGGGGTTGCCACGAATTATGAAAAGTCTTTTTCGTTCTATGTTGTTCCAAATTCTCAACTTCCACGCGTAGTTTTGTCTCAGACATAAATGGTCTTTGTTGACTGCGCGTCCTCGTCATTGGTCTTTTTTTTATGCACTTATTTCACATTTTGCACCACATAAACCTATGACTCAAAGGATGTGCCTTTTTTAAAAGCAACTCAATATTTATGGATAAGGCAACATCTTGCATTCTTTCTAAGATTGTTTGTTCCGAACTTAAGTCATGCAGAAACAAACTTCTAGTCTAAGGTTTAAGAAAATGAGGGTTAATGTTTCGTTTCTAAGTTTAAGTTTGTTGTTAAAATCAATAACGTATCTAAGATATTATTTATTTTGGAATTTAAAATTCTCTCATAATTTTACTTTTAAAAAATATCTTAAAAAATTATATAAAAAAAATTATGTATTTAAATACCTTTAATTTCAACTCCTAATCTATCTAGACTATAAAACGTATTGGATCCGTTTTGATATTTTCTTTTAAGGAGTTTCTTCTTGTACTCCTACATTTTCTTCCTGTACTCCCACAATTTTATAAATCTCAAAATTGAACTTCATCTTTTATTTGAAATCAAGATCTGGTAGTGTGTTACGGATTCATCAATCTGGAAGTAAATCATGTTGCTTTCCGGATGAGGGGTGTTCCAGAAACAAAGTTTGCATAAATTGTTGATTTCCATATTGTTGAATCTAGAAACCTAATTTCTATTACGGATTGGTGGATTCGGAATGATATTTTTTAATTATAGATTTCTGAATCCAGAATGCATATTTTGAATTATGGATTGATGGATCCGGAATGGTTTTTTTAATTGTGGATGTTCTGCGTTTTTTATTTTGGATTAACATTGTTATTCATGTACTACCAGAAGCATCAATCTAGAAGGTTACCGGACGCGTCAATCCAAAATTTTACCAGAAATGTTTAATTTATCGAATTTTGTTATCCAAAATCTAAAAAAATAAATATACAATTTTTATATAGAAACGATTTTCTCTTTTACACAACATTGTTGTGGGTGCATGAATAAAAATGTAAAGATGCGGGAAGAAACTGTCTTTCTTTTATGGGAAGTTTGGTTGGATGGAGAAGAGGGAACATATATAGCAAAGAAGTTTTATTTTATTGAAGACAAAGATAAGAGAATGGAGAGACGTAACGGAGAGAAAAACTTGTGTTTATAAAAAAATAATATATTTTTATATTTCTTTTAATTTATTCTAATGGTTTGCTTTCTATATCCTTAGAAGCATTAAGGTTTGTAAAATTTTCAATACGAATACTAATTTTAAGATTTAGTAAACTTTTTAATTGGGTATTTGCAAAAGTGAAATGTATATAATGTTAAAATATATTAAAATTAACTAAACCAGAAAAAGTTTATTAAATATGAAGTGGTATCTAATAAATCTTAATTAAAAATGAAAAGTGTGTTGTTAACATTTTTTAATTTTAAAATATGAATTCTTTCTTAAAAAGAATAATGATGACATTAAAAATATGTTGTGCGTTTCTTCCATTACCAAAAATGTGTATGATTTTAGTTTTAACTCTTCAAATTACCTATATTATTTTATAATATAAAAAACTTATTATTTTCTAACTTTGTTATTTTTTTAAATGATTGATTTGTTTTGAAGGCTTTTATATATATATATATATATATATATATATATGTCTATTACTATCAAATTGTAATTGTAAGTGAACACAAACTCTCATAACCCTTGTTCTCGTTGGCTAATCTTGGATGGAGGGCTTCGTTGGCTAATCTTGGATGGAGGGCTTCGCTTCTGATCTGTCTCCTCCTGGTGCACTGAAATTACGCTTCGTTGAGACAGATGAGGCTCTACCTGTTGATCACACTCCAACGATCAAGTCAGTGAGAACATACTAAATAATAATTAGTTTTAGTCTCTAGTACTCAGAAATAGTCTCCCTCTACTGAGGGTCTCAAGCCTTTTTAATAACTATCTCTTTAACAATTTTCTCTTAAGAGAATATACTCTCAACTGAAAGCATAACAAAAACAACCACATGCTAACAGGCACCACTTATCTTCAGGTGCTAACAGTAGGAAAATATTTTGTTTAACATGTGCACCATTATTTAACAGATAATATGATAACAGATAAAATATCTCTTTATCTTTCTTAATTACCTTTTCTGGACTGACCAACATTTGGGTCGAGCTCACGACCCACCTCTTAGGCTCAAACACCGAGCAGGCCTTCCCCAAATACTTGGACCGAGATGACGAGCTCCTTTCCAGTACACAAGCCTCCCAAGCTCAAGCCAAGCTTGACTAGGCGAAGAGACTTACGAGAATATAATCTCAACTGAAAACATACATAACAAAAAAATATTATGCCTACGGGCACCTTTACTCACGGTGCTAACAACAAAAGAGAATCTCATGCACCTTTATTCACTGGTGCTCACTACTTAACTTATCATATAGCAAACTAGCTCAAGTATAACAACTACTATCACACACATGCGGACACTCTATTACTTACACTAACCCATCTCTACCTCTTAAGCATAAAGTAATAAAGATTACAAAAATGCAACTTAGGCAAAATCTAAGCATGAAAAACCGTGGAGTCCTCAATTAACAAAGAACTAACCTTTTGATGAACTATATGCCCATAGCTACGACAAGCCTATGCTCACTCTCGACTTGCATAGGTGTATCTCACAAACTTGGCTCGGGGCCATATATCTTAATCTCACCAAGCTTGGTTTCGTAGAGTGCCTACTCGGCTGATCATTTGATCATTCACTCGACGAGATAGCCCGACTTACCATGCACTAAAAAAAACTTAACCATGACCTCTGCTTGCAAAGCGCCTATAACTCGTTCTTACGCTGAGTTAGGTCGTCTTACCGTACCTCAAATCAAACAAATTAACCATAAAACGTTAAACCGCAGAGCGCCTGTACTCAGGTAGTCGTACTGATACCGAGCTAGGTCGTCTTACCATGCCAATTACCTTACCTACAACAGCTTTACCCACATGGCACCTATGCTCGAGTGGTCGTACTGACCCCGAGCTAGGTCATCTTACCTACCACTAGGTAATCATTTTATACACAGGGCGTCATACTCAAGTGGTCATACTGACACCGAGCTATCTTACCTGCCCATGCTCGATTAACTCAACAAGCAAATTACTCCCACAAAGTGCCTATACTCGGGTATACGTACTTATACCGAGGTAGGTGATAACACTAGTGCAGAAATGTAAAACAACGACCCTTTATTTAGTGGGGCTTTGCGCTTAAACGCATTTGTAAAAAATGCGGTGGCATTTTTGAAATTAAATTGTTTTACAAATGCGGTTGTAGGGTAAGACCGCATTTGTAAATCAATTCAAATGATTTACAAATACGGTCTTACCCTACAACCGCATTTGTAAAACAATTTTACCCTAAAAATTTGAAGTGCGCCACTAGTTTCACTTTCACTTTCACTTTCCTCTTCTCCGCTCTTCGTTTCAACGTTTTGCGCTCAGTTCAGTTTCTTCTCTCTGCGTTTTGTAAGTTTCAGTTTCACTCATTCGTTTTTGTTTTTGTTTTTGTTTTCGCATCATTCATTATTCACTTCGTTGCCATTGTCATTTTCGTTTCCTTACTTCGTTTGTGGCACTTAGGTTACTGTTCCATTGGTGTTCGTTGCTGTTTTCCTGCTCCGCCACCGCCACAGCTTCCGCCGCCGCCTTCGCCTTTGTCTTCCACTCCGATCACCATCAAGCTTCTTCACGACGGAAAGGTTGGTTTTGTATTTAATATTTATTTAATATTTTGAATTTATATTTAATATTTTGAGTTTATATTTAATATTTTGAATTTTTATTTAATATTTTGAATTTTTATTTTTTGTATTATAATATATATTTAATTAATAACTAATACAACTTGGAATTTATAACTAATAACTAATAATTTATATATTTCTGTGTATTTTGAATTTTTGTTTATTATAATTTATATATAATTTAATAAATTAGTTACAGAAACAATTAATTTATATATTATTATATATAAATTTGTATTATATAATTTGTATTTTCTTAAATTTATATTTATATATATGTATTTAGTTAGTTGTTAATTACATTTTAATAAAAGTTTTATGTTATGTTAGTTATTGTTACTTTTAGAATAGAATTATCGTGTTTGGATTGAGTTCGGGGTGTTCGACCCTCGGCAAATGTGTGAGATAGAATAGAATACTAATTATTAGAAAATCCTAACTATTCCAGAATATATAATGGATCGAGGTTGGATTAATGTTGTTCGTATAAGTGATGAGTACGAAAGGGGAGTAGAGGAATTTATACAATTTGCGCAGCATAACGCGATTATTAGTGGTCATGATGGAGCAAAGATCAGGTGTCCGTGCGTTAACTGTTTGAATGGGAGGATACTGGATGTGAATATCATGAGGGAACACCTGCTATGTGATGGGTTTCTTCGATCTTATACAACTTGGACATGGCATGGTGAATTATTAAATTTACCACGTGTTTCCGTAACTGAAGAATATGTGGGTTCTACCATGGATGAAGCAGTACACGATTATGGAGATGATGATCGATTGGAGGACATGATTCGTGATGTGGGAGCTGAGTGTTTTGCAAAAGCGCATGGATATGAAAGTATGTCAAAAGATGCAGAGACTCCTTTGTATCCTGGATCAACTAACTTCACACAGTTGTCGGCGGTGTTAAGATTGATGAATTTGAAGGCAATAAACGGATGGACTGATAAAAGCTTCACGGAATTGCTCCAGTTGTTGAAGGATATGCTTCCAGAGGGAAATAGTCTACCTAATCGTAATTACGAGGCCAAAAAGATTCTTTGTCCAATGGGTATGGAGTACAAAAAGATACATGCATGTCCTAATGATTGTATATTATACCGGAAAGATTTTGAATTGTTGAAAAGTTGTCCGAGGTGTGGGTTATCACGTTATAAGTTGAAACAAAAAGATGATGATTCTATTGATGACATGGAAAAGCATGGACCCCCAATGAAGGTTATGTGGTATCTTCCCATCATTCCAAGGATGAAGCGTTTGTTTGCAAACCCAGATGATGCTAAGAATCTTAGATGGCATGCAGATGAGAGGAAATGCGATGGCATGTACCGAAATCCAGCTGATTCTATTCAATGGAAGAAATTTGATGATGACTTTCCAGAATTTGGTAAAGAATCAAGAAATATCCGACTTGGTTTAGCTACAGACGGAATGAATCCGTTTGGTAATATGAGTACAAATCACAGTTCATGGCCTGTATTACTAGTTATTTACAACTTACCTCCTGGATTGTGCATGAAGCGAAAATACATGATGTTGTCTATGATGATATTCAGTCCGAAACAACCAGGGAATGATATTGATGTTTATCTAAGTCCCCTGATTGAAGATTTGAAGTTAATGTGGGACCAGGGTGTCGAAGTATTTGACGGATTTACTAATGAAACTTTCAAGCTTCATGCCATGTTATTTTGCACCATCAATGACTTTCTGGCATATGGTAACTTATCAGGTTATAGTGTTAAGGGTCACAAAGCGTGTCCAATATGCGAAGAAGACACTACTTCTCAACAATTGAAACATGGAAGGAAAACAGTATATCTTCGGCATCGGAGGTTTCTTATAAGTCAACATCCTTACCGGAGGTTGAAAAAAGCCTTTAATGGACACCAAGAGGGTAGTGGTCCACCAACTCCATTAACCGGTGTTGAGGTTTACGAAAAGGTAAATAACATATACCACACCTTCGGTAAGTCAAAAAAAAAGTCATCTGTGACAAATATTTGGAAGAAGAAATCAATCTTCTTTGATCTTCCAGTAAAAAAAAAAGTCATCTGTGACAAATATTTTGAAGTCAGACATTGTATAGATGTAATGCATGTTGAGAAGAATGTGTGTGATAGCTTAATTGGTACACTTCTTAACATTAACGGGAAGACGAAGGATGGTCTAAATGCTCGTTTAGATTTGATTGAGATGAACATACGCGACGAGTTGGCACCCATAGAAATGGGTAAGCGTATATATTTGCCCCCAGCCTGTTACACAATGTCAAAAGATGAAAAAATTAGTTTTTGTCAATGTCTAAAAGGTGTGAAAGTGCCACAAGGACATTCCTCAAATGTGAAGAGCCTAGTGTCAATGCAAGATTTGAAGTTAATTGGGTTGAAGTCTCATGATTGTCACATCTTGATGCAACAGTTGTTGCCGGTAGCTATCCGTGGGATCTTACCAAAAAATGTTAGACATACCATAACCCGTTTGTGCTCATTCTTCTCTTCCATCTGTTGTAAAGTCATTGATCCCTCAAAACTAGATGAACTTCAAAATGAAATTGTTGTTATCTTGTGTGAATTGGAGATGTTTTTTCCTCCGTCTTTTTTTGACATCATGGTTCATCTAGTTGTGCATCTGGTAAGAGAGGTTAGATTGTGTGGACCAGTGTACTTAAGATGGATGTATCCTGTTGAGCGGTATATGGAAATTTTGAAAGGTTATGTGAAAAATCATTATCGTCCAGAGGCTTCAATGATTGAAAGGTACATAGCTGAAGAAAGTATTGAATTTTGTTCAGAGTACATGACAAAAGCAAATCCAATAGGTGTTCCAGCTAATTCATGGCACCACAGGCGTTCTACAAGTAAATGTTTACGTGGTGTGAATATTGTAAGCAAATATCGATCAGAAGTCTTGCAAGCACATTTGTACATATTGAATAACACAGATGAAGTTGTACCATACATAGAAGCTCATAAAGCCATTGTGAAGGCAAATAACCCAAGACAAGCAGAGAAATGGGTCTTGATGGAACATAATAGAACTTTCATGCCTTGGTTTAAAGATGAGGTGTTCAAGGATTCAACGACATCAGAGACCTTGACCTGGTTGGCTGTTGGATTGAAGTTTGATGTCATCTCATGTACAGCGTACGAAGTGAATAATTGTATATTTTACACGAGTCCATGGATGAAAAGAGTACAGTTCAAAATTCTGGTGTTACTCTTGAAGCCGAGTCAATGCAGTTTTTGACTTCGAAAGATACAAATCCAGTACTTGGATCAATGGCATACTATGGGTTTATAGAAGAGATATGGGAGATTGACTACACTAAGTTTTTCGTTCCAGTTTTCAAGTGTAAATGGGTTGACAATAAAAGTGGGGTTAAAATTGATGATTCAGGATTCACACTAGTGGACTTTCGAAAAGATAGGGTATCGAGATTAGCCATTTATAATGGTTCAACAAGCATCTCAAGTTTTCTACGTGAAAGATCCTACGTCAGAACATTGGTATGTCGTTTTACACGGCAAAAAACAAGGGGAGACCATAGATGATATTGAAAATGGTGACCCCTGTTCATTCACACCAAAGATAATTAATAAAGATGACGATGTAGTTGATGATGTACATGCAACCCGTAAAGACCTCAGTGAAGGAATTTACATATGAACTTTCAACCTCCATGCAACCTGTAAATAAGCATTTTTTATTTACATTTTTATGTATTATTTTTATAAGATTTTAATTCGATGCAGATTAACTAATGTTTGTTACCTAATTTTTTTAACAGAGACATGGATGACGATCAGACCCCAATCAAACCTCGATCCGGACGAGGCAGCAGAGGACCTACTAGATTGAAGCGTCTCGCATTGAGACGTGCTGCTGGTGAGAAGACACGTGTTGACATTGACGTCAACACTGGAGTGGCTTTTGGTCCTAAGGCAGATGAGTTTATGAGCTATCTTGGAGTTGTTTCTCATGAGAGGCTCTCCATTCTGATTAATTCATGGGATGAGGTGTCAGAGGTCGACCGGAACATGATCTAGGAGGATGTTCTGGTAAGCTTTACATTTTAATATAATGTTTTTTAATATTCATTGATTAATTTTAATTTGCTGATGTTATTTTGCAGGCAAACTTTGAAATTCCTGATGTGGAATCGCTTCGATCAAAGATTATATCCAATATCATACTCAAATTTCGTACCTTTAAGTCAAGACTGACTTCGAGATACATTTTTGGCGACCTTAAAGACAAAAATCCATGTTTAAAGTACCAACATATTGATGAAGAGACATGGCGTCTTTTTAGAGAAAGTCGTGAAAATGAGGCTTGGATGGTAAGTGAAGTAACCTTTTTGTTTATATAACATTAATAAGTTTATCTTATTTACTTCAGTTTGTTTATTTCAATTATGACAGGATCGTTGGAAGAAAGCTCAAGAGATAGCTTTGAAGAATCTTACCCCGCACGTTATGTCTCGTTCGGGGTATCGAAAACTTGAGCAAACACTGATGGTGGAAAAGGAGAAATCTCAACAGGGGACGTTGTCTGAGAATGTGGAAACAGAGGTCACTTCTCCTCCATCACCACCTTTTCGCCATGTAAAATGGAAGAGAGCCCGAATTAAAAAGTCGGGTGCACCAAGTTCTGAGCAATCCGGGGTTATAATCGAAAAAATTGTAAGTTATTTTTGTTATTTTCATTTTTTTAAAGCACTAATTATATTAATGATTGAAAATATGATTTTTGTGTACTCTTGCAGGATTCCTTGGAATCCGACGGTAAATTTGTTGCTGAAGGTCGTCACGATATCCTGTTTGAAGCAATTGGATGACCTGAACACTCTGGTCGTGTTCGTGCAGCTGGACAAGGGGTCGGAATTAAACTATATTTTGGAGTTTCAGAACGACAACCATCCTCCTCCTCCAAGAACGAAACTCACCTGAAGAAAGTTACGTGAAGAAATAATGGAGGAGATGAGAAAGGAGACTGATTTGATGTGGCTGGAGATGAAAAAGGAGAATGATCGAATGCGACAAGAGTTTCTATCGCAACAAGTTTGTGCTGAGCCGATTGAACCCCTTGTTAGTCCCACTCCCAAGAGCACAAAGGGGAGTTGTGCGGCTCCTCCAACATCAGGGGATAATATCAATGGGCAGACGGAGGATTGTGAGCTACTGGTAGTGGGCGACAAACTTCCTCGGGTGGTGGCACTTGGAAAAGTCTATAAAAACGCCACCACCTTACATAACGTTCCTCTCTCCCCTGATGTGGCGAAGGTAACAGTTGAAAAAGTACGATTTCCTGATGCTCGTGTTCCACTACCTTCAGATGAGGTAACCACTGTGGCCGATGCATTTCAGACATTCGTTGCCTGGCCCAGAGAGCTCATTCGATCTATGCCCGAACCTCATGTAATAATTTTGTTTCATTATATTATTTTTTATTTATATTTATATATTACATATAATTTAATACAAATGTTGTTTATCTTGTAGAAACCTTTTCACCCACCAAGTCCGGAAAAGAAGCATGAGGTTCCAGTTGACGATCCTATAGCTTCCCTACGTCTCATTGCTAGTCAGATTGGCAATGATCTTTTTCCAGTTCCGTGGGATAATACATTTTTCAAATAAACACTGAACTGCCACTGATGATTTACAACACAGATTTATCAGAATTTATATCTGGGAAACAGGAGCTCAATATAAGTATAATTCAATTTTTTATGATGTAAGTATCTTTACCTATTATTCAATTTACTTTATGTTAAATTATTATTGATTATGCTTTAACTAAAAACTTGTAGGTTTTTGCATAGAGTCTGTATCACTGAGGGGAAGGAAAATATGTATGGATTCTTAGATCTTGCATATACTAATCCCGTTGGACCAAACTCATATGAGACTCAAGCATACATCACTAACACCCTGGAAAAAGAGGGAAAACAAATTTATTTATGCCCTTATATTAATGAGTAAGTTTAATTATATGTCATCAACTATTAATATTTCATGTTTTAAATATTTACTAACTCTTTTCATTGATGATATAGGCATCATTGGCAGTTACTTGTCTTATCAATGGTTGATAAGACTGTTGTGTGGTTCTGTTCCCTACACAAGAAGATTCCCACAAAATTTAAGGATATCATTGATACGTAAGTATAGTATAAACTTAACTTTGTATGTTACTAATTAACCATCTACTAACGAGGTTTTTTGTATTAACCAGTTCATGGCGTGGATATAACATCCTAAAAGGTCGATCCAGTTCAAATAATTTGAACTACATAAGAATAAAGGTTTGTAATTTTTTTCTTTCTCTATTATCATTGTTTATCAATATACTAACATATTACTTTTTATTGAATTATAGTGTAATAAACAACCAGGAAGCTATGAGTGTGGCTATTACATTATGCAATGGATGATTACCATTATAAGACTAGGTGTTAAAACTGGTTGGAAAGAGGTACTATATATGTTAAATCATTTTTATAATTCTTGAACACACACACACACACACACACACACACACACACACACACACACACATATATATATATATATATATATATATATATATATATCTAAAAACTAATTTATGTCAACTTTGCAATGCAGTTATTCACAGAAGAAACACCAATGAATGAGGAAGGCATTTCATATGTTAGAGATTCTTGGTCCACATATTTCATTAATTTTTATAACTCTAGCATAGGTAAACAATAGTGGTTTTATTATATGTAATTTGATCACTTGTAAATGTACATTTTGATGATTTCAATTGATTACTATATTTCTGTATTTGTCTGGCTGGGTTTGATCATTATGCAGGTTATTAAATTATATGGTTTCTGCACAATACAAACTGCACTTAAAAAAAAACACTATTTACAAATGCGGTCATTTACCAAGACTGCATTTGTAAATGTGAATTCACTATTTACAAATGCGATCTTGGTAAATGACCGCATTTGTAAATGTGATTTATGAATGCGGTTTTTACCAAGACCGCATTCATAAATCCTAAACTCCTAACCCTCATTCCTCATTCAGAATAATATACAAATGCGGTTATTTTAAGTAACCGCATTTGTAAATTCCAGATTTACGAATGCGTGCTGATCAAATGCGGTTCTATGACCGCATTTGTAAATTTAAAATAGCCGCATTTGTTTTACATTTCTGCACTAGTGTAAGTGCCTAATTTTCGTAATATTTCATATTAAAATATTGGCACTTATGAGTATTAATTGCTAATTTACATATAAAATCATCCATAATTTATGAATATATATATATCTTTATACATTTTTTATGATCTTTAATTGAATAAGAGCATTTTATTTCCAAATTTGGTGTTAATTGCAGGTTTCTAGGGAAGAATGGAAATTCAGACTAAAGAAGAATGATATATGCTAAAAGGAGAAAATTGGAAGGCTCATAACACACAAAAGAGAGAAAAAAAAGTCCAACTTAACAAGGAGAATGGAAGGTGCTAGAAGTAGGCATGGCTAATTCTACCCTTTGGGATTTGGAGTAATCTGCTCAAACTCTTATGCATTGAGGTGACATTTAATGTGATATAGTATTCCATTCTTGATTGATTATTGGTATTGTTATTTTACTTCTAAATTTCTGTGACAATTGAGAATCTTAAATCTGACTGAAAGGTATTTTTAGAGTTCTGACCTAAACAACTATACTTAACATATTTGAATGCTAGAAATAGACTTGAAATGTTAATTGCCATTAACGTTCGAGTGTGTAGTTGATTTTATAAATATGCGAGAAATTGATATCTAGGAAACATTTTTAAGAATTTTATATGCGAGATATCAATATAAATGAATTTTCTACGGGCATCAATTTCGATCAAAGAACTTAATGTTGACATGCTAATCAAAATACATGAGAGTGAGAGAGATAAAACTTAATCCCTATTTTTCCAACTTGAAGCAATCAATTTTTTGTATGTTTTCTTATTGATCATTGCCAACACAATCAATTTTCAACACTTTTTTTATTGTTTTGTTTTATATTTAGTGATTATTGTATTTGATAATTCATTGTTCCTTGTGGGATTGATATCCATCCTTAGGGACAATTATTACTTCTGACAACGCAGTGCACTTGCCGTAGAGAGTCATTAGTAGGTCGACTTATCTGTGCTTAAAAGTAAAACAAATCAATTCCCCATGGCGCCTATACTCAGGTATACACAGTTCACCCGAGGTAGGTCGACTTACACAAGCTTAAATAAATCAACAAACAAACAATTGAATTACAAATAAACACACTTACATAGACTTACACCGAGCTAACTCATCTTCACAGGGCGTCTATACTCGGATGACTCTATTCATTCCGATCTAGGTCGTCTTACCATGTGCTAAAACAAACAATTCAACAACAAATTCATCTTCACAGGGTGCCTATACTCGGATAACACTATTCATCCCAATCTAGGTCATCTTACCATGTGCTAAAACAAACAATTCAACAACAAACTAATCCCACAAGGCGCCTACGGTCAAGCATACATACTTATGTCGAGTTAAGTCGACTAACCGTGTGCTAATTCAAGTAGATCAACAAAACTAAATGCATCATCTTCTAAGAACAAATTTATCATTAGGTGACCTCATTATAAAACTCATTCAAGGAAAAAAGAACATCACCTTAACCATCACATTGTTCAAAAAGAAAGCATTAAACAAGAATATTTTAGCTAAAATACACTAACTAATGAATAAATTAATGAATAGAAAGGGAATATTTTTAAAAAATTAATGAATAGAAAGGGAATATTTTAAAAAAATTAATGAATAGAAAGGGAATATTTTAAAAAAATTAATGAATAGAAAGGGAATATTTTAAAAAAATTAATGAATAAATTCTTTTACAATAACTAAAAATGAAATTAGCTCTAAATTATATTTTTCCCTCATAGCTTTAAATTATACTTATCCAGAATGATTCTAACTTATATTGAATAAATCATATTTATAGTATCATTAATAAATTTCTCTGTAAAAAAAATTAAGCAAAAAATATAAATTAATTTTCAGAAATTAAATTAATTTTTAACATAAATTAAAGTTACCAATTTTATATTTACAAATTAGATTAATTTTAGTTTATAAAATAATTATTTTATTTTCTATTAAAAATGTTTTAAATAAGAGGAACCAAACAGATTGGACTGTTTCTTTAAATGTAATAATAATAATAATTAACGGAAACATAAGTATATCCTATTTTTTAAAGTTTGTTGTGTTATTTTTTTTATAGATGCTAGCAGAAACACAGCCACAATGTTGTATATCCGTGTTTTCTTTTTTACTCAACTTTCACGATGATAGAAATAAAAAGGAAAAAAATAAAAAATAGCAGGTAAAAGAAAATTGATGAATTAATTAAACAACCACTTTGTCTTCTTCTTCGGTTTGTGTATCTCTTTTTTATCAAATTTTTTCTCTTCTTCCATGGCTAGTTTTGGGATCGGAGAGTGTGATAATGTTCACGTTAAAGTTAAGATTGACTTGATGGTAGATACAAAAGAATAATGATTTTGAAGTGAAGAGAGTGATTAAGGATGAAAGTTATTTTATTTGATATGTAAGATTTGGTGTGAAAAAGTGTGAAAACGTGTGAGAATGTGTTTTCTCTTTCATAAACAAGACAACAAAAAGGGAGCTTAAAAAAAAAGACTTTTTTTTTATATTTTATCTTATCTCTCTTTTTTAAGGAGGGGCTCTTATTGAAACCTAGGTTGGCAGTTCCTAGCCCCCCCGCCGTCCGCAATGAAGGAAGCACTCCACTACCTTCGAGAAAAATAGAACCCAAGCGGTCTAAACCCCGGGACGGACCCCAACCGAAAGAAAGGTACTAGACCGACTAACGACAAGCGAGATAAAACACCTGAGATATATTCTTCTTTTTTTTATGCACTATCTTTCTAAGATGACTCATAGACCTTTACATATTCGAATTCTATATCATTGATCATTGATTCGAAGCTCGAGTACGGTCTGTGCATCGTTTTCTTTTCCTGTTGTTACCATTCAATTTTCTCTCAAATTTGGTTCAATTTGAGCGATTTTCTTGTCATTGCACTCCAAAAGTACACACCTAACAAAGCAATGAAAGATTTTTTAGTTTTTTTTTTTCTTTTATATGAAATTTTTGGATCCTGGTTTGCGGGCAAAGCTTTTATGCTTATCGTTGCTTTGATCTATTAGATATTACATAAGTTGAAAGTTTGGTAATTTGTATTTAGTTTATTATTTTATTTTTTTCAACTTGTTTGTCCTGAAAGACGCAGATTCAATTGATATGGTGATAAATTCTACAACTTCCAATATACAACCATTGCATAAGGCGTTTGATGAACATGAAAGTTACTCTAAACTTGAAATGGGAAGATCTTGAAGAACATTACCATCTGCATTATGTTTTGACATCGTTTGCTGCTCCAATTTTTTTAAGCCTTAATCTTAATTTTGATAACATTCAACATTACACTCAAGTCAAATCAAAATTTAATATTAAAAAAAATAAAATGAAAATATAAAAAATTAATATAAAATCTTAATAAAACTATCAGTGGTGCACTTGTATAATTTACATGTCTTCTCATATAATTTAATATTTATTAAAATTACATGAATACATAAATAATTAAAATGAAAAATGTGGATACACAGGCACATGAGTGTCAATGTTCCCGCAAGTCTATACCTATATATAAGTGTTCCCGCAAGTCTATACCTATGTATAAAGGGGATTCCCCACTATAACTGCTCTCAAATTTTTTCTTATTTTATCTTTAGATTAATATTTGATTTTATTTCAGTATTTTGGGCATTACATCATTTCTTATTTTAGTGTTCCCGCTAGTCTATACCTTTATCTTTAACTTTAAGTGTTCTTTGACTCTGAGGGACATTGCTGAACTCTTTGGTGAGTATTTGTGGTTTTAATTTGATTGCTTCCATGTCAAACTCGCGGTGCCTCTTACGTCCTGGATCTCTCATTGGCTTCCTCTCCTCTTAGTGCCTTATAAAATGAGACGCGTCTCTACTTCGAATTTGGGAAGTGTAAGGAGGAGGAAGCAATGGTGGTTGTTGTTGTTGTAAGGGACTGAGACGGGTGAGAGTAGGAGAAGAACATGGAGCGTGAAAGAGGAGGGTTATGAGCATTTTTTTTCTTTGGAGTCGAAATCTAAAAGAGAAAAGGAAGTGGATGTAACTACTCCTTCGTGAGAAGTGGATGTAACTGGTGAAAACTACTTATGATAAGGAAGTGGATGTAACTGGTGAAAACTACTTCTTCTAAGGAAGTGGTAACTCATGAAAACTACTCAGTCGAATGGAAAATGACAATATAGTCATTCAAAATCTCACGTTTCCTAATATTTATTTCTCTCTCATCAAACAAACACTCCCCTCATTATATGCAATTAAAAATAAATTATCTCTTTCAATTTAAAATCGTTGCTCCATTTATTTCAAATATTTTATAAATTTATTTATCTCTCATAAAATAGACACTCCCTATCATTATGCAATTAATTTTCAAAATAAATTATTTCTTTCAATTTAAAACAGTTGCTGCATTTATTTCAAATATTTTTTAAATTTATTTCTCTCTTATAAAACTGACTCTCCATCATTATGCAATTAAGTTTCAAAATAAATTATCTCTTTCCATTCAAAACGGTTGCTATATATTTTTAAAAATAAGAAATGACGCAAGCCCAAAATATTGAAATAAAATCAAATATTAATAAAGTTGAGAGCAGTTAGAGTGGGAAATTCCTTTATATATAGGTATAGATTATTGAAATAAAAAATATTATTAAATTGTAAAAATACTTTTATTAAAAATAATTATAAAAGTAAATATTTTTTATTTTTTTGTAAGTAATTTTTTATCATATTTTTTTATGGAGAATTATATTAAATTTTAAAAAAAGTAGTTATTTAAAAAAATTGGGACTTTTGTTTTTTTTCAAATTCAAATTTTTTTATATTTTTTAAAATTCAAATTTTTATTTTAAAATAAATAATCATTAAATTTATTATATTTTAATATTATAAAAAATAAAAATAAAAATAAAATATGTAAAAAAAGTAAATATGTACACTAAAAAAATGTATAAAAAAATCTGTATATAATGTTATAGATAAATGAACGAAGTTAACATTAATACAGCGACACCCTTACTCTGTTCATTTCCCTATCTGTTTCGTAAATATCTCTTTTTTTCACGACAAATGCTACCATCCTCCACTGTCCTGTCTCTCGCCGGTGCCGGCACCGTCGTGATGGTAGCTTTTTCCGGCGAACTGGGTAATCTCGAAACCAAGTGTTCTTCCCGACCCAGAAAGATTTTCAGCCGTTCGTGCATAAAGGAGCTTCCTTTACAGCAACACACCATCAATGGTTTCAAATCCAAGAAGCGAAACTCAGTTTCGAGCTTCGCACTCGGTAAAGAAACCGAAGACAACTTTTTCTCGGTACAATAAATATTATTCTTTGCAATTTCCCTTTTTTTTTAAATTGTTGGTTAATTTAATATATGCATAATAATATCATGCTTAAAGTGCAGTTACAGTTTGGATAACATAGCAGCACTTTATAAATCTTCTGGGTTGAGTTTGAATTTTGGGTCCAAGGGAGAAAAAGACTTAGATACAAGTATTCTGTCTTGTTTGAATTGGAACTTTACCTTATTAACTAACAATATGTTGATTACCAACCTTTATTATGACAATTAGTGATGTGAAACTCCAATTTTGGTTGGAAAACATCATAGGTACCTAAGGAACAACTAAGTTTTGTCTTCTCTGAAGATTGAGGTATTGAAAATTTGAAAGCTTAACTTTATATAATGTTGACTTAGGCGTGCAATTACTTACTTTGAAGTTTTCAATTATATAAATTTAGTACCCCTATTTAACCCTGATTTTGTTGGAAAAAAAAAAAAACTGCTTTCTGAGGAAAAAAGAGAGGACTAATCTCCATGTCCTTTATCTTCGTGACAACAAGTGAACCTTGTCATCTTCACCACATTTCTTTTTCCATTCCCCTCATCACTGGTGATCCAAATATGGTGTTAAGGAGGATTATGTAGGAATTTCATTCTGTTGTTATCAATCTTTTCTTGCTTTGGTTGTGTTGATTCTTTGAAGCAATGCTATTCATCACTATATATTCAAGTTTTGAAAACAGTGTACCTTATGAACTCACTTGGATGTTAACTGCTAAAATTGAGAATATAGAATCCAGTGTCTTTTATAGGACTGTTTTACACAATTTATTTATTTGTGTGCTGAATGGATTTATAACATCAAATTTCAACTGACTCCCTTTCTAATGAAATTTTAAATACTTCTGTAAAGCTAGTCATGTGAATTGCGGTCGATGATCATCATTAAGGGCACTTAAGTAACAAAAGTTGTGTACTTTGCAGGATGTAAATGAAGACACAGATGACATGTATGACGATTTAATTAATAAGTATGGAAAAGTGGTATTTAGTAGAAAAGACAAAAAGCCTGCTAGCGCAGAGATTGATGATGATGCTGAAAGCCTGTCATGTAAGCTGAAAAGAAGTTTTATCAAATAATTTATCTCCACCTTGTTTACATTACAATCTGTCTTTTCCAACCTTTTGGATTATATCAGGTTTCTTTAAGAAGATTCGTTTGTCAGATTATCTGAAGGATGATAAATAACAGAAGAATCTTGTAAAGCAATTTAGGAATAACAATATTAAAAGTATGCAGGTTGATTTGTATAGTTTATAGGTAGGCATATTACTTAGAGATTGAAAAATATATATACAATTTTTGGAGGTTAGGCAGTGATAGAAACTTGGTTATTATGGTGTGCTTAAGTCACACGTTGAGTAATATGGAATGTTTGGTCGAGTATCTAAGTGTTTTGTTCTTCCCCACTTAATTGCTATCTTTTGAGGTTGAGTTTCCAAGTTTTTTCTAGTACTATCAATTGGTATCAAAGCTAGTCGTTGGTGTCTCATGAAGGGCTACCTACGGTTGGTTCTGACCAACATGGAGTTGAATGAAGTACTGTAGAATGAAAGCAGCGATACGTCAGCTCTTATGAGTGGTGCTATAATAGGAACTTGGGTATTATGGATCTTCGGTGATGTATTGAAATGCATGGTTCTTTCCCCTTAATAGCCTAGTTTTTTAGGGTGTGTTCCCCATGTACATAGATACATATGCAGCTGTAAAACATAAATTTCTGGTAGAACAAGGTTTTGTATAGTTGTCTGGCAGTTTTGTAACATAAATTGAGAATAAAGGTGGGATAAATTAATGCAGAAGAAACTAAGAATATTCTGCTGTCGTGGGGTTGTAAAAGGAAGTGGATACCCATAAATACCCTGATCTGCCTTCACCTTTGGTGGGTGATTGGAGCCTCATTTAAATAAACAACCTAAGCTCCAACTTTGTTACTGGACTAAGCTTGTTTGATATTTTGAATTGTTTGACATATCTATATGTTGATGAAAGATTTTTATTGATATGGTTGTTTAACTGATAAATGTAATTGTTTCCATGTGTGCTTGTGAACAAATCATGCTACTTAGCATGCCTCCATGGCCCCTCTCCACCATATTCCTGTTATGCTTTGATTGGGCCATGCACTCAGTTCTATGTCATTCTGACTTAATTGATGAGTAAGTAGATTCTGTTTGTAAGAATATTACTTCATATGTGTGAACACAGTTAATCTATAGTTTTAGAACATTAAACATATACAAAGAAATTTTCCTGGGACAATTTTAATTTTATTTAGTACTTGAGTGAATTTTCTTTGTGTGTGTTTCTAAGTAGAAAATCCTCTCTTCTAAGACCTAATTTGTAAATATGACTTCTCAGTTAGGTGCATTGCTTTTTACTTTTTTTTTAATTGCTCTGTACCATGGAATCCATCTGTAAGATCATGTTATTTTTTTCCTGAATACTAATATAAGTGTGTTCAACTGTTAGAAAAACTAGTTCAGTTACTTTCTGCTTATACAAAACTATTTAAAAGAGGGAGAAATATACCGAGCCTCAAGTACTATCTAATTGTTAAGTGTCATATTTATAGTTGCTGTGGAATTGGCTACGGTTGCAAGTGAGGTTAAGGCAGCAGATATTAAGGTCTTGTTTGTGAAGCCACTTGTTTACTGGACCCGATTTTTTATCATAGTTACAGCATTTTCTCGTCCCCAGATCGATGCTATCGGGTAAGGAGGGCTTTGTCATTGATATTTTATATTGAGAAGGCAAAGTTTGAGAATCTCATTTTTTGTTGATATTGCATTTTAGGTCTAGAATGAGAGATCAAGCTGAGAAGAAATATGGAAAATTTCCAACAGGAGATACAAAACCGAACTCATGGACCTTGTTGGACTTCGGTAAGTGATTTTAAATTATAATAGCATAACCTGCTAATAGAAAAAAAAAATTATCAGTTAAGAATAAAGCTTTACGTGCCAATGCCATCGCATTCCAACCTCCCTTTAAACAGGTGCCATGTAGTGCTGCCACTCAAGTTGTCCCAGATGGGTATTATTTTACTAAAAAACATGTTTCTTAAGTTCTATATTTTAAATTTCTACCCAGTTTCTTTTATGATGAAAAGAAGAAAACTTTTAGAAAGGGAGGAACTGTATTTTCTTGAAGGATAAAATATCCACTTGAAAATTAACAAAGAACAGAACCTGCTGCAGAAAGCAGGAGTACATCAATACAGTAAAGCCCTTTAATTGTCTGCATTTACCCCGAAGAAATCCCTTGAAGTTGGCTGTTGCACTTCAACAAGATGTATAAAAAATACACCTGCAAATACAAAACTTGTTAAATACATTGTACTCCAACATGATGCATAATCAGAAGCCTAAATACAGCATACCTAGAGAAGATTCTACCCTCTTTGATCCCACCACAGCCGGTTTAGCCAATCACCGAAAAATTGTGTCCGAATACAAAAAGCCTATATAAATGCACAGCTCAAGAGTTGACTTGGCCTATGCGTGTGTCAGTCAATTAATTAATGGAAACAGTTGCTTCACTAGTTCTGGATTAGGCTTGGTTTGGTAATCTTGTTAAGTACTGTCTGATCCTGGTTGGCCTTGGGATTGTTTATTGGTTACAGGTGATGTTGTTGTACACATCTTCCTTCCCCCACAAAGAGCTTTCTACAATTTGGAAGAGTTTTATGGTAATGCAACACCAGTGGAGCTTCCTTTTGAAAATCAACCACCATTTCGCAGTTGACAGCACCTTTGATTTGCTGGTAATTGAGAAAACTCAGGATGATCAAGATATTTATGACCAGCTTGGAGAAGTCCACTAATCACTGTCAGCTTTGGTTTGTTCATGAGTTATCAGCAGGAGACTTTGAGCATTCTTTTAGCTGGGATGAGAGTGGAGAATCACTCAATGGGGAAGCGAAAAGGCACAATTTCGCTGCATTCGGAAGTCTTTTTTCTGAATTTTTACATTAGAGTGGTAATTCCTCTAAAAAATCTTTTGCAAATGGGAATAGAGACAAATTGTTGATGCCTATCTTGAAATTTTATATCGGCTAGTTTGATTAGGTAGGGTTTGTGAAATCTTGTATTCTTTTTCTTCTATATTTAAAACAAGAAAGAGGACAAGAAAATGATGATTTAAAGGAACCTTCTACTCTTCTTTTCCTATTTCTTTGGACTAAAAGGTAAAATTTCCGAATATTTTATAATAGTTATTAGAGTGATCTTGATCTATGTATTTGAAGGTTGGTAAACGAGCAAGCTTAAAAGTTTGTGAAGTTGGTTAAAATTTTATTGACTTAGCAAAATCATTAAGAGAACAAGTTTTGTTACCTGTTGCAGGTTTCAAGTAATTAATACATTAAGGGTTCTTTTGGTAGTTAGGATATGATACAAGGAAAGGCTAGAGAATATAATATAAGAAAAGCAGGATAAACGTTAATCATATCTAATATTTGTTATGTATAGTGACAAATACTAAATAATAATAAGTTATTGTGTTGAATGGTAGTATAGTAAAGATGATGGTGATGATTATTTAGTAATGACAACTATAACAAAAGTAGTAATATATTATGATAATAACAATTTAGAGAATGAAAGTAGTAGTGATTGTTATGATAACCATGGTGATATATTTATGATAAAATAATAATTTTGATAATGGAAGTAGTAATGATTGTTATGATAATGATGATGATGATATTGACAATCGCAAAAATAGAATGGTGACAACACAATGATAATTATTAAGATGACAAAAAAGTGGAGATGATGTATATAAGGTTGGTGACACCAACAATAAGGGTGGTGAGAGTAGTTACAAGCATGAGAAGGATATCAAAAACAAAAGATAATGATGACAAAGGTGTTATACTAATAGTAGTAGTAGTTCTAAGGAAAGTAATTGATTGGTCTGAATGGAAGGAAAATTAAAAAATTATATTGTATTAATGCATTAAATAATTGATTACAAATATGATATTATAATTATCTACTATATCCTAATTATGAAAGGAAACCTAAGCAAAAGACTTAAAGCTTTAAGGTATTATAACTATTCAAACTTGTTGAGGAATTTGATCAAGACAAAAAAACACTTCAATAATTCCATTATTTAGTTGAATGAACTGAAAATTAGTGTTGCATGTGACTGAAGTGACATAATTTTATCTTTGAAACAAGAGGTGCACTGAAAACTGAAGTAAGAATTTGACTCAAACCATTGTAAAGAATTCTCATCACACTCTGAATGTTGCACTAACTAAATATTCGGTTTCATAAAAAAATTGAAATAACAGTAAATTGAACACAACGTGATGCATGTTCTCTCTGCTGAGATGTTGGGAGTTGTTTAACTTTTGTAGACGTTGGGCTAATAGAACTTTTTATAAATATTTTTGTAATATTTTAATTTAAACAATTTTATCTTCTATTAAATTAATTTCACTGTTTAATAAGATACGTACAATTTCTCTACTCAAGTAATCCTATAACCCTTCAACTAAATTATAAGGCATAAAACAATAGCATAACTCCTCAAACTTTTAGCCTAACAAATTATTTAAATTTTGTATTTTGTAAATTATACTATTTTAAAGTAATATAAATACAGACACTGAATGAGAATGAGATAATGCCTCTTGATATGCCCAGCCTCTAATTTTTCACAATAATGCAAAATAAGTAAACAGGTCAAGCTATAGCTGAACATGGCACAAAATGCAGCTCTATCTACAATGAAAAGAAAAGGCTACAACGCTATCTCACCACATAAAGCTATCATGTTTACACTTCCCGGTAGCTTGACATAACTCAAGGATAGAAAGTTCCAACCAAACTTGTTGCGATTTGACAGCCATTGCATTCCTCCAGCTTAAAATAGTTGCTCTATTGATCTGTAAACTGTATTCTTCATTTTATATATGGTTGATTGATAGTAGCATGCAAAACCTCCATCAGCTTTAGAGCTGAGTCTACCCTTCATTTTGATTGGATTGGCGTCTAATAATCCAAAGGTCTCTAAGAAATGTACAACAAACATCTATGGAATTCAAAGCAGCACGTTTCTTTCATTCATCTGTTTCAAATGTTGCATATATAGACACCAGGCATAAAACCTAGCTACAAATAGGTTCAGAGCCCTCTTGATATAGGCCTATCTTCAGAACCTGATCATATATCGCCCATACGTTGGAAATCAGGGGGACTGATTCCTGCAAACACCAAAATATGAACATATTCAGTTAAACTTATTTTGTTAAATTAACATAGAGAGTGGACTCCGTAGATGCTAGTGGACCTATACCTAAAACAAATGCATGAGAATAGTGTGCTATTCTACAAAATCCTAGAATCAAGGCAATGCATATCATTATATTAAAGTTACACTACCACAACATTATTTCTGGCTCTTCTCTCAACCACTTATCATTATATAACTAGATTTCAGGTGCCCATCAACAAGCTTCCGCTCTTTGTTTTTTTATTTTTCACATTACATAACCTCCGTGCTTTATGTCTCAAACATTGCTATGTAACATATGGGAATTTGGTTCATTCCAAGTTAAGTAACCAATTAAACACAAAAGGAAGTGAAGGGTAAAGGACCACGGGCTCACAGTCTTTCAACAAAAGGATATTTCAAAGGATTGGCAATCTCCATGGTTCTTTCAATATGTAATTAAAAGTGCTTAACATTCATGATGTTGCTAATCATAGCATTGAACACGCTGATTGGGTAATGAGGATAAACTACAATTGTGTAAATTAATCATTTATGTTAAGCTTCAGCTTCCCTTAACCTTTTCATCACCCTGAAAAAATTACGCATATTTTCAGCTTTAGATACACTACAACTATTTTACCAGACAGTTTTAGATAAAATGAAGCATGTGAATAGCCATATGGACATGAAACTTGCAAAAAGGAGTTACAGTTAAAGTTAGCCGAGTGTTGACTAGCCTGTCTGAGTTTTGATGGGCTTCTGTCCAACCAGGTTCATATGCTTCAAGAAAACCCAGCTTTGCCTTGTTAGGTAAATCATGAGGATGGACAAAAGGAACACCAAGAGGCCACCCTATCTCCATTCGTATATTTGCACATGGGCTATCTACACTGTGAATGTGACTTTCACATTCCTTGAGATTACAGAACCGCAGCTTGATGCCTTTCTTATCTGCAATATCCTGTACCCTTTCTTTCAAAACTCTCTGTGCCTCCAGCCTTAACCTCTTGGAAGGTGGCAAGGGTTTGCTTTTGGGATTTTGCTTCCTTCTCCGCATCAAAGTCTTCATAGATCCTGTACCAGCATTTCATCGATCCAAGGACCTGCTGTTAAAAACTTTCCACTAAGGACTACACTCAAAGTAGAATTGACACTAATTCATTCTCAATACAGTCATACCCATGAAACAAAAAAAATTGAAAAACCAAAGACGGAAATTTTTGTTTGAACTTCAAAAAATCAGGAAGAGAAAAAGCTACATTTCTGCCAGAAAAATAATCTAAGTGCAAACTTTATGAATTCTTGACCTTTTCCTTATTCTTAAGCAAATAAGCATTTTCACAAAAGCTCAAAATAGAATTGATATTAATTCAATCACAATAAATCATACTCATGAAACAGAAAAATTCTCAGTTCTGCCAGAAAAACAATCTAACTGCAAACTTCATGAATTCTGGACCTTTTCCTTATTCTTACTTAAGCAAATAAGCATTTTCACAAAAGCTCAAAGTAGAATTGACACTAATTCAATCACAATAGAGTCATACTCATGAAACGGAAAAATTCTCATGAAACACAAAATATGGAAATTTTTGTATAAACTTCAAACGATTAGGAAGCGAAAAAAGTACTGTTCTTCCAGAAAAACAATCTAAGTGCAAACTTTATGAATTCTGGACCTTTTCCTTATTCTTACTTAAGAAGATAAGCATTTTCCCAAAAGCAAATGAACATGTTACCATCTTATCACCTAACTTGTGTTGGGAGCTGATACACTACAAAAGATAAAGTAAGGTCATATTTGAGAGGCTTGGTCATACTATATGATATAAAGAAAATAAAGTTGTTTTATCATTTTAATTTAATTTCCTATTTTCTCTATATAGTAATATTCCTGAGAATGAGGCAATATTGGGATTTTCAATTAAAGGAAAATTAAGGAAACCATCATGCACTCATGCAGTGTGTAAGATACCTACATCCCTCACATTTTATTTTTTTTATCAGCATATCCCTCACAAAAAAAAGGATAAATGTTCCGCACATTCTTCTAGCAGCCAAATAATTTGTTGTGACATTCATTCCCCACCCAGCAGGAAAAAAAGAAAGCTTTAAAATTCATTCTAGTTCCTTGAATGACTAGGAGAGAACGGAATATAATGTGTTTCATCACAATCTAAGTTGAAAATAGAAAAAGGAATGATAACTGTTCTCCAAATTATTAACAGAACTCTTGAAGGCTAACGATATCTCTAATTAACACAGGCCTCATCCAAAATTAAGAATGTTCCTAAATGAAGTTTTGAGGAATACAAACAAAGTGACTTGTCGTCGTCCTATACTAGTATACAACAAACCTTACAAAAATATAATTAGAATGTGACATACCATCATGAGTTGGTTGGAAATTGAAGCACTGGAAACTAGGCCGGTTAAAGAGATGATCTGTTGGATGAGATCTTTGCATAAAATCATCCACTGGGACAGGAAGCTGGAACTGAGCTTCAATTCCAAAACCTGCCGCTCGCATTTCAGAACAATCCAAGTTGCTCATTGATTTAGGCAAAAGTTTGAATGCTAAAGAACATCGTCCATACATATTAGCCTCCATATTAATCTCATTTTTGTGCAATGCAGGGTTTACATATCCTGCAGTTGCTTGATAAAGAGCAAGCCCTGGATAAACAATAGCTTCTTGAGGTCCCAGATCTCCATCCACAAGAATCCATCGGCCTTGAAAGTCTCTTACATGTAGACCTGCCCTGTCAGACTTGACAAGTGATAGCAAACTTTTATCAACCTGGTGATCATGGTCAGGATACATAATCAATTGGCCATCCTCTTGAGTAGTTATATTATGATGCTGTGGCCCCTGGAATGATGGCCTTCCGTGACAGCAAACAGACAAGACTGAAGATGAAATTTCCCTATTTCTCAGGGGAACATTATCCAGTATTTCTACAAATGGAGAGCTGCGCAAATTCAAATGGTAACTAATTGCATCCAGAATATCCCTTGCTGCTTTTCCAAATAAGGCAAATATGTCTGGCAAACCTGCTGGGGTTAACTCAATGGAATTATTAGGTTCTGAAGGAGTCAATCCAGGCCTATAGTCATACGTTTCTTGCCACAAATGAGGATCTGCGTAATAACCAGATGTTTTGCACCACTCACGAGACTCGCTATTATGGATTATATCTTCAGGTGGGTATGTTTCCCTTTGATGAAAATACAGGCGAGCAGATTCTAAACCAGATCTCAGAAGAGCACCGTCGCTTGCTGGAAACTGGATGATGACCGCAGAAAACTGAGCCAGAGATTGTGACAAAATTGAAACTGATATTTTATAAGAATCAGACGGTAGCCCGTCGGAAGGGACTAAATCACTAAGCTTCACACGACCCAAAGATTGCAGGCCACTGCCAGCCATGAAATCTCTTACTCTACCTGCTACCTTAGTCTAGACAAGAAGAACCAAGCAAACTTTCAGCACATGAAAAAACAAAAAACAGAAAATCTGACAAATTCATGTGCAATGCTTCATCCGGAAATTTAGACTTGTGAGCAAAACAACAGCACAAAAATCCATATGATCAAAGGCAAATTCAGGATAAACTGGGAGCCAAACCAATGAAACCATCATATGAGTTTTCAAATTCTGACACCACAGTGCAGAAAAAAGAGAACATTAAATTGAGTTCAGATAAAGGCAAAATAATAGCAGGTCCAAAGCTCTGGCTCGGACCTGAATTATCAATTCTTCTACTAAACTACTAATGCATGAGACACTACTACGATCATACACACACTGCATAAACATAGGAATTTGACTGTATCAATAATAGCCAAATGAATATTTGAAATTGAATCAATTTCAGTAAAATTGGAGATTAATAAAGCTCTAAGATATTGACAAACAACAAAATTAGAGCTTCAAGACATTGAATAAAATTATGTCAGAAGAAAGTCTTTTTGTATAATTCTGTGATTACCCAAATTTTACCTCGTTGTGTCTGTCTTCTTTACCATTCTGCAAGTATTCAACTTGTTCAATTTCGGAAGCAGTGATCGCGAAGAGAAAGACCAATTTGGGAATGGATGTTCTTCGAACGAAGCTTCAAAATGGAAAACCTAAACAGAAAATGGCTGGAAAAACTGAAACCTAGAGAGAGAAAGACACACGGTGGCACTGGCAGATGACGAAATGTATTGGGCCGAAATATAGTTCCAAGTTTAGATGGGCATTTCTTCCTCCACCCCCACTGATTTAATCCTGCACTTCCATGAGGATAGTGAAATTACCATTTTCATCTTTCTCACCCCTTCTTCATCTTTTTTCACGTGTTGTTAATTGTAAGTTAGCATGGTTAACGCCGTGTGTAAAATGTTGTCATTCTGCAAAACTTGTTGCATGTTTTTGAAACTTTTTTTCCTCCCATTAAAATCTTTCAAGCTTCATCATCATCCCGAATATAAATGCATAACTCAAAATATTTTTCTTTTATATTTTTTATTCTGCAATTTAGAATAAAAAAGTATCAGGTGAGAAAACAAGAAGGAGGAAGAAAAAAGAAAAAGATATATAATGAATACGAAAAAACAAAAATATCGTAAAATGTGTCAAATGATATTAGACTCGATCTCTTAAAACAATGTTTTGAGTTCAAACCTTGTAAATGAGAAAAAGATTGTTGGGATGAGAGACTTTTTTAAACAATGATGAAGATTAGTCATAAACAAAGTTAGTATAAATTTTATATTACTGCCATTTTTTAAGAAAAAAAAAGTGAATAACACTTACATTTATAGGTATATATGTATCTATTAAGTATTAATTATAAATGAAGATAATTAAAGTTTTTACTAGGGAAATGTAGGTATTTTACCCAATCTAAATTTTACTCCCTTATTTCTATTTTACTCACCTCTTCTTCTTTTTTTCTCTTTATTCTTTTTCAATTCCTCTCGTCATTTTCTTCTTCTCGTCTCTCTCTTCCTCTCTTTTTATCTCTTCCTTCTCCAATATTACTTCTCTCTATTATTATTGTTATAAAAAATGTCAATATTTAATGTTTAAATTTTTTTTTCTTCTGAAAAAAAAAATCGTTATGTTTAAAAGACGATTTGAAAGAAAAAGTTTAAGAAAATGATATGTAAGATTAGAATAAATAAAATAGAAAGTGTCCTTAAAATTTATGAGAAATTTATGTGTGATGACTGTAATTAAAATTATATTTTTTTAATTGATAAAAAAATAAAATAAAATTTATTCTTTTATTTAATAAATTATTGAAAAAATAATTTTATTTACTTATTTATGAATTATAATTATTTTTAATTAAAATATTATTTTGGGATAATGTGAAAAAAACGCGATTTATCGGAACATATTTATGATTATTAGAAAAATTATTTAATATCTTAAATATATAAATTTTCTGAAATATTTAAAATTTAAAATAAATATAAATTCAAATTATTTAATGTCTTATTTAGATAAAAATTTAAATTTTTAAAATATTTAAAATCTTAAATAAATATAAATCTTAAATCACTTAGTTTTTTATTTAAATAAAAATATGAAATAAATGAAATTTTAAAATTATTCAAAATATAAAATAAATACAAATCTTAAATTATTTAATATCCTATATAAATAAAAAATATGAAATAAACAATTTTTTTAAAATATTTAATGTTCTATTTAAATAAAAATTTAAAATATATAAAATTTTAAACAAATACAAATTTTGAATTACTTAATGTCCTATTTCATAAAAATATGAGATATATAAAAAATTTAAAATATTTAAAATTATAAATAATATAAATTCTAAATTATTTAATATCTTATTTAAATAAAATATAAAATATATATAAAAAATAAATATTCAAACTTCTTATAAATATAAATTATAAATATTTAATGTCCTATAAAATAAAAATATGAAATATATAAAGTTTTTAAAATATTTAAAATCCTAAATTAATGTTCTATTTAAATACAAATATATAAAAAATTTAAAATATTCAAAATTTTAAATAAATAAAAACTATAAATATTTAATGTTCTGTTTAATTAAAAATTAAAATGAACTTATTATCAAAATCAATTATATTACAATAAACATCGATTTCCCATGAAACAAGCTAACGGATTATGAGCCAACAAATATCGATTTAAAAAAAAATACACAACATTGATTATTGATACACAACAATATCGATTATCCATAGAAAACGAAGACAAAATCAATTAAAACAAACTCAACATCAATGTTTGTCTTCCTGTGCATGAACATTTACCACTAAAGATAGCAAATCTTTAATCACAAAATCACAATTTTGAATGTGAATAAACAAGGATGGCGAAGTAAAACAAGATAGTCCAACCGTCTTTTTTTTCCTCTATTCTTCATAGTGCATTGTGTCAAGATAAATAATAATCAACCAGATCTTTGACCAAGAAGGTTTACCCTTCCCGATTCTTCTTTCTAACTTCGTTTTTACGTTTCACTTTCCATGAACAAATTTATAAAGTAATAAACATGTTAGGCCAATACCAACTAACCTAGTACAAATCTTACTAAAAGAACAATTAGCAAAATTTAAAATGCGACTTCCAGTACTAGTTCAAAAATTTAACCAGGTTTCCTTCAAAAAGTATAAATATTAACAAACAATCTTAATTTTTTTTTTTTAAACTTGAAATAGCTCAACATATCTGGTGGCATGTATAGCTTGTTTTCTCAAAATTCACCTTCACAAATACATCATGGTCTGAATTGACATTAAGTCATAATAAAGTCTTAAAAAAAACATCATATTATTGTATCAAGATAAAGTCCTGCATTTCGTGTTAATGCTAAGAAACCAGATCACATTGAACATTTACTACTTTATTCGCATAAACATACTCAAATTTCTAAAGAAACTATCATTTACATGGAATTCCACAAAATTTCTAGAGATTATGCATTTTTTTAGCAACGAAACAAAGTAGGGTGGTTCAAACGAAAATGAACAGAAGGATTAGTTTCCCAAACAATTTTAAGTGCTAATAAAAAAAAATGTGTTAATAGACAACAACGAAAAGTAAATATATCCCAATCACATCGAGCTAGAACTCAGCTGGTACTACAGAATCTCGATAAATACACATCAACAGGAAGAGACAATAGATGTACATGAAATATCTATGGTTTGCGAGCTGGTGGTGGTGGTGGTGGTGAACTGCTGCTGCTACTATTGCTACTTCCTCTTCCTCTCAAAGGCCTACCCATTAGGAAATATATTTACATTAGCAAAGTACTGAAATGAACTATATTTACATTTCGATACAACAACCAAAAATTATAGAAAACATCATAGCAATCACCTAGGCAGTTTCCAAGTTAAACTTTAAAGCCAACATTGCTTATCAATATCCTTATAAGAAAATCTACAAATACCAAACTATTTTAACAATCCAAACAGTTTGCTCTTGAGACACGCACTTGAAATAATTATCTAACATCTAAAATCTTATTGCTGAAAAAAAAAACAGACCGAAGAAGAGAAAGTGATAAGATTTCCGGAAAAGATTAGTCAATCCTATTTACACGAAGCATATTTCAGTGTTTGCTTAAGATAGCATCCATGTGCCATTTGTGAAGCAAGGTGACAAATTTCAAGGCCTAAATACGGAGAAAACAATTGTCTGACAGGAATCCAAACCATATATCAGTTAATCTGCTTCCATATTATCTTACATACTAACTTTTGACCTTTCAATGGAGCAGGTGATGTTTCATTTATATGATATTTCTATGCGTCTTTTTTAAAAAACAAATTTTTCACCACGCAAAATTTTTAACAAGAGGGTCACCAGTGAAAATATTAATGAATTATTTTAATCTTGCTTTAAACCATAAATTATTTAAGTAATTTGGAAGTTGGTAAAGAAGAAAAACACATCAAGCAATGGATCAATGCAGTGAAACAAAATCACATATGAATCTTCCGAAGTAAATCAAATAATAAATGTTACTGAAAGAGACAGGAATCAACATATTTAACAAGACAACATTATACCAAAATAATATAATTACCTTCTTGGGCTACGACTCTTTGATCTACGGGAAACCTGCCAAAGTTATGAAGGACTAAGCCATAGACTATTCCAAGTAAAAATAACACCATCCATATAAACAAGAAAAGAACACATACCTTGCGAGGACTTGGTGAATCTGAGTACGATGATGACCTCCCACGCCTAACAGGTGGCCTACCTCTGTCAAGGAAATAAAGTTCACAAAGTGCTCAAATATTTTCAAATTGCATTCAAACATACTATAAAAGAATAACAAGAAACTTGGAAAACTTCTTGTGTATTCTCTAGCATACTTTGTAAGACGTTGATGAACATTGAAAATATTCTCTGAAATAACATTTTTCAACAAATGCAAGTCTAAGGGCCAAGCTAAATTTCATCAAGAGCATGTATGATCAGTCAAAAGGATCTGGATAACAAAAAATCTACCAAGTCCAAGCATTACATTTTCCATTCGCATTAACCATCTCATGATTTTTTCCTTCAATCTAAATATCCAATTATGCAAAAAGCAAACAAATTGCAAAATTTAAGACATAATATATGGAACAAAAAAGTATACAGCAGCTCATTTTAACAACCTGACTACTGAAACAAACAAAAGCATGAAAGAGAAATACCTGCGAGGTGAGAATGACCTTGACCGTGAACGTGCCGACCTACGTATTGGAGAGCGAGTGCGTCTACGACCAATTGGAGACCTTCTAGGAGGACTGCGAGCTCGTCTAGGTGGTGGTGATCTAGAGGAAAATTTTCATTTTTTTTAGAAGGCAATCAAGGGAAATATGTACTGTCTATCACAAAATGCAAAGTTATAATTGATGGAAATAACTATTAAAGAAAGCTACCGGCGCCGAGGAGGAGGAGGAGGTGAACGTCGTCGCCCTGGGCTTCCACGCATCCTTCTAGGTGAGATCCTAAAGAGGTTATATATAAATTAGTAGACCAGACTATAGAAACAGTTAACCAAAGTATGTGTTGCAACTTTGAAAGCCAACCTTGCAGGGGATCTAAGGCGTCTTGGTGGAGATGGAGAACGGCCTCTTCCAGGGGACACAGGCCGCCTCCTAGGAGGGGTGTCTCCTCCACGACGATAAGGAGAGTCTAATCGGCGACGAACAGGAGAATCTGCACGGCGGCGAGGAGAATCTGGTCGTCTTGGAGATCCAGCTCTTCGAGGTACAGGAGACCTCCTCCGTGGTGAAGGAGGCTTTCTTCGAGGAGCTGAAATTGAAAACTAAAGTTCAATATACATAAAAAAATTACCAGTATGATAATTAGAAACCAAAAAATGTCCAACACATCACATATATACATTCTCTCTGACGCTTTGGCCCATCCTTGTCAACATCTGCACTGGCATTATCAGTCCTGGGGGTGTCTCTCTTTGGAGCAGCGACAGAAGCCTTAGGGGGTGGTGAAACTTTCTGCCTAGGAGGTAAAGTAAATCTTGCCTTGATGACATTGCCATCTATTTGGGCCTGCATTAAAAAATAAAGGCTTCAATTTATAAATGTAGAAGCCAGCAAGCTTGATTACGGAAATCATTCCACACCAGTCACAGAAACCTACACCATCCATGAACAATAATGCTTTTTCAGCATCCTCTCTTGTCTTGAACTGCACATATCCATATCCCTTTGGAAGATTGACCTAGAAATGAGATGAAAGGAATGAAAATTCCATATCGCACTAAATTCTCTAACTATGCTGTTAAAGTAAATATAAACTTACGGTTCGATCCATTGCCAACTCCACACTTACAACCTCACCAAAGTTACCTGAAAAATAATGCACAAGGCTGGATTACTAAAAGGTCAATAAAAGTGGATAAGAGCACTTCCAAGATATAAATATTACTTAAAGAATTCTCTGAATTACTGATATTAGTTCCTTAAGGTCACTAACATGCCTCTCAATTATGCAATAAGATATCAGGCCAATATGCCTTAACAGTTGATAATATTAATATTACAAATATTGAAGTCTCGATGATTGAAAATAAGGTTTAATGAAGCCACATAAATAAAAATGAAACATAAAGGGAAGTTGCACTGGGCTTAATTCATAGATGCTACCCTCATGAGACATTGCTTACAGTCATTGGACCAGACCGATTAGCTAAATTGCAAACAATATATTCCCAAGTATTTGGCAAACATAAGTAGCCTACATATTGCACTCACAATGTAAAAGCTACATAAAACTAAAAGGTAGGAATAAGTAATTAATAAATCTTTTCCCAGGTATTTGATTACCACAAGTAGCCGCCTATATTGCATTCACAATGTAAATGTAAGATAAAACTCGGTAGTAGAAATAAGTAAATATGCATTGTCAATTAATAACTCTCTTCCCAAGTATTTGGCAACCACAAGTAGCCAACATATTGCATTTAAAAAAAATGTAAATGTAGGATAAAAGTAGAACGTAGAATAAATTAAACGTACTGAAAATTTCCTTCAAATGACCCTCATTGACATTTCTGCTGAGCTTTTCCACGTGAAGAACAAGTGATTCTCGTACAGGAGAAGGTTTCCTGAGTTCAGACACCGGAGATAAGTACATAAGCAAGAAGTTCAAATAACAAAAGTGAAGAAAGATGTGAATAGATTAACTTTAGAAGGATCACATATAAAGAACCCAATAGAATTTAACATTATGAAGTGAAACACCAAAGTTTAAATATATTATTATTACAATGATCTGAAGTATCTGGACAAAAGGAACATTAGACTGTTAATGCCAGAGAGAACATAAAACTCCTCAACTTCGTTTTCCCAATACTAATTTACACCTTACCGAGTTGTTATACCATGTTAACTTTAATAAGGAACACATCCCAACTTTAACAATATTGACAATCCCAATAGCATTCAAATTATACATTGAAATAATAACTGACAATATATCCAATAACTATAACAAGTAAAATCAAAATACCTTGGGGGAGGTGAAGCTCTCTTGGACAGAGGTGGAGGCGACCGACCACGCCTAACTGCTGCTGCTGCTTCAGCTGGACTGTAGGACAAAAAAATGAAAAAAGCAGCACTATATCACAGCGCAAAACTCATAAAACACAAACAGCAAAAAGAAAATCGAAGAGACCCTTGTCAAAAGGTCCACAACCCCACAAAATCAAGATTTATAGAATCACCACAAGCACATTGCAGCCACAATTGATGCCAGCATACATACATACACACATCAACCATAATTTAAAACACTGACCATTAATCCTCTTCACAAAAGGAAAACAGAATGAACAATAAACATGACCGCAAGACTCCATTAAACTCAATTTCCACGTATCTTTACATCACACAGCACACAAAAGTCAACACCGCAGGGGAATAAAAGATAACAATAAAGATCTAATAAACAGCTAAGAGAACAGCGTATGCGTCGGACACAAATTGTAGAATGTCGAGTTCCTTCGACGCTCCGATCGAAGAAATCAACGGTACCTTTTGCGCTTCTGCGGCGGAGGGCTGCGGCTACGGGAGCTGCGGGAGGGAGAGGAGGAGGAGGATGAGAAGGATCTGGAGCGCGAGGGAGAACGGGAGCGAGAACGAGATGAGCGAGAGGAGGAGGGGGATGAGGAGCGAGAGGAGGAGTCGGAGACTGAACCGGAGGGAGAGCGACGACCTCGCCCAGGTTTCGCCATTGTTGCAGAGAGGAAGGAGGAAACCCTCTATAAACCCTAGCTCCTCCAAACCAAGCTAAGGTGTGAACGAAAACTTGAAAGAAATGAAAGATAAAAAGGGAAGGCAAGAGAGTGAACAATGAGTGTTTGATGACACGAGTGAGTATAGTGTGTATCCCTTGGTTAGAGGATTTTCTAACTACCTTTATTACACAATTAAATAAGTTTAAATAAATAAAATGATACACATAAAATTATAAATAAGTAATTAGGTTGATATTTAAATATATAATTCTAAAACAATAACATTATACATTTTACATACAATTTTAATGCTGTATTAAATTATAAAATTATACAAAATAATGTAATATTACATAAAATTATATTAATTTCTAGAATTATATTACATTAGAAATTATCAAATGATTAAAATTATATTATTATATTAAATTATGAAATTATATTTTAATATATTATGTAAAAATTATAAAAATTAAAAATTATATAGCTATAAAATCGTGTAAAATTATAAATTTCAATAATTTAAATAATAAAGTATTTAAAATATTATTTATGTAATTTAAACAGTAAAAATATTTAAAATATATTATTTACTAAACTAATTTATCATGGATTGATATCAAATTTTACTTTACTTTATGTGTTTTTGTATATAACAAATTTTAATTAAATAATTTTATTAGACTTTTATTTTCTTATGTTTTTATTTACATTTAATATCATTACAACATTTTGCAAAATAAAATTTTATTTTTTCATTTTTTTAATAATTATAATTTTAAATTAAAACCGTCTCATATCTTATAACACATTCTCTTCTTGATGATTTTTTATAAGACTCAAAATTTAAGTCCTATATATTATTTATAACTTCTATACTAAATATTACTATTTTTAATATAAATTACTATATTTATTGTAATTTTTTATAAAACAATGTAAATGAAAGTGAAACAAAATGAAAGTTAAGAAATGGTAATATGTCTAAAAATAGATGGAAATTATCATCATTTTTAACATTTTTTTTATCTTATTTCTACACTCATAAATACCAAAGCTTATATTCATTCATCTTTTTACCTTGTTACAAGGATACACTACAAGAAAAAATGGTTTTAACGGAGCTTTATTTTTATATTATCAAGGATTAAAATCTTTGTTAATTCATTTATTCAAGATTGCAATTTTCCCCACCAAATCATTCTTAGAGAACGTGTTTCCAAAGGTTTTTTTGAACCCCAGAAAAGTTAGTATTTAACGAAGGTTTCAAAATCTCCGTTAAATATCATGGGTTAAAGAACCTCCGTAAAATACTATGAGTTTCAAAGTCTCCATAAAATACCATGAGTTTAAGAACCTCCATAAAATATCATGAGTTTCAAAACCTCCGTAAAATACCACATATTCTAGAGTTAGGGATTTGTCAGAGATCTACTACAAATCCTCTCCAACCTTGACGTTTCTTAATCATGAATCAAGATTGACTTGGCTTAGGCTTCAAGAGAAATCTCCTTCTTCCCAAACATGGTGCATGTTGGCTTGAACCATTTCTGAGCAAAAACTGGTTTCTTCATGTTTAAGTATGTTAATTCCCTCAGTCCTTTGGTCTCTGGAATCCTTTTATGTACTGTCTCAATCCGCTCAACATATGTAAATGCGCTCAGCGTTTTGAGTGTTTTCCATGGAGTTTGCTCTCTGGACTTAATCCGCTGAGTCATTCTACATGTGTTGGGTAGATTGACTTTGTTGCTTCGTTCATTTTTGCTTGTTTTTTTGCAATAATTTGTGTAAATCTTTTCTTTTTTTCTTCATCTTCATGTGCAACTGTAGTTTTGAGGTTTTTGACATGTCTCTCACTCGCTTTGGTACATATTTTACATAATTTACATGTTTTTTATCTATAAAAATTACTACAATTAAGCACTTCTAAGTAAGATTTCATCTTGTGAGGCTTCCTTTATTTCCCTAGGCATTAATTTGAGATATCATCAACTTAGCAGTTTCATTTCTGAATGAAAGAGTTGATCCTTATGCCATCATTTCTCTCTCCTAAGATCTGATCTTCAGGATGTGATGAGACATATCTTCACTCTTTATAAAAAGATTGACTTTGATGAGAAGGTTCAAATGTACCTTTGTTTGGAGATGCATCTTTGTCTAATTTCTTGTATGCATTTGATCCTCTAATTGCATTAGCAGGCAATCCTTCATCTACTCTTTTGATTGTTGACTTGCTGATATGCATATCTCTAAATTCATAATCAAGACATGATAGTCTCCTATCAATCTAGGAGATATTATTAAATTTTACATTTATGGTTTCTTTTGTGATCAAAGTTTGAGAGTTATATACTCTTTAACCCTTTGATCTTTCATTAGTAACCAATGAATGTTCCTTTGTCAATTTCAGAGTCAAATGTCCCAATTTGATACTTGGAGTTAAGGATAAAACATGTACAACCAAAAGCATGAAAATAATTTATATTGGGTTTCCTATTTCTCCATTGTTCATAGGGAGTCTTTTCTAGAGTAGGTTTTATCAATATTCTATTTTGTACAAAGCAATAACGTTAGCAGTCTCTACTCATAAATGCTTTGGTAGAGAGTTTTCACTGAGCATGGTTCTAGCCATCTCCTAAAGAGTTTTTTTTCGTTCCACAACCCCATTTTGTTGAAGTGTTTCTAGTGAAGAGAAATTGTGGTGTATACCCTTTGATTCTCAAAATATTTGAAACTCTCCATTTTCAAACTTCGTTCCATGGTCATTTCTGATACTAGAGATTCAATAATCTTACTCAACTTGTAAGAAAGCTTACTTCTCCATTGGATTCACCCATCAAGACTAACTTGCAAACAAGTCTCATATCTACTTGACCTTATCCATATGGAATGAAGTGATAACTATAATAAATGGAAGGATCATGTGGATTTGTTTGAACTTCAAATGATGCTCAAGGTGTTGTTGCATGAACGTCATAAATGTTACAAACACCATTAAGTTGCACAACATTTGTTCCTTAGGCAAAATCTTTGCTTATGGATCTATACATCCCAACATTACGTAGAAAATGAGGTTCTTTCTGAAGTTGGATAAGCAACACACTTACATGTCTTTTTCGTCATAAATAGGAAAATAAAAGGAATGAGTAGATAGAAATGATATTATTCCCCATTGTCTTGCTTGGAACCTCCCAATCAGATCAACCAAGTTAGAAATGTTGAATTTAATGGATAAAGATCAAACTTTTAGTCTACTTGTGTTCTCAGATGAATGCATTAGTTTTATGCATCGTCTGCTCACACCTTTGGACTCTCTGAAATCAACTCAACCCTCACCTTTTCAGGAACTCCCTATGTGAATTTGTTGTATCCACCTTTTTGAGCCAAGTTAAGTTGGACTACAAGGATGTACTTCCATCCCTTTCGTATGCAACATGTGTTCATAGTTGTCTTGCCAATGTGCTCCATTGTGTTCTTTCCTGAACCTACAAGACAAGCATTTGTTGTCCTTAGTGTTATATTTGAAGGTTTCCTTGGACACGGTCAATGCTTTGCTTCAGTTTGCACTAAAGGGTCATGCTCAAAATATCAACAAGCTCCTCAATGGAAGGCTATGAGTACCTTTTTGCTCAACCTCGAGCCTAAACCGATAAAGCTAACAACTTCCTTTAATCCGTAAGTTTTATCATGTGATGATGAAAAGATGGAAGACGTTATCTATTAATGGTCCGCCCCTTTATTTTAGGTGCTTAAGAATGAGGAGAAAGGTAACATGAGGGGCATAAATTAAAACCAAGAAGAGGGGAGTGCATGTAAAAGGGAAACTATCAAAGAGAAGTAAATATCAAGTTCAAAGGGAGCAAAGCTTGAAGAGCTGAAGTGAAAATCAAGTTCAAAGTTTTTGTTTCTTTTCTTTCTAATATTTTATTCTTGTGATTAAGTGTAACAAATTAGTTTATAAATTCTGATATGCTTGATTGAACAAAATAATAGATTTTTATATTGTAACACTTTGTACTAAAATTGTTTTGCCTTATGTCTTAGACTATTTATTGTAATCATTTATGAATTAACTTTTTAACCGAATGATAAAGATTATATATTTTTTATATGATAACTAATGAAAATTCAATTTGTGATTCAAAAGGTTTGATCACGACACTTCCATATTTACATATATCAAAGTTTGTTTAGTGTTGAAAAATGTTTTATGAAAACTTGATCTAGTGAACCTTGTTTTTTTAGAAAATATCATGTTTAAACTTTATTATTTTAAGCACTATAAAAAAGGTAGAAATTGTTAAGGAAAAGTTCAACACCAATGATTTTGATTAAGTGTTGAAAACAACAAAACATAAACCATGGTCGTACTTCACTTGTGAGACACAAACAAATATATCATGAAAGATGTGAGTGTTTAGTCTATCTTGTTTTTTCGTCTAATAAGCATTTACAATCTAAGACAATATGCACATAGTTTTTAAGTTAACATCATACTTCACGAATATCCAAATGCATATTCTATGTTGTAGGGAATGTTCGTTCCTTACATTTGACCAAGAAGATTAGCATTAAAGCTTCTATCACATCTACTCACACTAAAAATGTTTTGCTTCACCAAATCCCTGCTACTTGCTTTGTCAATTTTGGAAATGACTATACGGATGTGTCTTTACATAGATTCAAGCAAAGGTTCTTTAAGTTCAACCATCTATCAGAATGTTGCTTCAAGAAGTGAAGTGCATTAAATGCATGCATATAACACACTAAATGTATCTTCTCCGTCAAAGTTCATTAGATGCAAGTAAGTTTGAAGTTGACTTAACAACCATGAAAAGATTTGGAACGACTATTTTTCGTCCATGCCTATATAAAACCATCTTTCATAGAGAATAAGAAGAAAGAAAGATTTTAAAAAGTGTTGAACCCTGCCAATATATTTTATGCCCTAAAGCTTTGAAAAGAACATTGTTTATGTTCATTTTAACAAACTAGTAGATAGAGTTTAACCTTGTAAACATTGAAAGTTGTTACCTCTTCTTTAGTAAGCGAGTCAAGTGATCCATTGATCACAAAGACATTTGATTATCTTAAACAATGAGTGACTTGTTGTTTAAAGAATTCTTGTGTCGAGTTAGGAGTGACTTGTTGTTGAAAGAATACTCGTGCAAGGTTGAATGGATATGATCCAAAAGAACACTCGGGATTTCTAGCAAGGAATGGCTAAGTGTCAAATAATATTTGACGAAGTTAGCTAGGAGTAGTTACGGTCCAAAAAAGTACTCGTACGAGGTTAGTTAGTCATTATGATCCAAAAGAATAATCATTTGTACTTCATAGTAGTAGTAGTTTGCCTAGTGAAACTTACCTAATTGGTCAAGAATTGAACGTAATATATGTTATCATACAAATCAATATATATATATATATATATATATTTATATATTGAGTAGTCATTTTCTCCTTAATTTATTATATTGCATGTTATATTATATGCACTAACATGAGAACGAAGAATCTTTTGAACTTAGTTTCTCATAAAAGGTTTTTCTCATAAAAGGTTTACACAAATCATCTGCCAAATAGAAAAATATCATCTATTATGCAATATTAGACAATACTTATAAAAAAAATATAATTTTTTTTTGGAATACATTTCAATGATCCCTTCTTAGATTCTCTTATTTTATAGAGGAAGTAAGGCTACTTGTGTAACTTTACATTGTGTAGTGAAGTAACGTGTCCACAAATTATTTGATCATAGGCTCACACACCAATTTTCCCATGGTAAACTTGCAATGTCATACTTTTTTTCTTCGTACCCTAACAAAAAAATAAAAGATTCCAAAACTAATAAAAGATTAGTATTTTATTCTTTATCTAAGTTAATAACCTTATAAGACCACAATCTTTAGAATATAAAGGTATTTCTAAACTATTACAAACCAATGCCTATGATCGCATTGACTTCACACATATGTTTTGTTTGGATTAGGAGTGGAAATGAGGGAGTGGATTTGAGATGATTTGAAGTGAAAGTGTAAAGAAAGTTAGGGTGTTTGGATTAAGGTAAATTGAGTGGAAAGTGAAAGAAAAGTTTATAAAAGTTTGTGAGTGATGTGATGAGTGTGATTGAAATTGTATTTTTTTTTAATTGATAAAATGTAACTTTACACATTTGCCCTTGCATTTAAAAATTGATAAAAAAAATAATTTGATTGATTATTTGTGAATTATAATTGTTTTTAAATTAAAATATGTTTTCGGCAATTGAAACATTATTTCCGATACCGTGTTCGTCAACTTCGAAAAAATATAAATTTATAAAATTTTCAGACTATATTTATGATTGTCATAAACTTTATTTAGAACAAAGTTGTAATTGTGAATTATTTATTTTTCAATTATAGTTGTATGCAATTAAAATATTATTTTTTGTACTGGATCAAATTATTTCTGATAATGTGTTGAAGCTATAATTTGATAAAAGAATTTTTTTTATGAAATAAATATTAATGTAGTTTTTAGTTTATTAAAGCAAAATTCATTGATAAAGTTTGTTAATAATAATAATATTTCGAAAAATCATATGAATGATACATTGAAATATGTATTATTTAAAAGAGTCATGGAAGTCCTTAATTTGTTTAGGGATTTGTGTTATAAATAAGATTACAAATTCAAAAAGAAAAACACATGCATAATAAAATACAACCAAATTTTTACGCAGTTTAGGGATTTGTAGTCATTATTTTCACCAGCTTTCTCCTTCGTCGCTCGAGAGGCAAGCCAAAGAGTTGTTTTACCACATTAGGATGACCACACAAGAAGTCGTAACAGTTATCCAACAAATCTCCATCCTGTATGTTCATCTCCACTAACATTTCCCAAATATTAGATTCAGAGTACTGGAAAGTCAATGTACGACGGAATGTGCACGTGTGTTCACGAAATATGGAGTTTCGTTCTTCTTCTACAACAACATGGCGTCTGTTATATTGCAAATTTTCTTCCGTAGCATTAGCCACTCGTTGTGATGACAAAGCGACAACCTCAAAGGAAATGGCTTGTCGGTCAGCAATATGACATAACCTATCTGATTGGTCATTACCCCTCCTAAGGATATCAGTTAATCCTTCAAACCTTGTGTTAACCCTTGAAGGCGCTAAGGCTCGTTAGGGTTAGGGTTTCCAAGGGTAGACTGCATGCATGGCACGTGAACACTTAGGGCACCCATAGAACAGATGGCCCTGCAGCATTGGTGCATGAGTTGATACCTTGACGATTATTCTGTTAGTCGTTGCACTCCAGTAAAGGGAAGTCTTATGTGCTAGATTACACTAAGATTGTGTAATAGCGGTGCAAGGACGTTCTCCCAGGGACCCTAAATATGGGTAACAAAACAAAAGCAAACCCTAGTGACAACCTACATAAAGGGTGGTAAGAACCCTAACAAGGTACACGGTTTCTAAGCTTGAAACTGTTGGGTTCAATAGTGTCTAAGTTCAAGAGGGGGGTGAATTGAGCTTATAAAAAATTCAACCAGATTCAGTTTTATCACAGGACAGAGAAAAAGAATCTATTTATTTAGCAATGAATAGATTTATTTTTCCTGCTTAGATTGACAAGATAGCTATTCAGATTTCTGATATTAAGGTTTCAATTGATTTTAACAAAGATCACGGAAGCATATTGATAATCACAGATGAGAGAAATCAGATTGTTCAATTCAAATCCAATTTATGAGAGTCAAACCAGAATAATATGTGCTAATAGATATACTAGGTTATATGCAAAACAGATTGCCTCAAATGAGTGCAAATTATTTGTCCAGATGCTATTTAGATAGTCTTATCAGAAAACAAGAACAAACCCAGAAAGAACAGATTCAATTTTAATCGAACAGGTTTATTTTTCTAACAGATCAACAAAGGAAACAGTAAATGAGTGCAGAGATTGAGAGAGATTTGAACACATCGAGATTATACTGGTTTACTCAATTGAGCTACATCCAATCTCACCTAATCCAAGGTGAAATCCACTAAAACACAATTCAAAACAATTACACAACCACTGTTCTTGAACCCTACAAGAACATGACACACCTTGCTGAAAAACACTATTCATGCACACACGACTCTTCAAGAAACCCTATCAAGAAGAGTCTTACAATCACACTTTACAAGATATTGAAAGATGAAATGAATACACCTGGAAAGAGAATGCAGAAATCTGACTTAGACCAGTAGAACAAATTGCACACATAGTGACAGCACCACCAACCAAGCTTTAGAACCAAACAAGAACAAACACAATTTCTGGTTTTGAAAATCTTTCAAGAACACATGCTAATTCTCATAAATCTCTTACTCTCTGTGTAAAAACCGTTTTCTCAACAACCACCCTTAAGTCAGAACCAACTCTCCTTTTATAAGAAACATTTTATAACAGACTTTTAAAAAACAGTTAAAGCAGTTATAAAATGAACAGATTGAAAGTAAAAAGAATAGATTTATTTTCAAAGGCAAAGAGAGTTTCTGAAAGGTTGCAACTTAGTCATAAGGGACTTAGCCAATCTACTTGGTGCAAAGATAAAGATGTGAAAAACCTTTTAAGAACCAGGCACCAGATTAAAAAGAATCTATTCATTTAAGAAAAAACATATTCATTTTCAAAAAGATAACTAGAGATATTTGAATAGATGAAACTCAGTCGTTTTGATAGTATGAAGACTAAGTCAAAAAACATGATGTACAAAACAAGGTTATCAAAAAATCTTAACAAAACATCAGTTTAAGAAAGAATCTATTCATTTAAGAAATAACATATTCATTTTCTGTGCAGTAAAGCATATTTTTGCAAAGCATGTGAAAAACATTTATAGAAAACATTGTGCTTGCTCTTATCACATGGTTAAGGGTTAAGAGGTGGGTCATGCAACAAAAAGCTCACTTTAAACAATCTCTAATCTAAACACAAGACAACCCCTAACACCAAACTCAAACAACAAAGCAAAATACAAAAGGCTTCATCAAACACATTGTCTTGAAGGGAACAACATCCATCTTCAACAGAAACTACTTTATACTCTTATTGCTTCTTTGCCCCATAATTGACTTGAGCATTGGAGTGCAAACGACCGATAGGGTGCCCTTTGTCTTTGCAGGTAAAGAGCGCTTTGATCAAGTGAAGTGCGTACCAGAAGAAGACAGGCGGAGCCAGAAGCTGTCGTTCGAGTCAACGACAACCGAGTCAACCGGTGAGAACAGTCATGTGACCAAATGAATATTTATTGCACTTGAAAACACACTCAACTAACCTTCCAAAATGACCAATGGATCCTCTCGTACAAACGCATCCTTCAATATCCTGGAACCAGAGGTTGTTCCTTCCCACCCGACAAGCACATATGTGAATTTCATGTCAAAATCATAAGCAACAAATATGTTTTGCGTTGACCAGTCTTTTCTTCCACGAAAACGAGGAGCATCAGCTCGGGGGACTTTAACACAGACATGAATGTCATTTATGGCACCTAAACAATCCTAATACACAAAAAATTCACATTTATAAATAACTTACATTGCATACAACATGAATTAAATATTTAACTATTGTTTCTCATATTCATACCTTAAAGTATTGAAAAAATCAATTATTGTTTAAGATATGAGGTTCAATCTCGATCCCAGTTGGTTGAATTAAGAACTCTCCATGCAACATCAATATTGCCTTCAAAACATTATGAAAGTGACGAGACACTCTTTCTCCAGATAAAAAAGAAGAACGAAACACTTCGATTCTTGACGTTATGACCAATGATGTGTAAAATTTTAGTCACTTGTTCTTCAACTGTAGATCATAATGCATCTTTAACCATCCCCGTTCCTCTTATTCGTTGACATAAATTAATAAATGCTTTTGAATCCATGCGAATAATGTCACAACATCTTTCAATATGGACCAAGTACGATATCAATTCTTGTTGACGACGTTCTTTTTGTGGAACAAACTCTGGTATAACATTATTTGTCTCAGTTAATACACGCAACACATTCAATCCATATCCAATCATGCAAAGGATTGTCATTGTTGCTATTTGTGTCCACAAATTGATTTGCTCTTGTATTTGTGGAATTAGTGTGAAATCAACACCAACTACATCGGGATTCATCTCATTCGTGCTAAACTTCTTGACATTGTCGAAATACATATACCAATGATTATCGTTATCCATAATCACAAATCTTTAACAATCATATAAGTTTAACTATTAGGTCTAAATAACCACATTTTAGAAAAATAATAATACGTAAAATTAAAAATAAAATTATATAATTCATAAAAAAAATATTCTTTATACTATTTTTTTTTTTGAAAAAAATTAAATATTATATGTAAACTCTGTAAAGTGGTATACTTATAATTATTCTACAAATTCAGAATAATATTTATAAAATTATTTTACTTGATTTTAGAAAAAATTAAATATTATATGTAAACTATCTATTAAGTAGTATTTTAAAATATTTAAATATTCTTTATACTTATAATTATTTTATAAACTCAAAATAATATTTATAAACTTCTTTTACTTGATTTTAGAAAAATTTAAATATTATACGTAAACTATCTATAAAGTAGTATTTTAAAATATTTAAATATTCTATATACTTATAATTATTTTATAAATTCAAAATAATATTTATAAAGTTATTCTACTTGATTTTAGACAAAATTAAATATTATATGTAAACTATCTATAAAGTAGTATTTTAAAATATTTAAATATTCTGTATATTTATAATTATTTTATAAATTCAAAAATAATATTTATAAATTTTTTTTACTTATTTTAGAAAAAATTAAATATTATATGTAGAATATCTATAAAGTAGTATTTTAAAATATTTAAATATTTTATATACTTATAATTATTTTATAAATTCAAGATAATATTTTTAAAGTTTTTTAAATTTTTTTTAGAAAAAATTAAATATTACGCATAAACTCTATGTATTTTCAAATAGCAGAAAAAAATTAAATATTAATAATTTTTTTTTATCTAAGTATAAGATAAAATTAAAACTCATTTAAAGAGTTTTATTCTCCAAATTTGATTATCCAGATTCCAAATCCATTATCTATGAAATTTATACCGGTAGAAAATATAGAGAACCACGGTGCCAGAACTACCAACAATCACCAACAGAACTGTCCACCAACCACCACCAGCGGAACTGTTCACCAATCACCACCAACGCCACCAACAGAACTCCACCACGAACGGAACCCCACCCACACCTTGCACCTCTGACAACCGCGCACTTCCAACGCTTGCGAACCTCTAACGACCGCAGACCTCCTACCATTGCGCACCTCCGACCACCTCTAAGATCCCCCCTCAACTCAAAACACATAACTCACCTCCTCTCCTCTCCCATATTTATCATCTCTATCATATTTATCACTCTATTAACTCATCACCCACCACAGTTAAAGTAACTCACCACAGTTAAAGAACCTTGTACGAATTTGTGTTCTTGCAGATGGAATCTCATGCAAAGCGAATATCTGAAACTTCATGACACTATTATGATACATGGGGATAATAGGAAGGATAATATAGTAAAAGTCAAAACTTTCTCACCAAATCTTCACAAGTCAACAAAGAAGCTTTCTTCATTTTCTTTGTTTCTCCTCTTCCTTTATTAACCGCAAACTCCTAGATGCAACATGAAGTTTACTTATTTTTCAATAGGAGTAAACCGAGTAAAAAGTATTAACCCATAGTGAAAATGATAACACTAATCAAATATGAGCCACAATGTCTCCACTTGAATGCCGACCTTCGCCTTTAACATGCAACCTACCTAATCCTATCGCTTTTCTAGTAAATTGTTCCCCTTTTTTGACAATAAATATTACTTTTTCTTTCCCCACTCAAAACGATTTTTGTTTTCATCTATATCTATAGAAAAATGTCCTCATTTTGTCTTGTGAAAATAAAAGACGTCATTTATTTAAGACTTAAAACTTTCAGTTTACAAATCTTTCTTCTAATGCTAAAAGTGTTGCCAGGGTAAAATTTTACCTATATCATGATTAAAAAAATTAAAATTAAAATGATATTTTTAAAACTATATTTTTTAATTTATGGGAAAATATTAAAGTAGATGCAAAAGTTATTTGTGTGACACAATTTTATGATTAAGTCAAGGTAATATTTATTTTTCCATTTTATGTTTATTATGTCTTAGTTAATTTTACAATTATATATATTGCATCATAACTATTTCTAATTAGATATTCGGAAAAACGTGTTTAATAAATGTTCTTACAAAAAGGAACCAAGAACACTCGAACCAAAATGACAAGACGACCTTTTATACAAATCTTCCGGTCTCGGGCTGGACTCTCGGTTTCCTATTGGGCTGAACTACTTCTCGGGCTGGACTCTCGGTTTCCTCTTGGGTTGAACTACTTCCTGGGCTGGACTCTCAGCTACTTTTCTCGGCTGCTCCTCTCGGCTGCTCCTTTCGGCTGGTATTCCTCACAGGTGGGGGGATGTACCTGCAAGTCGCTCCGATGCCAAAGTCAGAAACAATTCAATGGTTTTTCAGATAAAATCACTCTTACCTTTTTCTTGTGCTGACCTCCTATTTATAGGGTTTCGTTGATGGGCCTTCTACAGTACTTTTGGACTTTCTTTTTACACCTTTTTATTATTTTTACACCCCCTTGTGCAAGTTCCTTATTTAAATTGGGCTTTATTATAATTTCTATTATCCATTCAGGTTTCGGTTCAGACCTCTCGGTTTTAACTTATCACTTTGGTTATTTAACATGTAGTTCTCGGTCTATACCTCTCGGTTTTAGGCTAACAGTACACTGGCCCCCGAGACAAAAATAGTTTATTTATATTTAAAGAAAAGTATTTGTGTCTTAATATAATATAATAGTTTTGAGTTTTGATTTGATTTGGTATTTAATGCCTTGGTTTTCGTAATTTACTTTTCTGAAAATATATGATTTGACATGAAATGCCTATTTTAACCGTTAGATCATATATATTTTTGAATAGTTGTGTGATCACAACGTTTCAAATTCTAGGGTTCGCGTGGGTTATAAATAGGTTCCTCATTGAGCCTTTTTACGATTGTGAAACTTATTGCTATTAAACAAGAAGTTCATTTTCCATCTTCAGTTGATTCTGGCAAAGGTAATGTCTCTTTCAAGGTTTTCTGCTAGTGATGATTGTTCGAGCGCTGATGGTGAATCAATTGGGCGAGTGGTTCGAGAAGAGGATCATCCAGACTCAAAGTCTTCATCTGCTACCCCTTCTTGCATGAATGATTCCAATGGAGCCCCTACTATTGATGTTCCTCAAGAAGTCGAATTTATATTGCCTCGGAAAAACCTTCGTCCAGGTTATCTATGGGTTAACCCTAAAGTTCGGGAATATTTTTCGAAGTATCGTTCTGCTACTGAACTTCGTAGTTTTCTTTCTCATTCTCAGATTTATTATTCTGACATTGAAAACGATATTATTTCTTTTCGGCGTGTTGGAGATGTTGATAATGTTTGCCATGGCCGAGAAGATGATAGCTATGAATTTTTTTATTTTTATGCTTGCTTTTTTAGAGACCTTCATATTCGATTGCCTTTGAACAACTTTCAAATAGGCGTTCTTAATTTTCTTAATGTTGCTCCTACTCAGCTTCACCCTAATGGTTGGGCTGCAATGCAAGCTTTTAGTATTTTGTGTAAATTACTGTCGCTTTCTCCTAGTCCTGCTTCTTTCTTGTGTACTATTATAGTTCTCGGCCTGGTAAACGACCAGGATGGCTATCTCTTATTAGTAAATCCAACGTTTGCTTCCTTAAACCTTTTACATCATCATATAAGGATTTTAAGGGAGGTTTTTTCAAAATTCTAATAGAGCCGATAGGAAAAGAGTATTTTTTTAATGGAGATTCTCCAAAATTTCCTCTTTACTGGACAAGAGATCCCGTGAAGTTTAATTCATTATCTTTTCACTCAATGGGGGCGGCCGATCGTCATGTTATTGAAGTTTTCAGTCACCTCTCGTACCAAGTTCCCACTCGCGCCTTGCTACAATTGTATACTTCATCCCATCCTCGAGAAGATCTTATTGGTAGGTGGTTGTTCTTCATTTTCTTGTTTTATAGGATGAGTTTTTTAACTTTGCTAAGTTTTTTATTGATTTTCAGCTTTGATGGCAAGCACAAATCCGAAAGCTCGGTCTTATTTTTCGAAGCTGCTAAACAAGGTAGGTGATGTAACTCCTCGGCGTGAAAATGTGGTGAATCCTGTTGTTGAAATGGAAGGAGCGGAGCGTGTTGCGCCTGTTGAAGTGGTTGAAGTTACACACAATGTTGATGTTGCCGGGCCTTCGAAAAAATCAAAGAGGCGAGATAGAAGCAGCAAGAGATCACACTCTTCTTCTCGGCGTCATCGCCGCGTTGAGAATGTTTCGTCTGAACCGCTCTCTGAAACCATTTTTTGTGCATCAACGAAGTATGCGAAGTTTGTCCAAACTTCTTTTAACGAATCGTCTTATAACATGTTGAAAAATATGGATGCTGCTTCATTAGCGGATTCTATTATTGAATTGTCGAGTAGAAGTTTGTTGATTGGAAAAATGATGAAAGAGAAAAATGGAAGCTGTGTGTCTTTATCTGAATTTGAGAAATTGAGGACTGACCTTGCTGAATATAAGGAGAAAACAAGCTCTTTGTTCGAACAACTAGAAGAGATGAAGAAACAGAAAAGTGAACAAGAAGTTGCAAAGGAAGATTTTAAAAAAAAAAATTGTTGAATTGAAGAATGAAAGCTTGAGGTCTAGTGAAGAAAACGCTCAACTTCGTAAAGAGAATCAATTGTTGAATGAGAAGGTATCAGCGTTATTGTCTACGAACGAAGCCGACAAGAGCACCATCAAACTTATGGATGAAGAGATAAATCAGCTGAGGACCAACGTTTTTGAAGCCGAAAGCTTTATATTTGAACAGCATCAACTTGGTTGTGAGAAGGCGCTTCAGCAAGCAAAATATTTTTACAAGATTCCACTTGATGAAGGCAACTTTGATGTTAAGAAGGATTTTTACAAGGGTGAATTGGTGCTGGCTAACGAGATTCCAGACACTGATGCTGAAGATATCAACATTGAGAGCTAGAGGGGCGTAGGTTTATTTGCCGAAAGTAGATTTATTTTGAACTACTAATCCATGTATGGATGCTTTTTGATATGCTAATCCATGTGGGGACATTCGTTTTGTTAATGTAATGTCTTTTTGAGAACCTTAATACGTATAAAGTTTATTGGTTTGTCAATTGTTATCTTGCGTTATTGATCGGATACTTTGCGTAATTGTGACCTGCCGGTTTAATTGTGACCTGCCGGTTTACATGTTTGAAATGTTTTAGTAAACATTTTGACGTTTATGTCTAGATGTTTACTTTTTTAGTCTCCTATCATGAAACATGTTTGTAACTACTTATTCTTTTCAATTGTAATATCTCTAATACAATTACGTTTTGTTCGCACCCCAAGTATCTTTCGGTTTTTATCCGAAAGTTGTTTCAAAATAGCGGATTCTTTGCGAATTTTGTAATCTATGAACGTATGAAATCAAGTTTATGCAAAATATTATAATGGGTTATTGATTCATAATTTATTATAGTGACCAAGAACATTTCTTATTTTGTCGGCTTTCTTATCCAATTTATTATCAACATAAGTATGGTATGCGAGTGAGTTTTTATTTGGAATGAAATCGTCCGAGACCACTAGTTTTATGAGTGTACGATTTTTCGGGTGGGTTTTCACTTAGAGTGAAATCATCCAAGACCGAAAGTTTTATGAATAGATGCTTTTTCGGGTGGGTTTTCACTTAGAGTGAAATCATCCAAGGCCGAAAGTTTTATGAATACATGTCTTTTCGGGTGGGTTTTCACTTAGAGTGAAATCATCCAAGACCGAAAGTTTTATGAATACATGTCTTTTCGGGTGGGTTTTCACTTGGAGTGAAATCATCCAAGACCGAAAGTTTTATGAATACATGTCTTTTCGGGTGGGTTTTCACTTAGAGTGAAATCATCCAAGACCGAAAGTTATGTAAATGAACAAAACATTGTTAATGGATAATGCTTCTTCATTGATGGATAGATATATACACGGAGTCTTCTTTTTACATCTTCCAATTCAACTAAAATAAAACTTTAAATGACTTGTATTCCATGTTCTTGGTACTATTTTTTCTTCTAAAGTTTCCAATCTGTATGCTCCATTTTGCAAATTTTCGAGTATTCTGAATGGACCTTCCCAGTTAGATGCCAATTTTCCATGTCATGGATCTTTTCGTGCATCAGTTCGCATTCTCCATACCAAATCCCCCTCCTTAAAATCTCTGAATTTTACTTTCGCATTGAACCTTTTCATTGCCCTTCTTTTTACTGCTGCCTCTTTTATTTTTGCTCGCTCTCTAAGTTCTTCAATAAGATCAAGGTCGGTTCTCAAGCATTCATTGTTAATGTTCCAGTCTTCTATCTGCCCTCGTAATGTTGGTTCATTCACTTCTACAGGTAACATTGCATCCATCCCATATGTGAGGTTGAATGGTGTTTCACCAGTTGAAGTTTGTGGTGTGCATCTATATGCCCATAAGATTTCTGGTAACTTCTCTGCCCATAAACCTTTGGCACTTCCTAACCTCTTCTTCAATTGTCCCAAAATAACTTTGTTTGCAGCCTCCGCTTGTCCATTCGTCTGTGGATGTTCAACTAAAGTGCTTGTTGACTTGATTCCCAAATCTGCATAAAATTCCATAAGTTTTTTGTCAATGAATTGTCGGCCATTGTCAGTTATTATGGTGTGTGGGATTCCAAATCGACATATTATATTTTTCCATATAAATGTTTGAACTTGCTGAGCTGTTATCTTAGTCAGTGCTTCTGCTTCTATCCATTTTGTAAAGTAATCTATAGCGACTATCATGAATTTAGTTTGTCCCCGACCGAGTGGAAATGGACCGAGTATATCAATTCCCCATTTTGCAAACGGCCATGGAGAAATAATTCCTTGTAACGCTTGTGCTGGTATATGGTTCAAACTTCCAAACTCTTGACACTTCTTGCATGTTTTAACATAAATTTCACAATCTTCTCGGAGTGTTGGCCAATAATATCCAGCTCTGCAAACTTTTGTTGCCATTGTTCGAGCTCCACAATGTAATCCACACATTCCTTCGTGAAGTTCTTTCACTACATATTGAGCTTGCTCTTTTGAGAGACATTTTAACAAAGGTATTGAATATCCGCGTTTGTAGAGTTCATCTCCAATTAACACAAAACTAGCTATTTTTTTTGTCATTTTTGTATCCAGTTGAACACCTTGCTCTTGATTCTTTATGGCTTCCATATATGTTTCTATCCATTCATCTTTTGTTGTGGTAACGTTGCAACATTCCTCGAAACCGACTGTCGGATAACTGAGGGTTTGTTGTATAACCGAATTGTGCTGGAGTTGCCGCTGTTGACTTGCCAATTTGGATAATGAATCTGCTTTCATGTTTAGTTCTCTCGGAATATATTTTATTTCAGCTTGTTTGAAACATTGCATGACATTTAATACCTTATGATAATATTGCATCAATAATGGATCTTTTACCTGATAATCTCCTCGTACCTGTCCCACTGAGAGCTGAGAATCACTTTTGCAAATGACGTTTTCAACTCCCATGTCTCTCGCCAGTAGTAGTCCTGCAATAAGAGCTTCGTATTCGGCCTGGTTGTTGGATGTTCTGAACTCGAATCTCAATGCCATCTCTATTTGGAAGTTGTCTGGTCCTTCAAGTACTATCCCCGCTCCGCTTCCTTTTTTGCTTGACGCGCCATCTACATACAATATCCACTGCTCCTGTTGTGCTGTTGTCGGCATCTGGATGATGAAATCCGCAAGGGATTGAGCTTTGATTGGTCCTCTCGGTTCATACTTGATTCCATATTCGGAAAGCTCCATTGACCATGTCACCATTCTACCTGCAAGCTCTGGTTTTCTCAAAATTCTTGATATTGGATAATCTGTCCTCACAATTATTTGATGATTCTGAAAGTATGGCCGAAGACGTCTTGCGGCGTACACCAAGGTTAAGGCAATTTTTTCTACTTTGGGATATCTGGTTTCAGCATTTTGAAGGGATCTACTTACAAAATATATTGGTTTCCGGTCCGGATTCTCTTGGATTAACGCTGCTCCTATGGCTTCATTGGAAGTTGCTAAGTAAACTATGATGGGTTGGGTCAACTCAGGTTTGATTAGGATTGGTGGTTCAGCTACCATACTTTTGATTTGAGAGAAGGCTTGCTCACATTTTTCATTCCACTCAAAGGTTTCAGATTTTTTTAACAAGCTTATTATCGGTTTAGTTTTTTCAGCTAAGATTGGTAAAAACCTTGACAATGAATTTAGTTTTCCCACTAATCTCTGCACCTCTTTCAGGTTTTTCGGGTTCCCCATCTTCATAATTGCTTCGCATTTATCAGGATTAGCCTCAATCCCTCTGTTGGTTAACATAAAACCTAGAAATTTCCCACCTTTGACGCCGAACACACATTTTTCTGGGTTGAGACGTATATTGTACTCTCTTATGCGTGAAAACACCTCCTCAAGATCTCCCAAATGTTTCTCCACTTCTTCTGACTTCACAACCATATCGTCCACATATACTTCCATGTTTTTTCCAATTTGATCTTTGAACACCTTATCCATCAATCTCTGATACGTTGCTCCAGCATTCTTTAAGCCGAAAGGCATGACTTTGTAACAATAATTTGTCGTATCTGTGGTAAAAGCTGTTTTGGGCACATCCGGCTCATACATCTGTATTTGGTTATATCCTGAATAAGCATCGAGAAAACTCATCATTTCTTGTCCAGACGCCCCATCTACCAATCGGTCTATGTTGGGCAATGGATATGTATCTTTCGGACAAGCTTTATTCAAGTCCGTATAATCTGTACACATTCTCCACTTTCCATTCGGTTTTTTGACAAGCACCAATTGGATAACCATGTCGTATATTGAGCTTCCTTAATGAAACCAGCTTGCATTAACTTCTCAGTTTCTTCTATTGCTGCCTTTCGTCTCTCTTCACCCAACTTTCTTCGTTTCTGAGATATCGGTCTCGCTTCTCGACATACCGACAACTTGTGACAAATTACCTTTGGATCAATTCCAGGTATATCAGACGGTGTCCAAGCGAACAAGTCTTTGTTATTGCGTAACAATGTGATAAGTTTGTTTAACAATTCTTCGGGCAAACTTCCACTTATATAAGTGCATTGCTTCTCGTCCCGGCCTAATACTACGGCTGTAGTCTCTTCTTTTGGTTCCAATCTTTCATCATTTAATCTTGGGTCCAAATCGGCCATTGCCACCATTCTTTCGGTATCTTTGTGTGTCTTCAAATTCATCTTCAAACCGGCCGCATAACACTCTCGAGCATCTCTTTGATTAACATAGACTGTTGCTATCTCCCCCTTTTCTGTTGGAAATTTCATTGCTAAATGTGGTGTTGAAACTATTGCTCCCAACTTATTCAAAGAAGATCGTCCTAACAACACATTATATGATGTAGAAGCATCCACCACTGATGAGCATATATTTATTCACACACAATAGCCTTAATCATAGATTATTGGACTATAATAATAAATAAATCCATTGTTTTAATTAATATTCTTATAATTGGGTTTATTTGGGCCTTAACTATTATTATTGTTAATTTTGTCTTTTTAGAGTAAATTATCCAGAGGAAGCATCTACCTTTGTGAATGAGCCAAATATGCAAAAGTCCAAGTGCTTCTTGAACCAAAACAGAAAAAATATTCTGAGGAGAAGAAAGAGAAAATAAAAGCTACAAGATTCCAGAAACAGAATTGGAAGCAAATCTTCTGCAAAATAAAAAGAATTATGGAAAGATAGAAACTTGGAAACGGTTAACAAAATATAAACTACAATATTCTCTCAAGATCCTTGGAGCAGAAAAGCCTATAAAAGGACACAAGCATCAAGGAGAAAAAGGGGGAGCTTCATAGGGTTTTCTTAGTTTATTTTCTTCTTAGTAATTCTTTTGTTTTGCCTCCGCATGGAAGGCTAAACCTTTTTGGTTGATTCTTTTGTAATTCCCCATTGAGTTATGAGGTTTTGTTCAATAAAAGTTTCGATTTTTAATTCTCTATAGCAGTTGTTTTTATTGTCTAATCTCCTGGAAAACTGGTTTTTGTGAGAGGTTGTACTTAAACGCATGATTGAGAGTCTTCCTTATCTTAAACTTTGGTTTCTTAGTTAGTTCGCATTGTTCTAATTAATTTCTTGGGCGCATGATTCAAGGGAGAGGAGGTAAGCATTCCCATGGAGTATACGCATGGAACAAAGTGGGTATTGATTAAACTAGTAGACGCATGCTTTATTAGTGAGTTTCAGTTGAATCAGATCAGCGCATGTTCAATCTGGTTTAGCTCTGTTGGAGGATTGAGAAAAGATTAATCTTTAGAGAACCTGTGAAGAATTCAATGGTGGAAGAACTTGGGATCAACCGCTTTTTATTTGCTATTTTAATCTCTTTTATATTTTTTGCACAACTATCTCAAACCCCCTTTTTATCTTTATTGTTATTGCTAACTTTTATTGCTTGCAGATAGATTTTAAATCCTGATCAACTGATTTTACTATTGGATTCGTTGGAAGACGACTTGGGGTCATCTGACCACAATTATACTATCATCTCTCTAGTGTTAGACAAGTCTACGCTAGAATCATATTAATTTGACAGCAAAACGACAGCTATCAAAAATATCTGATTTTGATCTTTTTAGTCTTACTCCCTCTTCCAAACGTAGTCATCAAATCCACATATCCTTTCGTGTTGACTCTTTCCCCTGAGAAGCCAATGATTTGTTCTCGGAAAGGTACAATGTCTTCTTCTTTTAGATGCAATCTTTTGAAAGTATCCCAAAACAGAATATCAACTGAGCTTCCTTGATCAACCAAGGTTTTCATGACGGCATATTCGGCTATTTCTACTGTTATCACCATAGGATCGCCATGATCAGGATCAATTTCTTGAAAATCTTCATCTGTAAAAAGCATTGGTGGCAAAGTTCTTCTTTTGAAAATGTGGTTAATGGTCCTTATACTTCTCCAATGTTGTTTCCTTGCTGATGATGATTCTTTTCCAGAGAAACCACCTGAAATAGTATTTATAAACCCCCTGACGGGTCTCCCCAAACTTCGTTCCCTACTTCTCCTTACTGATTGTGTGTTTTGGTAAGCTCTATCATTTCTTCCTTTTGATCTCCCACCTCTTCTATCATCTCTTTTTTCTATTCTTTTTTCTCTTTCAAATCTGTCTGCCCTTCTCTCTCCTGTTCAATTCCTTTCAATCTTCTCTCCGGACTTGACCTCAGTCTAACATTTCCTCCTTGAACAAAACGTTTCAACTGCCCAGCCTGAATCAATTCTTCTATTCTATCTTTTAACCCAACACACTCCTCTGTATGATGGCCATGATTTTTATGATATTCACAATGTTTGGTGTGGTCGGCCCTTTCCGGTGTTCGTGCTTTTCTAGGTGGTGGTATTATCTCTGCCGCCATGGCTTCTCTCAGGACTCTTGTTCTGTTTGTATTCAAGGGTGTGTATTGCTGGAACTTTCGGCTTCTGAATTCTTCTTTGGCTCTTCTAGCCATAGGTCCACTTTCTTTTTCTATCACCTTTCTTTCACCTCCATCCATCCTTGCCTGATTCCGAAACTCTCTCAGTTCTTCCATTTACATGAACTTCGACGCTCGTTGTCTTAGTTCATCTAAATTAGTCGCAGGTTTCTTGCAGAGACTATCAGCAAACGGCCCTGGCTTTAGTGCTGTTATCATATGATGCATGGTAACCTCTGGGCTGAGATTTCGAATTCCCAGGGCAACCTTCCCAAAGCGTTCCATGAACATTCTTAACGACTCTCCCTTTTCTTGTCTTATATTCACTAAAGCAATCGAGGTTAGATGATGGGGACGACTGGTTGCGAACTGAGCTCCAAACTTTTCCACCAATGTATCAAAACAATCTATGCTCAAGGGCGGAAGGCGTGTGAATTAACTTAATGTTGCCCCTTTTAACGTTGTAGGGAACACTCTGCACATAATAGCATCGTTCCATGTATATAGACTGATTTATGTGGTATATACCGCAACATGTTCATCAGGGTCTGTGCTTCCGTCATATTTGTCAATAGTTAAATTTCTCCAATTGTCAGGCAATGGAGTATCAACTATAACATCATAGAAGGGATGTTTTCTTGAAGATGCTCCTGCAAAAACTTCAGAATCTCCGAGCAATCTTCTTTTCGTTTGGGAACTTTCATTGTGATAAATCCTCTCATTGACTTGTGCTCTTGGCTGAACGGTTTCAAATGATGCGTTCAAAATTGTCTCCTCTTGTAATTTTCTCCTCATGCGTGCGTTTTCGGCTCTTAGCACACTCAATTCTTCTTCATTACTCTTTTTTAACGTCTCAAACTCTTTTTGCAGCTGCATCAACATTGTCATTGGCATGCTGACATTATCTGCTTGCTCTCCTTCTTGTTCTTCTCTTTGATCCATCTTGTCTTCTACCTTTCTTTCTAACTAGTTCTCGGCCCCACGGTGGGCGCCAAAATGTTCTTACAAAAAGGGACCAAGAACACTCGAACCAAAATGACAAGACGACCTTTTATACAAATCTTCCGGTCTCGGGCTGGACTCTCGGTTTCCTATTGGGCTGAACTACTTCTCGGGCTGGACTCTCGGTTTCCTCTTGGGCTGAACTACTTCCTGGGCTGGACTCTCGGCTACTTTTCTCGGCTGGCACTCTTGGCTGCTCCTCTCGGCTGCTCCTTTCGGCTGGTATTCCTCACAGGTGGGGGGATGTACCTGCAAGTCGCTCCGATGCCAAAGTCAGAAACAATTTAATGGTTTTTCAGATAAAATCACTCTTACCTTTTTCTTGTGCTGACCTCCTATTTATAGGGTTTCGTTGATGGGCCTTCTACAGTACTTTTGGACTTTCTTTTTACACCTTTTTATTATTTTTACACCCCCTTGTGCAAGTTCCTTATTTAAATTGGGCTTTATTATAATTTCTATTATCCTTTCAGGTTTCGGTCCAGACCTCTCGGTTTTAACTTATCACTTTGGTTATTTAACATGTAGTTCTCGGCCTATACCTCTCGATTTTAGGCTACCAGTACAATAAATAAACGTACTTAAGGATATGAATAAACTATAACATGTATTATTAATTTTAAATTGTATTAGATATTTAAATAAATATGGGTTTTAATATATTATTGAGAATAATAAACTGAAAAAAGGTTATAAAGAGAATCATTTTCATAAATACTAAAATGGTTGTTAATCGTATTGATGATATAAAAGAAACAGAAATGGTGATAGTAATAAATATTTGTTATTCTTCTATATGAGATTAGAGATTTTGTCATTCTTAATTTAATTATATTAATTTAATTTAATTTTTATTGTTTATTTTAAAAATTAGGTAAAAAAGGATAGGGTTGAAAATTTTAAATTTCATCTAAAAAGTAAAAATTTGAAATTCTTCACATTTTCAATCAAACTTGTGTTTATTTTCATATTCCCTTTAACTTGATTTTAGTTTTGAAAGTTGTGGATGTGATAAAATAGAAACATTATTAGGATGAGATATGGACCAGGTTTTTTTTTATTGATATTGATATTTTTTTTATTTAAATTGTTAGATTTTTTTTAAAACACTATTATTTTATATTCGATATTGGTTAGAATTTTATCAACAATACTATTCTTTTATGCAATGTGAAGTATATTTTTTTATTAATACTTTTTTTAATATTTATAGTGATTAATTTTTTATTATAGACTTGAATGTTATTATTTCTCAATAATTTCTTTTAATTTTTTTAAATATTAATTGAAAAATATTCATTCAATACTAACTATAATTGTTTAACATTTAAATAATTTTATGTATTAATGTAATTGGATTTGATGACAATTAAAATACTTTAAAAAAAAAATTGGAATTGATTTATTTAAATAAATATTTAGAAATATAATAATTTAAAATAATATCAATTTAAATTTAATATATATAATGTGTTTGCTCTCCTTCTTTTGCATATAATCCTTCTTCTCCTTCACAATTCTATTTGACAAAATGCATTTACACAAGTTGTATTTAAAAAATAAATCAATAATTCAAAGTAAATTATAATATTCTCATCAAATCAAACCAATATAAAGTGAGTTTCAAACTTCAAACTAAATTGATTTTGAAAAAAAAAATGGTTAAAATAAATTATTCTTACAATTACAAAACATAAATTGCTTTTATTTATTACAATTACAGAAAAAGAAAACATTTTTATCATTAAACATGTGCCTTTGCATTTTTTAAAACAACATTCGCACCAGTTTTTCATAATAAAATAATCCAAGTAACTTATCAAAATAAATTGTTTAGTTAATTTTAAACTTCTAGTTTTTTCGAAAAGTTTGACCAAACATCTAAAAATATATAATAAGTGGTCTCTTTGTTTTTTTTAAAACAGTGACTTTTTTCTTTGAAAAAGAAAATACTGAAACAACACCAAGAATTAGTTTGACGAATTTAAATAGTTTCATTATTAAGATACTACAGGATAAATTTCTCCATAAGTCTTGTAACAAAAATAAAAAGAAATAAAACGAAGTAAATGTCTGCTAAAGTTAAAATTATTTTATTTCGTGAATTAAAAATAACTGTAATAAACAAACTTCTGCATATTAATTATGCATAAACTTACTTTATTTTTCTTTTTTTTCCCTTCTCTTATGAGTCTATAGGAAAATTATCCTAATAAATTCTTAATATATGCATTGACTAGACATAAAATAAGTTGAAGGAGAAAAATAGGTTATTCAGATTGAAGTTTGGCCAGAGAATGACTTGAAACTTGGGTTAACATTCCAAACTTTTTTATTAAATGTCTTTTTAACTTCAAAATATAAAATTCAGAGATAAATCTCCAATTCAGAATATAAAATTTGAAAAAATTGTTTTCTAAGATTGTGCAATCCAAACTATCAATTTTTACATTGTATAATCTATAATACAAAATTTACATACTATTTTAGTATTGTATATTTTATAATACAAAATTTACATACTAAATTTTACATTCCAAAATGTAAATCAATACAATTTTTTGTATTTTCATATTGTATAATCCAAAATACAATTTAGAATACAAAAGTTGAATTAGAATGAATATTTTTGAAATTTTTAGAACAATGAGGTGTAGGAAGAAACCTCACGGAGGTGCAGAAAGAAATCGCCCTTGGAAAAATAGATTGCAACTTGGGTTTGAAACAAGTTATCAGTGAGAACACTTTTGACAACCAATCTAATAAAAGAAATTGTTTTGAAATTATCCTAATTTTATATTATGCAGAAAAGGGGAAATAACACATGATAAAAATCCAACTCAAGCCATCGGTTCATCACAGTATATAAATAATTGTGAGTGGCATGGAATGTGTGGTAGCAGTTAACTGGCAAAGTATGCACACGTTAATTGAAAAGTGACATACTTTAGTTCAGAAATTCAGGCATTTTCAGAAACTAAATGGCCCTTCAAGACCATAAATCATTGCCCATAGTCACATAATTGACAATTTTCAGAGCAGCTAAGCATAAACACAGTACCACAGTAGTCATAAACAGCACATTCCGGGGTGATTAAAATTATAAGTCAGTTTTTTTGCGGCTATTGAAAATAATGCTTGTTTCACTGAGGCTCCTCAGTACTAGTTGAGGCTTCAGAGCGCCTTCTCTTGGCCTCATTGTCACCAAGCTGCAGTGAAACACACAAATCTTCATCACAGTTAGTCCTCAATGAAGACAAGTTCTCTGCTGCTGTTCTGTCATGTATGCTGTTCTTGTGCAACGGAGACCGACCGATGAAGCTCGGGATGAACTGGTGTTCGATACTGGGACCAACCTTGATTCCATCTTCTAATTTAAATTCAGTCTCCATGATTGATGGTTTCATATCTTGGCTGCTAGGTGCAACTCCTATGGGAATAGACTGAATTTGAAGACCAAGTGGCTCATATTTGTCTTCAGCTTTCTCTTTTGTAAGTATGCCTTCAGGAGGCGAAGAATCACCAACGGTAGAGCCGATTACTGTGGCTGACATAGCTCTTTGTTCTTGTACTGCCACTACAAGAAACAACAGCAGAAAATAATCCTAATCAATATAAAGAACAATCTTTTCAGACCTGTCTCCATATTATTCCTACATGAGTTTGTGTCCATATTTTAACACCATATTCATTGTAAATAAGCAGTGCCATAGTAATATAGTAAACGGTCTTAAGAAAATTATTTATGTAGCTGGATTTAGACATGCAAATAAAGAAACTAACCCTATTAAGGTCACCAATATCCCTTCTATCACCACTAAAATTACCATCAACACCAGATGTTTTTGTGGACTTCTTTTAAGCTCAATTTATATAGAACTACCCTTTGGTATATCATGAGGGAATAAAGCACCCTAAGGTAAATTCTAATCCCATATTTGAGAATGCTAAATTTAAAAGAGAAAAAAAACAAATAGAGGAATCCAAGACAATTAGGAAAGGAATGAAAAACCTTGAAGTCCTTCATCAGTTGTTATCAAATCAAGTTCAAGTAGATTGAGAAGTCGCCCTAGATCCACCCCACTAGTCCAATTCTCAGGAGGTTGCCCAACTTTTAACTTAAGGCGGCCCCTGTTAGCAGTTCCTCCCCATATTATCCCAATTGGCCGTGGTTTCTCACCATTGTCACCTTTTAACATGATGAGGCTTCCACTGTCTCCTTCAAGGTCAAAAGTTTGTTGGTTCTCACCGACAACAAGAAGATCCGTAAGAAAGCATATGCCTTTCTCATCATTGTACTCAAGGGCATAAGCCAAAACAACTCCTGTAGTCAAGCCGGAGCTTCTTCCAACCTTCACCACTTGTTTTCCAATAAGGCTACTAATTGGAGCCTGTAGGTCAATTATTTTCACATCACCAATATCTCCAACACCCCTCACTGAAGTAGTAACAGTGGACATGTCAAAGTCATCAGCAAAAGGAATGAATGCACCATCAGCTCTCACAAAAGTCTCTGCAAGAAAAACACATCATGATGACTGAGGACTGTGGACTATACACAGGGAACAAAATGTAAGTAAACCAATTAAATCAATCAGAATTCTAAAACTATGTTACCTGGATTTATTCCAGCAAATATGCCGTACCAAAGCTCATCTGTTATAAATGAAGTTGCTCTCTCTACTGCACCAAGATAAACCCCAGGCCCCAAAGTGGGTGGAAGAGGATGAAACATCTTTTGATTTGGATAGTCTAGATCAACTGCTACATGACGGTTTGTGAGAAAACCAACTTGTCGACTGCCTGTTTGGCTTTTCACGATGGCACCCAAAGTTCCATATGTCTCTTGGTTTGCCACCTGAACTTAAGAAAGTAAGTGGTTAGAGGTCCAATATATTGATCAAGAGAAGCATACAGAAATTTGCTACTAGAGATGCTTCTATGAACTGCATTAATTTCTGAAGACATCAAGTGAACTGTTATCGCATAACAAGAGAGGTATTTTATGATAATGATGGATGACTTAGAATGTTGACATTCAGCTCACTTAACAACACAAAAGGTAGATGAAATATGCGAAGGAAAGTCTTGCAACAATCTTGAACAATCTAATTTTGTGGAGGCCTAGAAATGGCTTAATATTTAACAATTTCTTTCACAAATTTGAGTTATCAGATAGATGATGGTCAACTGAGAGTTCAATAGTTTAATTTATCATACACATTGAATTACTACACCATAATATAGATCCTGGCAAGAATGAGATATTGTAACTAACTATGATGAAAAGATACAATGCATGCATCAGATACAATACAATTATTCTAAAAATATATACGATATGGTACATCTAACATTCATATTAAAAATATATATAAAATTTCATATGACATTACGAATATATAATTGCAATTCTGCAAATCCAAATTAAAAACATACTTAGACATTACTAAAGTAAATTATAAATCATTGTCATCATAAATTATTTCCTATGATTCACTACCAATCTCATTGTCATCATAAATTATATAAGAATAGTACTACCAATCTCAATGCTTTCTTGAAGCCATTCATAAAGAGAACAATTTCTAATTTTGTTTCATCAAGAGGTGGGCGGTCTTTGTATGTTTCTACATTATACATACATGTTTCCTATAGTTGTACTGGATTTACATAAAATGCTTAAATCCTTGGACTTCACATATACATATCACTGAAGAATTGGTATTTCAAAGGTTGGGATACTTTACCAATATGTAAGTATCGGATATGGGTATGACATACAAATTAAATAGAAAATCACAGGGGATTGAGGATCATACTATTTTCACTCTTCAAATATCTAAAATGACTGCTTTCATAGACCAACAAAATCACAAGGTCCGTATTTCTGGTTTTCCAAAATTTATTGCTAATTCAGGCCATAGATCAGAGAAAGTCAAATAATGAGATTAATAAAAGACAGTTCCAATTAGAATATGATTAAAGTTAGCATTCATAAAACTTAATATGCTTTGTTGAATTTGCAAGCATAAACTGCATAGCTAGACTCAAGCAGACAAGACTCTGACTGCAACAAACCACCAAAGCAAGTTCTTTGATAAAATTAAAGGATAGTAGTTACACTGTGGTTTCTAAATGGAACGGCTAAAAGTGCTCCTTTAATCATCACATATATGCAATAGTAATTGACTCAGCTAATCTTTTGTAAACTGGAATGGTCCTTCCATAGGAAACATTAACTAATAAAGCCCAGAAACACCTGAGATCCTGAACCGATGCATGGATCACCCCCACGCAAGTCATCTACAATCTCTGTGTACAGCTGTTCTTTTGGAACTGGCTCAGGTGCACCAAAATAAGAAAACTCCACCACATCCACATCACACCATACTCCACCAGGGCCCTAGTTCAGAAATTAAACATGGATTTTAAAAGCATCAGTAGGCCTTAAAGAACAACTTAACAGCTATTCATGATATATAAATATTTCAAACTCCAAATTTGAATCAGGGAGGTTCAATTTGAAAATCTTTGAGAACCTCAAGTGCAGTAGGTAGGCACTGGATTGGACTTAGCCATTGCTTGTGAACTTTCCTGGAAACAAACACTAGAATGGCAGGAATATCTGTTAATACACCTTGTCGTATGCGAAAACCAATTGCTGTTCCAAGGCTGTAACAACGCAGTATCTTGCTGTGAAATGCCCTGATGGTCATAAGTTCAAGCAATGTGGTGGCCTGATGCCCCTTTGGCAACCGACCAGGGGTTTCAGGCAGCACCCCCTTTTGTAGATTTAAAAAGTAGTTTGCTCTTTCTTCAGCAGCATCATTCAAGCGGCTTGGCCATGAGAAGTAAGCAGCACTGCTCTCACAATGCTGTCCAGCTGAAGCAAAGGGTTGAAGCGTTGGTGGACTAAGGGAAGGCAGATTAGAATGACTGCAACAGTTTCTTTCAAGATCCAAAGCAGATTCTTCTGAGGGAGTTGAACCAGAGCAACGGCCTCTCATGTTTAGCCTGGAGCGCTCCATCTTTCAATTAACCTGAAGTGATGTTTTATTTAACAAAAGGTAAAACAAAAAATAACACTATATATATAATTTCTACGTTCAATAATATGGACGAAACTAATATTGCTTTGGATAAAACTTAACCACACCACATAATCAGAAAAGCATACAAGAGTGACAGACACTACCATGAAAAACATCAACAGAAGTTTGCTATTCCCACTCAATATAAGAAAACAAACTCATTTACCAATCAACAAGCCACAAAAATAAAAACATTTAAAACCTGAGAAAAGAATGGTAAAATAAATAGTATTACTCTCACATTCGGGAGCACACACAAGTCATGGATGATAAAATGGGATTGGGAACATAATCTGGCACCCTCATCCCTTCCAACTCTTAGATTCGAGCAAATGGAAATTTTAAATTCAGCAACACACCGTGATGACCAACAGCAACAATTACACAAAAATAGAGTTTCAAGCAGCGAAACAGAGCAAAAGAACATGTTTCAAGTCCAAGAACATACTTCATCCACAAAAAAGAAAAGCACGAGGTTTATTCCTCCAACAGACAAATCAAGGTTCTTGGAGCACAAAAAGCATGCCCTTGTTGCATCCCCTGCTCAGTCTCTAAAAATCTCAACAAGGGCACTCTTCAGTTCAACAATCAAACACATAAAGCAAAGATTTTTCAGGTTTCCACAGAACCCCAGTTACCCAAAACAAAAGAAAAAAACAGGAGAGAGAGAGAGAGAAGGTGAGGGATACCAGTTCAGGAGCAGAGTGGAAACTGGAAGAGCCTCATTGAGACGGCTAGTTCACCCAAAAGGGGAGATGGAATGAGAATCTGCAGAGAAAGTTGCAGAGTTGTGAGGGTGTTTGAACGGTGCTAAGTGGTGATTGCAGTTCAATCCCATGAAGCTGCATAGGAATGGGGTAAAAGTAAAGTAAGCTCAGTGTCTCTTTGTAGTGTGTATAGTATAGTTTGGTGTGTGCGCGCGTGTCTAATTTTATTTTTTCTGACGTTTTAAAAAATAATCATGGATGTTGAATTATTTCTCCCTTTAGATTCTTTTATTAATTACTGAATTATTATTGCATGTTTTGTGACTTTTAATCGGATTATTAATACATTTTTCTAATTTTTTAAATCAACTCATTTATTTTTTTAAATTTTGGTTTGTAGTCTACAGGTGATAATAATAACACATGTGTAGAGATTAAAATAAAAAAATAGAAATTTAAATGAAATTTTAAATTCTTTAGAGATTTATTTATTTTAGTTGTAAAACTAATATGAAATAAAATTTAATGGAGGGACTAAATGAATCGTTTATTTATTTATATTTGATATTTAAACGTGTTTCAAATAAAATTATATCCAAAAAGATTGCTCTTAAAAAAACTAAAATTAAATAAATTATTGTATTAAGTTGGAATTGTCCTTTACAATTAGTTAATTACCGACCCCAGTTATCTCTACCATTATGCCAAAAGAATGGACTCAACCTTATGACTGTAAATTCAACTATTCATGACTTTGTCATTTTTTAATCATTTTCATGTCTCACTATAGAAGTGAAACAACTCTATAAATTGAAGATACAAAACTCATCTTCATCAATTTCTCTCTCTTCCATTTTCTCACTAGTAAGTTTCTTTGCTGAAACGAAAAGAAAAAAAAAATGAAAAACAAGTTGAAATAAAAGTATTACTTTTTTACTATTTATTTAGTGAAAATTAGAAACGAAATAATTTTTTATTATTCCCGCGTATAAAACGCCCTTTCCTTAAACTGGGGCAACTTACAAGTGTTTGTTATTTTTTTTTCTTAAACTTAAATATTTTTTAAATAACATAAAACATTATAAAAGACTTTTTTTTTTCTATTAAGAAAATAAGTATTATGAAGAGATGAGGTCAATCATAGATGTTCAGGTGTGAGGTAATACCATTTATTTAGTTTATACAGTGTATAAAACATAATGCTATGTGTATTGGAATATGTCATATGTAAAGTATTTAATCTAACTTAATATATGCAAATTGTGTGGCTAAATAGATGCAAATAATGTTTACATTTTTCTTCATTTGAGAAAGGTAAAGTGGTGTATACATCCTTTATTTGATAAATTTTTATTTGAACAAACAATAAGTATAATTTGTTTAATTGATGTAAACCCAAAATATTTTATAGTAAATGTTAAACTTTAATAAATGCTTATTTTATGTTTGCGGAGTCTACATACTTCTTCATTCTTTTCGAATGTTGAAAGTTACCTTATGCAATCAACTTTTCTAGAAAAAGTGGATATTAGTGCTATGGAGTCGGTCAATTGTGTCAAACCATGTGCTTTTCTCAAAAGATTAAGAGGAGTCACATGCCTTGACCTGGAAGCTTTGTAATGATCTAGAGGTGCTGTCAAAGAAGACACACATTAATGCTAAGTCAAGAACATTTAATAAGTCTTGAAACTTCACAACTAATACAAAGGATGTGCAACAACTACTTTCTTCTCAAGCTCTCTATATAAAATATCTATTTGAATAAGGAAGGTTGACGAAAGTTATTCTTAGCATTCATAGTTATAAGGAAGAACAATGTTTGTGTTCAAGATCAACTTAAAAGAGTGAACTAATATTTTAGCTATCGTAAGATAAAACCTCTCTTTTAATGATCTATATAGTGATATTTTATATCACTTTCTTTGTAAACCTTTAGGTCTTAACCATAAGTGGTTGTTGTCCAAATAATACTCCGTCTTAGCCAAGAGTGATTGTGTTCCAAACAATACTCAGTGGGTTAGGAATGGTTGTATTCTGAAGAATACTTCGGGATTTTAGCTAGGAGTGGTTGTGTTCCAAATAATATTTTTTTGTATATTCGCAACATTAATATACATAGTGGAACTCAATCAGTTCATTAAGAACTAGACATAGTCTACAATATTAGACAAAGCTATATAAAAATCCAAGTGTAAATAATTTTTTTTTCCTTTATCTCTTTGTTCATTGCATATTATCACTTTGCACTAACTAAAAAATTAGAGTTTTACAAACTAAGTTTTAGAAAAGTTTTTGACAAATCATGTATTATATAAAACTATCATCTAACTTGTGCGAAATTTTCAAAAAGTTTAAATACTTTACAAAATTTATACAATTCAACCATCCCTTCTTGTGTATTTGGCATGTTTTTCTTTAAAAAGGGTTTTATGTGTTAAGTCGAGATAAACATGTTTTCATTCTTATCAATAAAAAATTGCTCAAGGCATGAGGTTGAGCCAAAATTGCTCAAGCTATGGATTCGAGCTACAAATGCTCAAGGTGTAGAGTCAAGCTAGAGAGGTTCAAGGCATGAAATCCACTTAACGATGCTCTATTCATATAACCAAGCTATGTTTTCATGCATGTCAATGAAAATATTTACATGGGCATGAAGTTGAAGTAGAGATTCTTAAGGTTTGAAGTTGAGTTAAAAATGCTAAATGGTAAACAAACAAAGGTCAAATGTCCAATCATAGAAAAGTTGACAAATTGTTAGAACAAAACAAAATAAATTTTGTAATATACCAAAATAAATTATTTTAGCTATTTTTAAAATTCAAGTTATAATTGAGTAAGTCAAACGTGAAATTAGTTAGTTGCACTTTATCATGTGTATTAGTAAAGATGTTTTTTTTTTATATTTTATCATCTGTAAGTATTCTTACGTGACAAATGTAGATAAACATTAAGATATGAACAAATATAAATATCTTATGTAAAGTTTAATAAGGAAGAGCTTTATGAATTATGTAGTCAAATTTGTTACCTTATCTAGTTCACCTTCCTTCTAAAATAACTTGGGTGTGAGAGGTGCGCTTGTAGAGAAAATTGCCTTAGAGGGTTTTGCACAAAGGTGCATTTTTGTCCATGGATGTGAAGTTTGTGCTAATGCAAAAAATTGAGTCAAATGTTCACCTATATGAGTGTGGTTGAGTTCATAAGGGTGTGAGAGGCGCACTTGTAGATAAAACGCATAAGAGATTTGACTAAAAAGGTGTAGTTGTGTTCACAAATGTATGAGAGGTGTGTTAGTATAAAAAATTGATTGAGTACAAATTGACGCGAGAGGCATACTCATAGAAAATTGTACTAGAGGTTAGACCAAAGGATGTGGTTGCGTCCATATTGTGAAAGGAACACCTATAAATTATACTAAAGTTTTTACTACAACAGTGTGTTGTGTCCACATGGGAAGTGATAACTCTCATTTTTCTCATATTTTTCTAGACTAATTGCATCTCCTAGATGTTTCGTTTGTTCTAGTTTTTTGTTCTTAGTTTAGATTTGTATTTTATGTATAAAATTAGAGTTTTAACAAAAATGGAATAAAAATTGTCCTTTTCACCTTAAATTTTGCATAAATTGTGTAATAGTTTTTCATGACTTTTTATACAAACATTTTCGAATTGGACATTGGCATGAGGAACTTTAATGAAGATACTTAGACCATGAAGACTGGAAGAAATCTTGATGATTGAAGAAGTTGAAGAGAAAATGGCCACCCATTTGTAAGGATTTAGAACTCTATAAATAGAGACTAGTTGATGCAATTCTACTTTGTAGCCTTGCTTGATTTTATGTTTCCATTGTGTTGCGGATTGTTGGAGCTGATTTGGAAGATGAATGAGGTATGAATTTGCGTGTAATGTTGAAATGAACTGTGGAAGTGAAGGACTAGAAGAGGTGAGGCCAACTTCTGGAGGTGCCTAGGCTAATCACAATTAGATGTGCTAACATAGAGTGAACTTTGATAAGTAGAAGAGTCTCAACATTTAGACAACATTTCATTACTTAAATCAAATTTATTTTTATTGGAGGCTTTCACACTTATTTATAGTGCTAGGGTCAACCCAAAAGAGAGCCAAAATTCAAAAATTTAAATTCAAATTACAACCCTAGATCTAAAAGAGCCAACGAGAATGTGTCAAGTGGAGCTCATGCTTTCCATGTGCCTTGATCCTCTGAAATGAGAGGTTGACAAGTGTCACCTCTTCATTAGTGCAAATCTTCTCCATTGAGGAAGTATCATGCCTTCTCCCATGTGTAGCACATGTTAATTTCATCCTCCTTTTGTGTGCATCTCCTCTTTAACGTTTAGGTTTACCTTGGGCTTAATAAAGCCTAAATGTAAACCTAAATGGTTTATGCTATCATATTCTAACCCTATTCCACCCCTAACCCAAATACAAGGCCCAAAGTCCTATTCTTCTTTGCCCAAAATACAAGGCTCAATTATTTTACACTACTATGCCTAATACATGGCCTGTGGAGTCCTATACGATTATTTAAACTAAAGCTTGGCCCAAAAATGATGATGAATTATCCCTACTGAAGTTAGTTGAGTTCCAATCTTCTTGTAGTTCTTTGACCAAGGCTCTGGTATTCTTTATGTTGATCAAGAGTGATCAAGTGCTTTGAAGAATCCAAATCCAAGGTGTTTGATGAAAGGCTGGTGTTGCTGATGTGTTTGGGTGGGATCTGGGTAGATTAAAGTGTGATCCACTCCTTTGTTGAATCTAAAACTAATGTAAATTAAAACCTTTTTCAAATTAAGTGTTTTTCCAACTAAGTGAAAAACAACCTGTTGTTTTGTCGAATCAACCGATTGTTTTACTCTTAGGAGTTTGAAAAAGGTTGAAAGTTGTTTAGTTTTGTTGACTTAACTGTCAAATCAAAACAATCGGTTGTTTCGTGATTTCAACCGATTGTTTCTTGAAAATCCTAACAGAATTCAGTTTTGTTTGGTGAATCTATTTTAAATGATTTCTAACTGAATACACTCTTTCATTAAATGCTTTGACCAATCTTTGGAAAATATAAATGGTTTGTTTATGTTTTCAACATGTAAGAATTTTTTTTGAGAAATTCAGTTTTGATAGATTTGATTTTAAGATTTCAAGATTCACATCAAGCTTTGGATATTCAAGTGAGAGTGGAATAGGATTGCAATTGTATTCAATTCAGATTGTACCGTGATCATGTGTAATCCTTTCTAAACCTACTGTATTTCTGTTGTTGTGTTGCCAAGGAGTGTTGTGTGTTCTTGAGGTGTTCAAGATCAATACTCTTGGTGTGGTTTGCCAAAGGTAGTGTGTTTCTTGAAGGGTTCAAGGTCACTACTTTGGTGGGTTGTGTTTTGTAATCTGGTTTGATTGCTTAGTGGTTTACCCAGTGATTTCTGGGGACTGAATGTAGCTGTTGGCTTAAGAGTGAACCAGTATAATCTATTTATGTTTCTCTCTTACCCTGAACTGCTTTAAATTATGTTTTTAAGTTTAAACTGGTATAAACAACCGATTGTTTTTTTGTGTATTGCTATATAATTGTTTGTGTTCTTGGCTAACTTGATTTCTGGTTTGGATTTATACACATAATTTCATTAAACCTGAAAAAGTTTTCAAAAACCTCTTATAAACAACTCACCCCCCCCCTCTTGTTTAAGGTCATATATTCTAACATTTGGCATCAAGAGCTAAGTTCTTGTAGTTACTCAAGTTTTCGATCCTAAATCTTTTTTTCTATGGCTGAAAAACTACCTTTTGGGGAGGGTGCCTCAATTAACAGGCCACCTTTGTTTTGAGGTTTGAACTATCAGTTTTGGAAGGTTATAATGAAAATCTTTGTTGAATCTCTTGATGAAGGAATTTGGGATGCAATTGAAAATGGCCATTTTATTCCTAAATTTGAAAAGGAAGGTGCTTCTATTGAAAAACCTTGGTCCCAATGGACTGATGCTGAAAATAAAAAGGCCAAATTTGATTGCATTGCCAAGAATATCATCACCTCTGCTTTGAACTCTGATGAATTTTTCAGGATCTCACAATGTGCATCAGCTAAGGAAATGTGGGATACTCTGGAGGTCACTCATGAAGGAACAAATGATGTGAAAAGGGCTAGGAAACATACTTTAATCCAAGAGTATGAGATGTTCAGAATACTCAAAGGAGAATCAATTGCTGAAGTACAAAAGAGATTCACTCACATTGTCAATCATCTAATGAGTATTGGAAAAATCTTTGACAAAGAAGAGTTGAACATCAAGATTCTAAAGTGTCTTGATAGATCTTGGCAACCAAAAGTTACTGCAATCTCTGAGTCCAAGGATTTGACATCCTTAACCACAACCTCTTTGTTTGGAAGAGCTCTGATTGTCAATTGCTGAAGTACAAAAGAGATTCACTCACATTGTCAATCATCTAATGAGTATTGGAAAAATCTTTGACAAAGAAGAGTTGAACATCAAGATTCTAAAGTCTCTTGATAGATCTTGGCAACCAAAAGTTACTGCAATCTCTGAGTCTAAGGATTTGACATCCTTAACCACAACCAAAAGTTACAGCTCTGATTGTTTCTTCTCTGACAACACTGCATAAAATTGATTTAATTTCTTTATGCATTCTATCTTTTACAGATTTCATTTTTAAAGGAATTTTGAGTCAATAAAGCAGTCATGAAAGTTTGATTTGGTTAAGAAGGAAGTTACTTCTTGTCATAAAAGGAATATATTTCATATCTTGGAAATTCAAAGTGCCTTTATGACTAGTCAAATCCACATGTGTTGACCATGTGATTTTGTGGTAAGGGCTGACGTGGTTCTGTGCAAAGCTTATACCAGATTCTCTTTCTTGAAGACTGACCCAATGCAATCAAAGGGTCAAAGAGGATTTCTATTTTGCTATAAAACCCCGTGCAACTGTTTTTCTACACAAAAACAACCCATTGACACATCTCTTGCTGCATCTCATATCTTCCTCTATTTTTTTTGTTTTCTCTCATTCTGGTATCATGGATTCCACTCCTCCATCATCAATAAGGATTAAAACCAGAGCTGTAAGATCAGGAGGGCGTCTTGAAGGCTGGTTTTCAGGAGACAATGAACTGATTGAGAAATATCGCTTTGAAACAAGTAGAAAAGTGATAAACAATCCAAAAGTTGTCTCTTTTAGTTGGTTGAAGAGTCAAAAGCTGGATGATGTGAGAAATCTTCTCAAAGAACAACTGCTAAAGAGGTTCTTGGAGATGAAAGGGAACATCTATTCAGATCTTATTCGGATTTTCTACACCAATTTAAAGTTTGAAGGTAACAATCTTGTTTCTCATGTCAAAGGTGTGGATATGGAGATTACTCATGAGATATGGACTGCTGTGACTGGCTTAAAGTATGCTGGATTGAGAATCAACAAAGGGAATATTGGTGTGGTGGAAGATTTCAACAAGATTCAGTATTATAAAAGTTGTTTGAAGAATCCTCATGCACAAGTAAGAACTTGTTATGTTGGAGGGTTAAAGTTGAATGAAAGGTTGTTGGCTCTCATTGTCACTTGGATTCTAACACCAAGAGGGAGCAACCATTTTATTATCACTGAGGAAGATCTTGTCTACATATATTGCATTATGAACACAGTCAAGATAAATTGGATTCATATCATAAAGGAACACATGCAAAAATCTATGAGGTTAAGTGACTATCATTATCCTTATGCTATCTTGATTTCTAAATTCTTAAACTATTTTGAAGTGAATCTTGAGGAAGAAACATCTGAATTGGTGAAATCAACACATGAAGTGAATAATGGTTCACTAAGCAAGATGGGTTTTACCAAGATTGGTGGAAAATGGGTAAGTAAGGATGGTGAACATTGTGGTTTCTCAAGTGGTGCTCATGCTGAACATGATGAAGAAGATTAAGAAGTTGTTAAAGGTGTTGATGTTATTGTTCAAGATGAAGATCAACCTGTTGCTGACTTAGGTGCTGAAACAAGTGTTGAACATCAAGGAAATAGGATTCTCTCAATGTCTCCTTTTGAGAGATTCATGGTCAATAGGCTAGACAACTTTGCTGAAAATCAAAGAAATCTTCATGATCTTTGTGTTAAAAATTTTCAGAACTTTGACAACAAGTTTCAAAGCATGGACACACGTTTTCAGACCCTGGATGAACAGATTGAAGCTGTTCAAAATCAACTTTTTGAGCTACAATATGGGAAAAAAGATTGAAGTCAAGTTTTTGTTAAATTTCTATGCTAGTATTGCTTTATTTTGAACTATTATGTTTTTATCTCTTCCTAAAGTCTATTTGTGAAGACAAATAGGGTGAGAATATGGTTTATGTGTTGTCTTAAAAATGGCTATAACCTGCTATAACTTTGATTTAAGTTTCTGTTGCATACTGGTTTGATATGGTGATGCAGTTTGGTGTGTATTGGCATTGTTTTTGGCTGGTTTTCCTACTTTTGTGTTTATGCAGAAAACTAGTTGTTGTGTAACCATAATATGCTATAAGAGATGCTCTGGATCGCATAGTTTTTGTTTTGTAGGTACTGTTTCAGATTCAGTCAAGATCAACACAAGCAACCAGGGATTTGTCTTCATCAAATAGGGGGATATTGTTGATCAAGAGTGATCAAGTGCTTTGAAAAATCCAAATCCAAGGTGTTTGATGAAAGGTTGGTGTTGCTGATGTGTTTGGGTGGGATCTGGGTAGATTAAAGTGTGATCCACTCCTTTGTTGAATCTAAAACTAATGTGAATTAAAACCTTTTTTAAATTAAGTGTTTTTCCAACTAAGTGAAAAACAACCTGTTGTTTTGTCGAAACAACCGGTTGTTTTACTCTTAGGAGTTTTGAAAAAGGTTGAAAGTTGTTTAGTTTGGTTAACTTAACTGCCAAATCAAAATAATTGGTTGTTTCGTGATTTCAACCGATTGTTTCTTGAAAATCCTAACAGAATTCAGTTTTGTTTGGTGAATCTATTTTAAATAATTTCTAACTGAATACATTCTTTCATTAAATGCTTTGACCAATCTTTGGAAAATATAAATGGTTTGTTTATGTTTTTAAACATGTAAGAAACAGTTTTGAGAAATTCAGTTTGACAGATTTGATTTTAAGATTTCAAGATTCACATCAAGGTTTGGATATTCAAGTGAGAGTGGAATAGGATTGCAATTGTATTCAATTCAGATTGTATTGTGATCAGGTGTAATCCTTTCTAAACCTACTGTATTTTTTTTGTTGTGTTGCCAAGGAGTGTTGTGTGTTCACCCTTCAGGAGACGGTAGAGGCGTCTAGGGTTGATCAGGAGCGTATCCAGATCGACCTAGCCGCGTCACAAGCAAGTAACAAAAAACTGCGCAGGAGTTTGCAGCAGGCAGGGGAACGCGCGGTGGATGAGCGAGCTCCGCCTATACCACCCAAGGCTCTCCCCATGTCATTCTCTCAGGTGATCATGGATGTTGTGATACCAGCCACCTTCACAGGTATAGAGGACCCCAAGGCTCATCTCACAGCCTTCCACACCCACATGATGCTGTCAGGAGGCTCTGATGTTGTGCATTGCAAGCTAGCTATTCATGAGCACACTGACAGGCACAGCGTTGGCCTGGTTCGTTGGTCTTCCAGACGGACAAATAACATCGTTCGAACAGTTTTCAACACTGTTCAGGGAGCAGTAGAGGTGATGGCAGTAGAGGTACAGGAGGTAGATCAGACTCCCGATGTCGACCTCGTCTTCACCAAGTCAGATCTACGGGACGTCGTTCCACACGACAACGATCCAGTGGTGATCTCAGTGGTAATACTGGGAAGAAGAGTTTATCGCGTACTCGTGGATCAAGGAAGCTCGGTCGATGTGATGTTTTGGTCGACCTTCAATAAGCTGTAGCTGTCTCCAGACCAGCTGAGGCCTTACACCGGCTACTTGTATGGTTTCGCTGGAGACCAGGTAGAGGTGCGCGGGCACATAGAGCTGAGGACGACCTTCACAGATGGCACAACTTCCCGCACTGAGAACATCAGGTACCTAGTTGTTAACGCTCCCTCAGCTTATAACATACTTTTGGGTAGACCTGCTTTGAACAGGATTGGAGCGATAGCCTCTACAAGGCACATGAAGATGAAGTTGCCTTCCCTTGATGGGATGGTGATCACTATCAAATCTGACCAGAATGAGGCTAAGAAGTGTTATGAGAATAATCTCAAGACAAAGAGAGGAGTGTTCGCTGTCACCACCCAACCCCCAAGGGAAAAAGGGGTCACCTGCGCAGAGATCGCCCATGAAAGACGGCCTGAACCAGCTGAAGACTTCTTGGAGAGGGAGATCGGTGGGAAGATGTTCAAGCTTGGCAAGTCTTTAGGCCAAGAGACCTAGGACCAGATTGCCGAAGTCATAGCACGACACCTGGACGCATTCGCCTGGTCTTCCTCAGACATGCCTGGCATAGACCCCGATTTCCTGTGTCACCGTCTTACCATGGACCCACAGGTCCGACCTATTCGGCAAAGAAGAAGAAAGTTCAATGAAGAGAGGCATCAGGTCATCAGATAAGAGACGCAGAAGTTGTTGAGCGTTGGCCACATCAGGGAGATTCAGTACCCGGAGTGGCTGGCGAACATGGTGTTGGTGAAGAAGGCTAATGAGAGGTACAAAATGTGCGTCGACTTCACAGACCTCAACAAGGCCTGTCTGAAGGACTCCTACCCACTACCTAGCATCGATGCCTTGGTAGATAGTGCGTCTGGTTGCAAATTGCTTAGTTTCCTGGATGCTTTCTCTGGTTACAACCAGATCAAGATGCACCCCAGGGACGAGAGCAAGATAGCGTTCATGACAGAGCTGTCTTGTTACTGTTACAAGATGATGCCCTTTGGGCTGAAGAATGCAGGTGACACCTATCAGAAATTGGTGGACAGAGTACTTGCGCCCATGATAGGGCGAAATGTCCAAGCGTATGTAGATGATATGGTGCTCACCTCCCAGGTAAAGGATCAACATGTAACAGATCTAGAAGAGCTATTCACCACAATAGGTAAATATAGGTTGAAGCTGAACCCTGAGAAGTGTGTGTTCGGGGTAGAAGCAGGCAAGTTCTTAGGGTTCCTACTCACTGAATGTGGGATAGAGGCGAATCCTGAGAAGTGTGTTGCGATCATAACAATGAGGAGCCCGATCTCAGTGAAGGAGGTGCAGTAGCTAACGGGGCAGATGGTCGCACTGTCCAGATTTGTGTCAGTTGGAGGGGACAAAGGACACCCGTACTTCCAGTGTTTGAAGAGGAATAACAGGTTCATATGGACTAAGGAGTGCGAAGAGGCGTTCCTCAAGCTGAAGGAGTACCTGGCCAGTCCACCAGTGTTATGCAAGCCACATCTAGGTACTCCACTTCGTCTGGACTTCGCAGTCACAGATCGGGCGATCAATTCGATCCTTGTGCAAGAGGAGGACCAGGTGAAAAGCCAATCTACTTTGTCAGCAAAGTGTTGCAAGTGCCTGAGGTGAGATACCAGGCCATAGAGAAAGCGGCCCTAGCGGTAGTGTTCTCAGCATGAAGACTTCGCCACTACTTCCAAATTACATTGATAGTGATGACAGACCTTCCCATTCGCAAGGTCTTACAAAACCCAGATGTAGCAGGGCGAATGGTGCGTTGGGCGGTGGAGTTATCAGAGTTTGACGTTCAATATGAACGTAGGAGACCCATCAAGGGCCAGGTTTATGCTGATTTTGTGGTAGAGCTCTCCTCGACAGCCACACACCAAGAAGGAGGAGATTTCAAGTGGGTCCTCTCTGTGGACGGTTCCTCCAACCAACAAGGTAGTGGGGTCGGCGTCATCTTGGAAGGATCAAATGGGCTATTGATTGAGCAAGCCCTGCGGTTCGCTTTCAAGGCCAGTAACAATCAAGCAGAGTATGAGGCCTTGATCACTGGAATGCTGCTAGCTAAGGAGATGGGTGCGAAGAGTCTGCTGGCGAAGAGTGACTCTTTGTTAGTCACGAGACAAGTAACAAGAGGGTACCAGGCCAAAGACCCTCAGATGGCAGCTTATCTAGAATATGTCTAGATTTTGAAGGAGACATTGTGGTGTTCGAGCTAGTACATGTCCCTAGAGAGCAGAATGCCCGAGTTGACCTGCTAGCAAAGCTCGCCAGTTCAGGCAAGGGGGCAGACAGAGGATAGTCATTCAGGAAACTTTGAGACACCTCGAACCACCACCACATATGATTCAGCAAAAGTCCAGCAAATTAGCACTTCGGAAGGGCTGAAGAGGAGTCATCGGTCATTGACTCATGAGACACTGAAAAGGTCCAGGATAAGCACATACCCAGTTTCAGGGGAAGTGTCGTTGCAGGTTTGCCTAGTTGAAGAAGGAGAAACCTGAATGACGCCTTACAAGCGTTACTTGGCAGATGGGATACTCCCGCTAGAGCCCACAGAGGCCAGAAAAATGAAGAAAAATTCAAGCAAATATACCCTCATTGACGGGGAATTGTTCAGACATGGGTTTACTCACCCTATTTTGGTATGTGTAAGTGGCAAGCAGTGCATGCGCATAATGACAGAACTCTATGAAGGGATATGCGGGAGTCACATCGGTGGTTGATCTCTCGCATCAAAGGCCAATCGTGCAGGATATTATTGGCCAACCATGAGGGAAGACTGCACGAGGTACGCACAATAGTGCAAGCAATGTCAACAACATGCTGACTGACACAAGGCGTCACCGGAAGAGCTTAGATCGATCTATAGCCCATGGTCATTTCATACTTGGGGGATCGATATTCTGGGGGCATTCCCTTTAGTGGTGCGACAAATGAAGTACCTTGTGGTTGCCATAGAATACTTCACAAAGTGGATAGAGGCTGAGCCAATAGCGCAGATCACAACCCACAAGATCCAGCACTTTGTGTGGAAGAACATAGTGTGCCGCTTTGGAGTCCCAAAACGGTTGGTGTCCGATAATGGCACCCAGTTCGCAAGCCAACAGTTGGGCAAGCTATGCACAAAGCTTGGAATAAAGCGAACACCCCCAGACAAATGGGCAGGTCGAATCTGCCAACCGAGTTCTGCTCAGAGGTCTAAAGAGAAGGCTGGGAAAGGCCAAGGGGACCTGGGCAGAAGAAGTTCCTAGAATTGTGTGAGCTTACCACACCACTCCCCAATCCACTACCAAGGAAACACCCTTTAGCTTGGTGTATGGTTCAAACGCAATGATCCCAGTAGAAATCCAGGAGAACTCGCCACGTTTCCAGAACTTCGTGGCCGAAGAGTCCAATGAAGAAAGAAAGGTGAACCTGGACCTACTGGACGAAGTAAAGGAGAAAGCAAGAATCAAGGCTGAAGCTTTGAAGAGAAGGGTGGAGTACAAGTACAACTCCAAGCTGAGACCTCGACAGTTCCAGGTCGCCGACTTGGTAATGAGGAAGGACCACCCATACAAGTTAGTGAACAAGTTATCTCCCAAGTGGACTGGTCCCTTCAAAGTGACAGAGGTCCTTGGGAACGGAGCGTACAGGCTCGAGACTTTGGAAGGTGGGGCGATCCCTCGTACATGGAACGCAACCAACCTTAAGTTTTATTTCAGTTGAATTATTGCATTGTACACAGTTTTTAGGGGACACTCTTTTTCCCTTATAAGGATTTTTAATGAGGTCACCCAATAAAGTTTCAGTTAAAAAAGTATATTTTCGAGTATCTTATGCAGTGTAGTTATAAACCTCTCCCTTGAGTTAGAAGTCTCAATATTGGGAACAATATGGTTTTTCGTGAACCTCCCTCTTGAGTGAAAACGCCAGGGTTAAATAGTATGGCTCACTAGTAAGGATGAGGTCAGTTACAAAATCCTCCCTTGATTTCATACAATAAGGATGAGGTTAGTTATTAAATCCCCCCCTTTTTTGTTACTTCATGCAGCAAGATGGGGCCAGCCAGTTAAATCCTCACCTGCCCTCAAGGGGCAAGGACGAGGTCAGTTACAGACCTTTCCCTTGGGTTAGAAGTCTCAAAACGGGGAAAGGATGGTTCGCAGAGAACACCTCCCCCTTGAGTGAGAACGCCAAGGTCGAACAATATGATTCACCAATTAAATCCTCCCCTGCTCTAAGTGGCGAGGACGAGGTTAGTTACGAACTTTCACCTGGTTTAGAAGCCTCAACATTGGGATAGGATGGTTCGCAGAGAACGCCTCCCTATTGAGTGAGAACGCCAAGGTCAAAGAACATGGTTCAACAGTTAAATCTTCTCTTGCCCTCATGGAGCAAGGTTGAGGTCAGAAAAAATCTCTCCCTTATTTACAGATCAAGGTCGAGAACAACATGGTTCACCAGTATCACCAGAAAGACATCTCCCTCTTCCTTAGGGGCAAAGATAAGATCAGCAGGTAGACCTTTCCCTTATCTTGCAAGGCAAGGTCGAGAAACAGCTAGTAGAGGTCTTCTTTATCTCAAAGTGATAAAGGTAAGGCCAGTTAAGAGTTTGAGCACACCTCACCATTGCCTTAAGACGTTGAAGAGCGGAAAGAAGGTAAAAGCAGGTGAGAAGGAGCGTGCTACTTAAGAGGCATATATTCGTTAAAGGCGTCGTTAGCAAAGTTAATACAAGACAAGCAAATAACAACTAAGATAAGGAAAGCATATTTCATAGATGAATATATAACTTATCAAATTTGTTCATCAGGCGATTAAGTTACAGAGGTTACTCTTCGGCAACTAGTTGCCCATCAATGACTCGCTTCATCACATTTACTTGGGAGAGATCCACCCCAGGATGCACGCACGCAACTTGGGCTATGGCATCTTCAAACCTAGCACTATAAGTATCGGCGACCTCATTGGTGAGCTCTTCCTCTTTCTGCTTGAAAAGTTTGCCCTTGTGGGCCAGCTCTCCCTCTAGCTGGCCAAGATGTACCTCTTGCTGAGTGGCCCTCTCCTCGAGCTTGGCCATTTTGCTTTGAGATTCCTCAGCTTTCTCTTGCAGTTCGATAACCTCTTTTCGGATGTCCAAAATCTTAGCATGGGCGCGCAGAACCTCTTGGGACTTCTCGAAAAGAAGTTTCTTGGTCTCCTTGTCGGCTTGACAAAAGGAAGACACCTTCAGATATAAGGCGGTTTCACGCTGGGTGAGGTTCTTGATTTGGAGGGCATCTTGACCAGCAGCCTCCTTCATTTTTTGCACCTCAGCCTGTAAGTCCTGCACCTCAGTATGCAGGACTTGCACCTTAGTCATGGCGAGACTGGATAAGATGAGGAACTCTCCAAGGCCTTGTGCTGCACGACCTTGTAGGGGGTTCTCACCCAGGCTCTCCACCACCTCCCATATTTGGAAGCATTTGAGGGCTTGCTGGAGGAAGGCTGGAAGATTAGCAGTGGGGGGCATGCCTTGATCACCCCCAGGGGCGCTTTCCCCTCCGCCTTCGAGCATTATGAGGTCACGAGGGGAGGAGGCACTTGGTGGGTTTTCCCTGAATGAGGGAGCATGGCCATCGGAAGCAGAGTGCGATGGGGTTACGTCATCACCCGCCCTTTTCCTCTTAAAGACGAGGCCTGTGCAGGTATCCTCGTCTTCAGAGGCAGTGGCCTCCACCACCCCTTGTTGCCCATGGTCAATAGGGGCTGGCTCGTGAGATATCGGAGCAGAGGTGGCAACTGGAGGAGGGCCCGCGGGGGTTGAGGTACCTGCATCAGCAAGGGTCGCCCTGCGTCGAGCAACCAATGCAGCCAGCTTGTTCTTTCTCTCTGCATCAGGCACCATATCTGCACAAGAAGGCAACAAGGCATAAAAAGCTAAAACATGCAACTAGCAACAAATATACAAGTAAAGGCAAGGACAAGTACCAATATGGGCTTTCATAAACTTGGGGTGGAACTCATTTTTTATCAAATCGGCAGTGTTGAACATCGCCCCTAGGCTAGAGAGGAAGCCACACACCTCACGATCGCGTGGGCTCATGTCCTCTAGACTCTTTGGCTTCTTGAGCCCAGGTTTCTCCACCTAGTAGAGTGGGAACCCATCCAGCAGGGTAGGGTTGTGCACACTACAACATACTTTGAAGAAATTCTTCCTAAAGCCCTTGTAGGACTGTTGGAAGAGAGTTAGGAGAACTCTCCCTGCCACGCCATTGAAACTCAGCCACAGTCTCTTGCTCGGATTCTTCGCCTCGAAGAAGTACAGGAAGATGTCCACTGAGAGCGTGTGGCCGAAATGGTTGCATAGGATGGCAAAGGCCCTCACGAAGGCCCAACTGTTGGGGTGCGGCTGAGCAAGGGCCACGTAAACCTCTGTGAGAAGCACACGCTCGAACCCCGTGAATGGCAAGCGAAGCTTGATCCACTGGAAGATGGTAGAGTACATAAAGAAGAAGGGCTCCTCAGGGCTTGCGCGATCATCAATGCAAACAAGTTCACCTTCCCTGCAAGGCTGGACCAATACGTATGCATCGTGTTCCCTCCCAAACACATGATACGCCCTTGTTAGAAGTAAACTTGGAAGTCTCCACTAAGAAATCAGCAGAAGCCCAGTCATAGAAGGTTTGGTAATCTACGGGGGGAGGAGGGTTCAATGTGGTTTTGGTTCTGGCCATCTCGAAGAAAGCTAAAAAGGGAGAGGAGAAAGGAAGAAAAAGCGAAGGTTTAGAAGAAGATGATGGTATGACTCAATAAACCAGAGAAACAGAGACTCAAAAACGAAGAACAGAAAAAACGTAAAGTGCAGAAAACATAAACAGTCCCAGAACAGTTATAACATGTTACGAGCATCGGAATCATAAAGCAAGAGCAATCACAGAGTAAAGATCGTACCTTTGAATAACTTAGGGTTTGAAGGTAGAGGTTTTTGAAGGAAAAGACAGAGCGTTCGAAGAGAAGAAATGTTTGGGAAATGCTTAAGTGATGTAATGAAACAATGAAGGAAACGTAAGGGTTTAAGGGTTTAAACGTACACGAAGAAGCGCAAGCGGCAACGAGCCTTAGCCGTTGATCCTGCCACGTGTATGCTGATAAAAAAGTATGGTGAGATGTCACTTCGATACACTGTTCACGTCCTATCACTCAGTGCCACGTAGGTCGCCGAGGGCGATCAATTAGTCTCTTCGCTGAAACAAGTTACAACTCGAGACTGGTGGGCTTGTGTGCCGACCAGTCCTCGGCCATCGGCGCTAGAGAAAGACCTCAGACATCAGCGTTAGGAATCGACATCGGACCTCGCCAACAGAGGGAGAGATCAGACGTCGGTGGTCTAGACAGCTATATTGTGCCACGTAAGGTGGGCCCCATACCAGTTACCAGTTAAAACACCCAGATATAAGAGGAAGTCCTAAGACACGAGGGAATTCATGTGTTTGATGAAGACTTTTATGTACAATTCATGTATATTTCCTTTTGCTTTAAGTGTGTCTTAGGTAGTGTTTAAAGGTTGTTTAAGAGTGGGCTTTTTGCTGAGTAACTCACCTCCTAACCACTGGCCATGTGATAAGAACAAGAACAAAATTTCATAAACTGTTTTTCACATGTTTTACAAAAAAAACACGTTTACTGCATAAAAATAAATCTGTTCTTTTCTAAATAAACAAATTCATTTTTAAACTGATGCCTTGGCTAAGTCTTGTGAAAATTGGATTTTGTGCATCAAGCATTTTGACTAAGTCTTCTACCTTTCAAAACGATTGTCATGAAAAGTGAGTTTGAAATGTCAATGATGGGTGAGTTGAACTATTTTCTAGGCTTGCAGGTCAAACAACTCAAGGATGGCATTTTCTTAAGTCAAGCTAAGTATTGCAAGGATCTGCTGAAGAAATTTGAAATGGACAAGTGTAAACCAATCAGCACACCCTTCTCAACAAGCTGTCATTTGGATCATGATGAAGTTGGAATTTCTGTTGATGAAACCAAATACAGAGGACTCATAGGATCACTACTGTATCTCACTGCCAGCAGGCCAGACATAATGTTTGCAGTGTGCATGTGTGGAAGGTTTCAATCTGCTCCTAAAGAATCACACTACAATGCCGCCAAAAGGATTTTGAAGTATTTGCAAGGAACTAAAGAAGTTGGCTTGTGGTATCCAGGTAATATTTCATTATGTTTAACTGGATATTCTGATTCAGATTTTGCAGGTTGTAAAATTGATAGGAAGAGCACAAGTGGAACCTGTCATTTGCTTGGATCAAGCTTGATCTCATGGCAATGCAAAAAGCAGGCTTGTGTAGCTCTCTCCACGGCTGAAGCAGAGTACATTGCAGCAGGGAGTTGTTGTGCTCAAACTATATGGCTAAGACAACAATTAAATGATTTTGGTATTTTACTCAACCATATACCTCTGCTGTGTGATAATACAAGTGCAATCAACTTAACCAAAAATCATGTCATGCATTCTAGAACCAAACACATTGAAATTAGGCATCATTTTCTAAGGGAACACATATGTAATGGAACATGTGAGATTAAGTTCAGTGGTACTGATTTACAACTTGCTGATTTGTTCACAAAACCATTGGCTAAAGATAGGTTTAATTTTCTGCTTAATGAATTGGGTATTATAAACGTCAATTGTGCCAAGTAGTGAAAAATTAAATTTGTTTATTCGTAATTGAATGTGTTTATTTTCTGTACTGATATGCATTGATGACTAGGAAAGAGAAATTCTGATCTTTGACTGATTGACTGTCTTAGTGGGCATTAACCTCTGTACCTTTGACGGTTTTGGTCATGGTTGTGTAACCGATTTGATGGTTTGGGTGCTCAATGAAAGTATGGATTGTGTGCATCGTGACCCTAAATATTTGGTGCATATTTTCAAAGATTCTCTGCACAATTTCAGAGCATAAAATCTTTATGCATATCCATTTATAACTGCCATATCAATCCATTCATTTTACTATAAATCTGTGTGAATATCTGCTACCCACATTGGCTACCTATTTTCGATTCTCACCATTAGAAACAAAAGATATTTCTGGTTCAACCATGGCTTCTTCTTCAAGACAAAAACAGAAAAATAAGGGCAAGCAAACCACCTTTCAAGGTGTGCTAGGAGGTTGGTTCGCTGAAAATGAAGAAGGCATCAATGGCTACATTCACGAGACAAGCAGAAAGTAGATCAACATACCCAAAGTGCTGGATTTCAACTGGCTGAAATCAGAAAAATTGACAGAAACAAGGGCTGTGTTGAAGCACCAAAAACTGAAAAAGCTGCTGGAATTAACGGGTAATGTATATCCTGATTTGGTTAAGGTGTTTTACACTAACCTAACGTTGGATGGAAAGAGCATTGTCTCTTATGTGAAAGGGATCAAGATGAAGATCACAAGTGAGTTGTGGAATTCTGTGGCTGGAATCAAGTATGCTGGACTGAAAGTAGGAAAAGGAAACGCCAATGGAATTCAAGAATTCAACAAACTGTAATATTATAAAAGCTGTATGAGGAACCCTACACAGAGCATAAGCAGGTTCCATGCAGGCCATTTGAACCTCACTCCACGTCTTGTTGCCTACATTATAGCATGGCAACTCATCCCAAGAGGTACAAATCATGCTGTTTTACATGAAGAGGATTTAATCCTTCTCTATTGCATCATGAACCAAATTAAGGTAAACTGGGTTTTCATTATCAATGAACACATGCTGAAATCCAAAAGGTTGGCTGATTATCGCTTTCCCTATGCTATACTTGTTTCCAAATTGATTGATTACTTTGGTGTTGATGTTACAAATGAGAGAAACGACCCTATCAAGGCTGTTAGTGAGATTGACAATTCAACTCTCACAAAAATGGGATTCCACAAAATTGAGGACAAGTGGGTGGTTCTCAAAGGCAAGAACCCTCAAGCAGAACATGGAGCCTCAAACCTCAACAATGAAGATGAGGATGAAGTTGTTCCCATGGAGGATGACACTGTCCAAGCTGCAGAACACTCGTGTTATGTTCTCCATCACTCCTATGGTCAAGAGCAATCTGCTGAACATGCTGGAAATCAAAGGACAAGCTCTCCATCTGTAGAAATCAGAGGAGACTCACCTGCTCCCCAATCAGTGCATGAAGAGGCTGCTGCAACCCATCAGAATGCCATTGTTGCCTATCAAACTCCAGAATACTGTGGTGAACCTTTATCAATGTTTGAAAGGCAAGTTTTGTATCGTCTTGATGTCATGACAGCAGAACAGAGAGCATACTTTTAGACTACTCAAGCAAGGTTTCAACACCTTGATGATCAAATTGAAGGGGTTCAGGTGCAGCTTGCAGAGTTATACTACAAGGATCAGTAGTCTATTGCTTTTCATGCTTTCCTTATCAGTTTTCAAATTTCTGTAATGCTGAACAATTTGGTTTTATTTTCTGGACTATTATGGTTATGTTTTCTGTTTTATTTTTTCCCTATGCTTAAATGCTGTTTGATGAATCCAAAGGGGGAGAAAAATAGCTCACCATGCTAGGTGAAGCTAGCTGAAACAGGAAGTTAAACTCTGCACCTTAAACCAATTTCATATGTTATGCAATGTTTCTGTTTTTCTGGTTTAATATTTGGTGCAGTACAGGTTCTTAAAGCAACAGAGTTATGGGGATAGCTATGGGGATTTGTCTCCATCAAACAGGGGGAGATTGTTGAAGATGGTTGTTGCCCCTTCAAGACATGTGTTTGATGAAGACTTTTATGTACAATTTATGTATATTTCCTTTTGCTTTAAGTGTGTCTTAGGTAGTGTTTAGAGGTTGTTTAAGAGTGGGCTTTTTGCTGAGTAACTCACCTCCTAACCACTGGCCATGTGATAAGAACAAGAACAAAATTTCTTAAACTGTTTTTCACATGTTTTACCAAAAAAACACGTTTACTGCATAAAAATAAATCTGTTCTTTTCTAAATAAACAAATTCATTTTTAAACTGATGTCTTGGCTAAGTCTTGTGAAAATTGGATTTTGTGCATCAAGCATTTTGACTAAGTCTTCTACCTTTCAAAACGACTGTGTTTTAAATAGTAAAGCTTTTTCTGCTTTCGTTTTGATAAATAAATCTGTTCATCTGTAAATGAATAGATTCTTTGTCTCTGGTGCCATGTCTAGCTTAAACGGTTTTCAGTTTTGTCTCTGCACCAGAATGGTTGACTAAGTCTCCTCACATGACAAATTCTCTAACTGTTTTTTGAAAATAAATCTGTTCATTTTATTTTCAATCTGTTCATTTTATAACAGCTTTAACTGTTTTTCAAAAATCTGTTATAAGTTGGTTTGCTATAAAATGAAAACTTGTTTCTGAGTTTAAAAATCGTTCACACATTTGAGAAAACAAGTTTTACAACAGAGAATTAAGAGTTTACAAAGAATTAGCAACTGTTCTTCAAAGATTTCGAAAATCACAAGGTGCTTGTTCTTGGTTGGTTCCAAAAGCTTGGTGAGAGGTGTTGCTACTGTTCTAGCAATCTGTTCTACTGGTTTAAGGCAGATTTTTGCATCCTCAATCAGGTGTAGTCGTTTCACTTTTCATTTCTTGTAAAATTTTGGTTGTACACTCTTCTTGATAGGGTTTCTTGAAGAGTGTGTGTGTGCTGAAATAGGTTTTTTCAGCAAGTGTACCTAAGTTCTTGTAGGTTTCAAGAATAGTGGGATTTGTGTTGTTTGAATTGTGATTTAGTGAATTTTACCTTGGTTTAGGTGAAGATTGGATGTAGCTCAGTTGAGTGAACCAGTATAATTGCCTTGTGTTCATTCTCTCTCAATCTCTGCACTTAAGTTTCTGCATAACTGTTAAAACAGCAAAGAAATAAATCTGTTCAATCAATAATAAATCTGTTCTTTCTGGGCTCGGTTCATATTGTTCTTAATTTCTGGAAAACTGTTTGATTTCAAGAAGAACACTTATAATCTGTTAAAAGCCACTGGAACAGGTTGATTGTAAAGGTTACTCAATAAATTGTCAAGCCATTAATTGAACCTTAAATCACCTTGCTTGGAATTGAAGGTTGTTGTTTTGTGATTCACTGTTTTTCATTCTAATATCAGTGTGTGTGCATCTGGAAAATCTATCTGCATAATCTTGTGATTAACCTTGCTGTATAAACGTTCTTCAAACACACAAACAGTGCCAAAATAAATATGTTCATTTTCAGATAAATCGATTTATTTTCTGTAAATTGTGTTAAACACTGTTTCTGCGAGAAGCTTTTAAAAGGTCAATTCACCCCCCCTCTTGAACTTTGGCACTATTAAACCCAACAAGAGTAAGGTCTCAGAATGATGAGGTAAGTTTTAATCTTTTTGATGATCTAACTAACTGTATTGCAAATAAGAATGGGAGACAAGAATAGATTTCCAAATAAGAGGTCATCCCTATAACAGAAGAGCAGATGGAGGGCTCAAAGCCAAAGGAGGAAGTTACACGTCATGAAAAGTTAGAGACAAAAGGAGACTGGAACAATTAAGGGTAGCTAGTGGAAGAAGATGGGTATCAACCAGGACAACCTAGCATGCTCAACGCGGGTAGGGTGAAAGGAATGAAGAAAACAAAGAAATTGTGGGTTATCAAGGAGTTAAAGAGGGATGGAACAATTAAATTTGAAACCCGTATTCAAGAATAACAAAAGTGATAACAAAAGCACTGACCAAACAGAATAATTATCACCTTTGATAAAAACTTTCGTCAAGCTATATGGCGTTGAATAAAACGCTTGTTGGGAGGTAACCCAGTAGTTTTGATTGTTTATTGTTGTTAGAATAGGTTTTAGATGTTTGATATTAATTATTGTCCTGTAAACAAGAAGAATTGGGCAAGCTCATCAGGGCAATCTTTCTCAAGAGAGATTTTTGGTTTAGGGTTTAGGGTTTCGCTCAATCTCTATTCTTGATTGATTATTGGTATTGTTCTTTTGCTTATAACTTTTGATCTAGAATCTTAAATTTGACTAAAGTATTTTTAGGGTTATGACCTAAACAACAATACTAAACATATTCGAGTGCTAGGAATAGACTTGAAATGTTAATTGCTATTTAACGTCTGAGCTTGATTATAAGTTGTTTTTATATATATGCGAGAAATCGATATTTAGGAAACATTCTTAATAATTTTATATGTGAGGAATCGATATAAATGACTTTTATACGGGTATCGATTTCAATCAAATAACATAATGTTAACATGCTAATCAAAATACATAAGAGTGAGAAAGATGAAGCCCAAACCCTATTTTTCGAACTTGAAGCAACCAATTCTTTGCCTGTTTTCTAATTAATCATCGCCAACACAACCACTTTCAACACACTTTTTATTGTTTTGTTTTATATTTAGCGAATATTGTACTTGATAATTCAACTGTTCCTTGTGGGATTGATATCCATCCTTAGAGACAAATTATCACTTTTGACAACGTGGTGCACTTGACCCATTATTTTTTTCAGAGTTTGAAAAATTTAGGGTTTAGGTTTAAAACCTATTTGAGACTTAATTCTACTCAAAACAGATATATAAATCACTTGTAGAATTTTTTAAGGGGTTTAGTGATGAAGATCTCCTTGGCTCCATGCTTTTTCTTCGGTTGAATTGGCAAGTTGATGGAGGATGCAACAAAAAATGGAAGATAATTTTGTGGATGAATGATCGTTAGTTGTGTGTAAAAGGAGATTAGGTTGCTTTGAAGAGGTTAGACCAACTTCAAGCTAGTTCTCTAGGCAAAGTGATAGCAAAAGAGTTGAGACTCAAAGAGAAAGGCTGGAAGAAATTCAACAACATTTCATTACAATATTCAAGTCTGAATTTTACATGGTTCTTATGCCTATTTATTGATGGAGGAAGCTTGCAAACCAAGTTTCTAACCCTAGTTTGCATGAGAAGTTAAGCTAGAAACTCTAACTTGTTGCCCAGGCCTTCCAACCCTAACTTGGAGTGCAAGCTTCTCCTAGGGTTAAGGTTAGGCATTTGTTTCATTGTAGGTTTAGGGTTTGAAGCAAACCCATCCTCTGTAATTTAGGCACCTCATTTTACTCTAGTTAACTTAGAATACAAAGTTGCAAAATAGTTTAGCCCAAAGTACAAGACTGTAAAAACCTAGATTAATCTATACATTTATGTCCAAGGCTTAAGAGAATGATATTTATGTATTTTTTATTTCTCTTATGCATTTCTCTTAGCATTAATTGGTGAGGGCTAAATGGACCTCCATAGTTTAGTTTTCCTTATTTTCTATCTATTTTCATATTCTTATATTATTCTCTTGTTGCATTTTAGTTATTTTCTAATGGAAAACTATATCTCTAAGGATCAATTCACAAAATCAACTTTAAACAACATGAATTGAGTTTTGCACCAATCGTTCGTCGATTTGAGTTTATTTTTCTTCTCTTCTCTAATTTCAATTTTTCTTTGTGATATCAATTTGCGTTTTTGAATTTAGAATTCAAAATTAGGAATAAATTGAATTTTAATTTCATATATTGAATGATATTAATATTTTAATTTTTAGAAATCCTTTTAATTGTTTAATTGAATCGATTAACTATTTAAACTTGGATAAATTTTTAGAGAACTATGACTTTCGAATTGTTTGGTTGTTTGAATATAAGGATTTATCTATTTTAATCTTATGGAATTTCTCTTTTGATATTTAATTTTGTTTTACAAGTTACGTTTATGTTTTTGAACCCCTAAACCTCAATTTTTTATTTGTGCGGAAAGATTCCAAATATTCAATGCAATTTATCATGTGTCCTATGAGAATCAATCTAGGTTGTGCTCTATGTTACAAAATTTAGAAAAAACTTACTATTTTTGTTTTCACATATGACAATGGAAATCACTCGTCCCTATACTAAAACACCTTTAATTTATTAGGTAAGTTACAAATTTATATTTACTTTTTTTGTCCTTAATTTCGTAATATATTTCTTGGTCATATATTTGATCTTTTATTTATTTTCTATAATTATTTGATCTATTTCATACTGTAATTTGCTATTTATACAATTATAATTTATTTCTTGATATTTGATATTGAAGAAAAAAGTGTATCTTTTTGACATTATATACTTGATAATATCATGCTTTTTTTACTGTAATTTTTTATTTTTATAAAATATTATTTAATTAATATTTGAAACGATAAGACAAGGAGTGCGTGGATACTTGTTTCTCGATGGGAATGTGAATGGGATAAAAAAATCATATTCATTGAATAAGAGGATGAAAATGATTTTTTATTTATTTTTAAAATAAGGATGAAAATGAATTTTTATTTTAAAAATGATAATAAAATAATCAAACTGACATTCATCCCGTCTAGTTATCATTCCTAATTAAAAATAAAAGAAAAACTACATAATATTGTATTATCTCATAATGATGTATTATTAAAAATAACTGTCTTATAAATTTTATTTCATATTTTATTGTTTTATTTTTAGCATTTAATCAAAATAATACGGTGTTGAACTCTTGGTCTATAGTTAATTAATTTGATATCACTGTATGCATTTGAAATTCGAAGGTGTGCTAACAAATAAATATGTAACTACAGGCTTAGAAATGACATTCATATCAACTATAATTTACAGATTGAATACAATAATTAATTTAAAGGATAAAATTTAGAATATTTTTTTTCCAAGGTGCAAATGCAAAATAACAACGATATCATCAATGTTTAGATAGTTAAACATTTGGTCAACAAAAAGACCCTAAAGAGTGCAGATGAGTTGATTATTCAATTTATTAAAATGGGACAAAGTTATCTATAACAAATATTATAATTCGTAGGATAGAAAACAAACATATGAATGCTACACATGTAAAAAATAATATTATACAAGTTTGTGGAAACCCCTTAATATCAATAATATTTTTTTTAATATTTTTTCAGTGTTATCTTTCTCCACAATGATCAATTGCATCTTTAAAACACCAATAAATTAAAACATAAAAAAAAATAACTATCCAAAAATTATCTAAATATTATATTCAATTAAATATATTTTTTAATTATAATTACTTGTTGCGATAACTTTCATTGTTCGCATAAAATTGATCTTCAATTTGTGGTTGGTTGTTTTCAACTTTGATTTAGACTAACCAACCAACAAATTCCACATCTTAGGTAAATCATTCTCGAATCATGTTTGATTACATATAAATACATATGAAAAATGAATCACCAAAACTGTATAAATATATATGAAATAAGTACAATTATTACTAATTATTAACAGATTTTAATATGATTTTTCCTTAATTTTTACATATTTTTCATATAATATAATTTGTATTAGGTTATTTTACTTATATAATTCACATTTTTATACAATTTTTTTTAGGGAATTTTTACAATAATATTTAGTAGCATATTTTCATTATTAACAAAATTTTAAACATTTTAAATAATTATGCATATAATAAAAAAAAGCAGTTATTATTTTTTATTTATTGTGATGTTATCAAAATACATTTATCATTACAATAGCTTCCTTATGTCGTATTTTTTTCATTATTAATTTACCACATTCTTATTTTATTATAAATCATCAGAAATTTTATTTGATTTTTTACAAAAATTATATATTTATTATAAAATATAACCATTGAATTTTAAAAAATATTTTATATTGCATGATGTGTGTATTAAAAGTCATTCAAATTAAAAAAAATATTTTTTTCATAAATCTTAAAAATTATACATTATTTGTAATATGTGAAAATGGTTTAATGATTCATTAATTACGATTTTTAAATAATTTTTATTTTATTTAATATATAATAATGTCGTATCAATAAATATTGTAAATATATTAAATTATTATTATATTGTATATGGGAATGAATGAGTGATGTTTATAAAAGTGTCTATAATAATTTTAAATATCATGTTATAAAATAAATAACTTTGTAATGTGTATATTAAAATATTATTTTAATTTTTTTATATTCATAATAAATATGACATTATAAATATAATAACTACTATTTGATAAAGTGTATTATTTTCTCACTCTTATAATTCAAATTTTAAAATTAAACTTTAATTTCATTTTTATCTTAGTCCATATTTTCTGCTGAACTTTTGGTGTTGTCTTCTTAGTATCTTTTGAAAAATCTTATCTCATATTCATTCCCTTAATAATTAAAGGATATTATTAATTATGTAAACAAAATATGTATATATATATTTATTGTTTATATATAATTAATACTATCCTTTAATTAATATTTATACACACTTTATGACTTAATATTTATGCACACTTCATGACTTAATATTTATGCACATTTTGTGTAACGTCAGCATAGTCTATTAAGAAAGTCTTACAAAATTAGGTCTTAATTTAATGACACCCACTGTATTATCCTCTAAAAAGAGAAGCTGTTAATAACATTTCATTAATATTACATTTTAAAATTAATGAAGGAGAAGATAAAACCACTAAAAAAATGATATATATATATATATATTATAATGATTCAATCAAAACATAACAATACAAAATAAACCTATTTAAAATTTAAAATCATATCAAAATTATGATTTTTATAAAATAAGAAATTAATATCATTAAAAAGAAAGAAAATCATATACTAAAAATTAGACAGGATTAACATTATAAATTTAAAAAAAAACAAGAATTCACCTACAATTTCCAATGTTATTCTCAAATTTTGTTCATAAATATTTTTAATTGTCCAAACGTTAATTTAAAAAATAGAAAATAGACAAAATATCTCAGTCTCATTATACTTTTACGTAAAAAATAAAAAATAAAAACAAAAGCAAAGAACAATTTCTGTAATAAATTTGGATCAATAATATCTCGTTTGTAGGGTTCCTCTCAGTCTTTGTCTCTCTCCTCTCTTTGTCTCTCTCCTTCTTCTGTTTTCTCTTTGATCCAAATCCCAACTCCCTTTTTTGTTCTTCTCTTTTTCCATGTGCTAAATTATCAGCACAGATCTTCTTCTCCCCCTTTTCCTTCGTTCAAACGTTCTCAAACACTCTCAGAAAACATAAGAAAGGAGAAGGGGTTTCAGGATTGAACAACCCTTTTCACATTGGGTCCTCTAATTCTCATTTTCTCTGTAAATCTTCGATCTTTCGCGGGTTTCTCTGTCTGGGGTTTCATCTTCCTTCGTTTTTATGGTGGATATGGATGGGTTTGGAGCTGGGGGTGGCGTTGATGGCGCTCCCATCACACAGAATCTTAGAGAATTGGGGAATGTTACCTCAGGTTTGCTTCGTCTTCTGGGATTCAAATCTCGTTTTCTCTTACGTTTTTCTTTAATGGGTGTTCGTTTCTGTGTTGTTTGATTCTGCTTGGTCTTGTAGATCTGTGGTGTTTTAGCCTGTGGTTTAGTTTGAATTATGGGGATTTATAGGCTGCATTTCAAAGTGTTTTTTTGTTTTTGTTTTTAGCTTCAGCTCATAGAAACTTAATGATGAAGCCTTTTAAGTTTCTTTTTTTGGAGGAAATTTTCTTGTTATGTTAAGGTTTTTGCTGTTGCTGGCTACTTTAGTTGATTCAGCATTGTATTACATGACTGTATAATCTCTATCTTTTTGGTGTAGTGCGTTTGCTTATTCTTGTCGATGATTGGGGTTTTAGTATATTAGTTGCATTGATGTCTTCTGAATTTTTGGATTGAAAAAATTTGTTGTACTTGCAATGATTTCTGCCATTTCCCCTGGCTATGTGTATTGCAATAGATCTATTTATTTTAATTAATCCGTGTTGAGTTTATCTCTAATATATGTTCTAAGATATTGGTAGGTACTTGACTGGAATTATTTGTCTTGCAGAAGGTGCAGTTTTTGATGCATCGCAATATGCATTCTTCGGTAAAGAAGTCGAGTTGGGAGGGTTAGAAGATAATGACCGTTTGCCTACTCTTGATTCTAACGAAGAGGAGTTCTTTTTCAATGGAGAAGATGTTGGTTACACAATTTTCAATCTTCTTAGTTCTTATGATTTTTGTTTGTAATTTAAAATTTTAAAATTCTGTGGGTATAAATTTTTTGGTAAAAACATGTTGTGCTTATACTTTTAGTCCAGCAGCACTTTACAGACACAATGCTATAATTTCATATCAACTAACTTGTACTTTCACTCTGCAGGCTGAGGATGTGAGATCTCTTTCTGATATTGATGATCTTACTACCACTTTTTTGAAGGTAAGGTTGTTAAATTACGATCATCATACTTTCTGTTAATGCTTGATACTTTTATGAAATATATGTGACAACTGTTGTGATGATGATAATTTATGTGCATTCATTTAAAAATAGATAAGCTGTGTTTTTTTGATTTATAATGTTTTTATAAATTGTGCTTCTGTTGTATGATTGATGCAATGCTTCAAATATATGAGTTGAGGCATGATTTGGGGGATGAGTATCCAAATGAATACTGAACTGTAAATAATTTAGCTGAACCCTGGGCTTCCTTGATTGTACAGTTTTATCTGTTTTTGTTAGCAGACTGCTCTTTTTAATCTTCATTGATCATAGCGAATTTTCTGTATTTGGCCAGTGATGTTGCCCTATACTTTTCTGTTGGTTGAACCGTTTATAAGTTGTTTGGTAGTGTTACTTTACTTGACATATTCTTTCGTCAAAACTGAAGAAAAAGAAATAATGTTACTAGTGACTGGCTATGTGTTATCTTGGTTTTCTTTCATTAGTTTTTTAGTCTGAGCAGGATGTATAGAGCTGATTTCATGATATGTTTTGCACCCAAGATCAGGGACAGTTCCAGAAAACATCCGAAGCACCAAAATAAATAAAATTTGATGACTTCTTAAATTTTTTATATAAAATATTATTATGTTATACTTTATCACATAGATGCTAGAGTGGGATAGTGCACAGTGTGGTGACTGCTACTCTGAACTTCTTTACATATTAAATAATTGATTAATAATACACAAAATTCATGAAGTTTTTTGTAATTTAAAAGATTGAACATGAGTTTAAAACCACTATTACAAAATCATCTTTCACTGGCCAGTTGAAGCAGGAACTGGGCCTAGGCTGGTTCAGTTTTATTATTCGATAGGGTTTTGATGTCATCAAACTGGCCTTAAACCAGATTCAACCTGTACAAATTGTTTCCATGTGAACCATTCCAGTAGATTTAATGAAAGTCAGTTCAGCTGCCATGCTGCTGCAGTGAAGTGTCCTTTCACAAACACGGACACACTCCTATATATGATCTTGTCACTCACTGTAGGCTTCTTCTGTATGTCCCACTTACGTTTGAGGAGTGCAAAATGACATTCATAGGAATTGTCAGTGGTGGACGGCGGTGCGAACAGTGACCGATAGACAATTTCTTTGCCAGACATAGACAGGCAGAGCGGGATTGACCCGCTCTGATACCAACTTGAGAAAAATACAAAGAATTAGAATGAATTTGAGAGAGTGAATTTCCCTCTTAGGAGCTCATATTTATAATAACTTTGGATACATCAGATACAATGTATGAGAGGGAAGAGAAGAGAATATGAAAAGATATATCTAGGAACTAGGTACTACACAATGCACACAGCACCTTTACAATAAATTCTATTTAAGAGTATTTATTCTAACAGGAATCAAACCAAGACTATGTGGCTTGCAATAGGAAGTTCCTCCACTGTGCCTAAAATAGCTATTTAATGTGTATCTGGCAATGATAAGACATATACCTAAGCTTAGCTATTACATTATGATTTATAATAACTAGTTTGTGCAATTTAACCAATGAGTCATTGACTCAACTAGTAAACCATTGATCCAGCCAGTAACTAGCCTGAGTTTTATACATTGTTAAAATCAACAACGCATAAGAAGAAAAGAAAAAAGAAAGTAAGGGAAAATAATGTGGGTTCCTGACCTGCCAAACAGTAAGCAGAAAAACAAAGCAACTGAGGAGAAGCAAAACAAAGAGATGGGAAAACTTAAACAGAGACTGGATTCACTGTAAACTGCCAGGTGTTTGTGACAAAATACGGGTGCTGGCTGGTAAACATGGGTGAAAAGCCCAAATTACACACAGGAGACAGAGCGTCATACAAAGAGATCTGTTTATTTCAGATATGACAGAAACTGTACTGTTTTCTTTTAAAAAATAGTTGGAAATCACTAAATACCCCCTGCAATGTTAAAATTCAAAACCAAATGTTTAAGGCCATTTTTTTGGATTTTTGGAAGGACCGCACTTCTGCAACCAAATTACATGTGACAGGCTGCGGTGTTCTTCCACTATAGTGGCAGCAATGGCCATGACAAATGGACATTAAACTGTGATGCTACAGTGTCCAAATAGTGGTCACTGGCTCTATAGGGTGCTACTGACAACCTAGCTTTGTCAAAGTTGATCATTCCGATCCTTAATGTCACATTCATCACAAATTATTTTTATCTTAGTAATCCGTTCAACATAGGTAATCAAACAATCATAAGCAATTATTTTTCCATTTTATTTCAGTCTATCTTGTTTCAAAAGCTTCATTGCTGAAAGTTATCTTAGTTCTTCAGCTTTCCCATTTTATGAATAATAATGGCACATTTTTTGTGCAGGAAATTAAAAGAAATTCAAATCATTAACTTAGAAAGGCATATTTAAAGTAATTTTAATAAATCAATGGAAGATCGAAATCAAATTTGATATTAATTTAAAAAACAGAATAGAAGGCAAAGTCAACAGTGTCTGGTTCTGTGGAAATGGAAGGGAGGGGAAGAAACTTTTTCATTTTATCTTGTTTAGAAATTTAATCATGTCTGATTTAGACGTGTAATACAGAGAAAATAAACAAGGATAGAAATAGTAGGGAAACTAAGTAGAAAAAATGTCTTGTTTGGATGAATGAAAAATAAGAAAGAAGTTATGTAGTTTGGGTGAGTGAACTAAAGAATGAAAATAGTGTGAACCTTTTTATCCTGTTTTAAAATTATTAAATTCAATCTCCAAATGGAGTGTAGCTTTTTCTGGTGGGTCCAAACAAAAAGACATTCTATTTCACCTCTCAAACTAATGGTAGAAATTTGATATTTCTATCATATCTACACGTCCCTCCTTCCATTTCTGTTTCCATAAAAGCAACATGTAGTGGAGAGGGGACTATCCCTCCCCTCCCATTTTTGTCTCCCCTCTAATATTAGGGTTTGCGGAGGAGAGAAAGGGAATTATAGTTTTTGAATTATGTTAACTTTAATGTAATTAGCTTTGAAGTTTTATTTACCTTCCCTCCCTTCCATTAATATTTGTAAGCTTTTGACTGTATCATACTATTATTTTGTCTCTTCTACTACCCTTAATAACCAAACAAGGGTCCCTTTACCCCCCTTCAACCATAGTGTAAGAAAAAATTGTATTACCTTACATCATGATGACAATTTGTACTTGTGATTAAATCTAAAGGTTGGGTAGTTAAAAGAACTGAAAGGAACTAACAATGGCTTGTGACTTGGTGGAAAAAGCCTTTTTTAAATATTGTTAATTAATTTAAAAGGGGGTGTTTATATAGAAGTGAAAATTTAGTTTCCCATGTCTCTAAAGTTAGGATAATATGTTCCTCACGTTTGATTTACTTTTTAAAAGATAACATTCCTAGGAAACAAGGTTTTCCAAGAATGGTTGAGCCGAGTTTCCCACAAAAGCAATCTCATGGTGGGACGTGGGAAATTAACTACCTCATGTAAAAATAAATTTTTTATATAAGAAATACTATATTACTTTTATCAAATAATTTAATGTGGCAACGAATTAAAAGCTTTAATAAAGATAACACATTACCTTTTGATTTCAAATAAAACTTGACTGATATTCCTTGAAATACTTTTCACCAACCAAACAAAATTTAGTCATTCCTAGAGATCATAATTTCCAGGATTCATAATTCCCGATTTCTAGGTATGAAAACATTTTCCTTCAACCAAATGCCCCTTAAGTGGTGAGAGGAGGAAAAATGTTGGAGATCCCATGTCGACTAGTGATATGGCCAAATCATAATATATAAGTGAGGTGCAAATCTCACTTTACTAGCTGTTTTTTTTATGTTGAATTAGGTATAAACCCACTTAATAATATTGTATTAGAGCTTGTCCCAACGAAGTGATGTAAACCTTAGAAGGTTGGAAAGATCTTGATCAACTCAAGAGGTGTTGAAGAAGAGAAACTCCTTGGATATTCATTAAGCCTTGGGGGAAGCAAAGAGTTTCATGGAGAAAACCGTTTGATTTGTATTAGTTTCAATGTAAAACAAGAACAAGTAATGCAATGAAAATACAAATGGATTGAGACAAGAGAATGAAGAAGAACATGCCACCATCAATGAAGAATCAAAGGATAAGTGCATGATGAGTTTGCAAATGGAGGAGACTCCCTTATATTGGTGAGTTCATCCAAGGAGTGGAAAAAACGACAAAATTGAGTTAATTTGCTAATCAAGAGTAGACTCCACTAAGCATGATTAGTAATTGTTAATCCCTTGAAATTAGGGAGTGCACATGGGTAGTTCCTTGAATCTAGGGAGAGTAATGGTGACTCTTTGAAAAGCAATGATGACTTGAGGAGAAGTCACATGGGAGGCACCTAAAAGAGCTCCAATGGACACAAGAAGACTCTTAAAAGCTTGAAGGGTCAAGTGGAAGAGTCAAACTACCCCATGTGCACTTGAAAGTGACATGTGGTAGTTTAGAAGCTCTAAAAGACACTTCTAACTCTCTAAAATTCATCCAAGATAGTCACTTGCTATCAGACCATCCTTGAATGTCTAGTCCCACGTTTGAGATGTCTAGTCCTCGGCATTAGGGGTTGTGTTGGAGGTCCCACATCAACTAGAGATAAGTCGAAATTACATTATATAAGTGGGTGCAAACCTTTCCTTATAAACTGGTTTTGTGAGATTGAGTTAGATTTAAAGTTCACTTTCTAATTAAAAGTGATTGGAATTGTGCAGCCAGTCATTTTTTTCCGTAGAGTTTGATCTTTTATATTACTTGTAAGATTGATAATTCAATGAAAAGTAAAATAATGGACTTAAACATGCTTAACTATGTAGGTTAGTGTGGTTATTGCAAGAAAGGGAAACAATGAATATAGACCAATTATTTGAAAGATCAACATTAAAAGATAACTGCACTTTTTAAATTGTTACATGACTAATTTTTAATATTGACTATCTGTGTAATGTTATATGGTTAAAATTTATAGTTTTCAGTTTTCACATTCTTAAGATGAAAATTGTTCTTATCATTTAACCTTAGTTGAAGCAGACCACAAAAGCTAGATATTATAGCTGGAGAGCCCTTATAAAGTCCACATTAGAATCTTGTACTTGCAATGTGGACACAAGTCCCATACGTTGCAATTGGAACCTAACATATAAATGTCCCATATATCTACGTGTGTGCAACTGTCATGCACTTATATTCTTCTCCACATTGTAATCTTGTATTTCGAATGTTAACTCAAGTCCTGATGCCTTGCAATTGGATCCTAATGTATAGATGTCCCATATATATATGTATGTATGTGTTGTGCGACTGTCCATGTACTTATATACTTCTCCCTTTTCCATCAGGATCTTCAAATAATTCTTTTAAATATTGTGGCTTGTTGTGTTTTATATGTGTTCCTCCTTGGGCACAGGTTGGACCAAGGATGTCAATCATTACTCAAAATTTAGAAATGTGGGAGAAAATTTAAAATATGGTAGTAGTATGTAATTGGTAGGGACTCTAGACTTAGTTTCCGAAGATGTTGGCTAAAGATATTTGTGATACTGCCTCAATGGAGCTTGTCAATATTCTACTGTATTTCCAAGATTCTCCGAGCATCATGCTAGTTTTTTCTGTTCCCTTTTTACCCTTCCTGACAGCTAATTTGCTCTAGTTGGTAAGATTATTTTTACAATGTAGCTGTTTTCTATTTCATCAAAGAATGAGGAAAAGTGGAAGAGGTAGTTAAAATGATTCCTTTTGCACTTCAAACTAGTTTGAATGTTTTTGGATCAACTAAAAAGTTATCTCAAACGCTGTGGTTGTTTGATTTCCTCTTGATATATGCCCGTGTACTTGATTTTATTATTCAGTTTCGCAGGTACTGTAGTTTATTAATTTTTCTGAATGCATATCAATATGAAGATTAAGAATATTTTTTATTTTATTTTAAAATTTCATTTCAGTTGAACAAGTTCGTGAGTGGACCAAGAAGTGCAGGAGTTATTGGCGAACGAGGATCAAGAGAAAGTGAGTAAACATTTGTAAAGAACTCACCACTTTGCTCTTTCTTTTGTCAAAATAAAATTAATACACCTTTTACTTTCTTGAGTTATTTATTTAATGTTTCTACTAAATATTTTTCCATTGTGCTCTGATAACCTGGTTGTTTGAATACCCGATAGTGGATTTACACTTGCATTTTTGAACTTTTAATCAGGTTTAGGACCCTTTTTGTTTATGGATTTTTAATGGCAATAAATAAAACACGTGACCTCGTTTAAGTGTAACTGTGATCCAAAGAATTTTGAATATACACTATTGGCTATCCTTTAGTTCTTAATTGGAAAACAGTTTTTCATGAGATGTGGGAAAGCTATGATTCAATAAATAAAGTAGTTTTGTTTAATAGTATTATAATTATTGATTTATTTTTTTTATTTTTGTTATATGTTGTTTTTTGAGAAAATAATTGATGCATGTAAGCAAACTTATTTATAATTTTAAGTAAGAATTGTATTGTCAATACTAGTATAGTATTATAGTCATGTAGTTATTATATGTTGCTTCTAAAGAGTGTTTTAGTATGGCTGGCACAATCATACAAACACACCCACAATTTATATTATTTTTCAATAAACGAATGTAGGAAATTACCTTAAGTTAGGGAACAATGAGAGTGCAACTTGTAAGCTAACTTGCATAAGCATTTAGACGTATGAAACCATGAATACAAACCATATATTAACAACTTGTGATAGTGTGTGTGTAGAACTATTCTTTGCTAATGGATAGGGGGCTGGGTTTTCTGCTTCAAGTTTATCCTTAACTTATGGATTTTAGCCTTTTAGGTAGAAAACTTCCTCTGACTAGGAAAGGGGTCTGACTAATTGATGGTAACTTAATTTATTGTAACTGTTCTGTGCTTTCTTGTGTAACATAGTCATCACACTAATATTGTGCTTTGAGATGGGGTTACGTGCATCCTGTAATCAAGTTGACTATGTATTCCTGTCATTTTAGCTCCACTCTATTCCACCTTTTTCAGTATATACAATATTTTTTTTCAGTTGGCTGATTTTTTGCTATTTTTGTGTTGTAACCAGATTCTACATCTGAATGGTCACAAAGAGAAGATAGTGTTAACTGGTTTGATCAGAATCCTTATGATGGTGAAGGTTCTACAGATGGCAAAAGATGGTCATCACAGCCCCATTCTTCCCTAGCCCATTTGCAGGATTCAAAGCCCTTGTACAGAACATCTTCATATCCCGAGCAGCAAAGGCAAGAACAACACTACCACCTCCAACATTGCTCTAGTGAACCAGTTCCTAACTGGCTTGATCAGCACATTTATGATACAGAAACTGCTCATGATCATGATGGTAAACGATGGTCATCACAGCCGCATTCCTCCATTCCACATTTACCAGACTCAAAGCCTTTGTACAGAACATCTTCATATCCTGACAAGCAACAGGAGCTTCCTCGTTTTTCTAGTGAACCAATTTTGGTACCAAAGTCTTCTTTTACTTCTTATCCTCCCCCTGGTGGTCTATCCCAGATGGCTTCTCCCAGCCATAGTACAGGACACTTGAACATTCCTTATCATACTGGAGCAGCTCAGATGGCGTTGTCATCTCAAAATCGTTCTCATTTCTCCAATTCTGCACTACAGTCAGGTGCTTTAAATCTTGGGTCACATTTTGGCGGAAACACACGCCAATTTCCTACTGGTTCCCATCTTAATCAGCGATTACAGAATCAATTGGTTAACCAGGCAGGGTTTTATCCTGGAGATCATTCAAATCTCCTTAATAATATGTTACAACAACAATTGCACCTTCATAACGGATCAGTATCTCCTCACTTAATGACTCAATTACAACAGCAGCATAGATTGCACCATCCTGTTCAGCGTTCTGCAGGCTACTTATCAGGCTACCAGTCTCATCTATTCAATCCCCACCTTTCCTCTGGCTCATCTGTAATTAGCAAATATGAACATGTGCTTGGTCTTGCTGATGGTAGAGATCATAGACCAAAATCAACTCATAAAGGTAAACACAGTCTTCGTTATTCCCAACATGGTTCTGATGCCAGCCAAAAGAGTGATAGTGCTTCTTTTCAGTTCCGGTCCAAGTACATGACAAGTGATGAAATTGAAAGCATTCTTAGGATGCAGCATGCTGTGACTCATAGTAATGACCCATACGTAGATGACTACTACCACCAAGCTTGTCTGGCAAAAAAACCTTCTGTGGCCAAGTTAAAACATCCATTTTGCCCAACCCAGATAAGGGAAATTCCTCCACGAACCCGTGCTAATGCTGAGCCACATGCATTTGTGCAGGTTGATGCCCTAGGGAGAGTTTCATTTTCTTCTATTCGTTGTCCTCGCCCTCTACTTGAGGTTGATCCTCCAAACACTTCTATAAGCTCTGATCAAAATGTTTCAGAGAAGCCCCTAGAGCAGGAACCTAGGTTTGCTGCCAGAGTCACAATTGAGGATGGTCTTTGTCTTCTTCTAGATGTGGATGATATTGATCGGTACCTACAGTTCAATCAGCCACAGGATGGTGGAACACAATTAAGACGAAGAAGGCTAGTCCTGTTGGAAGGACTAGCAACTTCACTTCAACTTGTTGACCCACTTGGAAAGAATGGACACAAAGTTGGACTTGCTGCTAAGGATGACCTTGTTTTCTTAAGGTTAGTATCTATTCCCAAGGGGCGTAAGCTCCTTGCAAAGTATCTTCAGTTGCTTCCTCCCGGCAGTGAGCTTATGAGGATAGTCTGCATGACAGTCTTTCGTCATTTAAGATTCTTATTTGGTGGTCTCCCCTCAGATCTGTCAGCTTCAGAGACTACAAATAATCTTGCCAAGGTTGTTTGCCAATGTGTGCGAGGAATGGATCTTGGTGCTCTTAGTGCCTGTCTTGCTGCAGTTGTTTGTTCTGCAGAGCAGCCTCCTCTACGTCCCATTGGAAGCACCTCTGGGGATGGTGCTTCCCTTATTTTAATTTCTGTTCTTGAGAGGGCAACTGAACTTCTAACTGATCCACATGCTGCTTGCAACTACAACATGGGTAATCGTTCATTTTGGCAGGCCTCATTTGATGAATTCTTTGGCCTTCTCACCAAGTATTGCATGAATAAATATCATAGTATCATGCAATCCATGCTCATACAAAGTACCTCGAATGTGGATGATGTTGGTCCAGATGCTGCCAAAGCTATTAGTAGAGAAATGCCTGTTGAACTCTTGCGTGCTAGTCTCCCTCACACCGATGAGCGCCAGAGGAAGTTATTACTAGATTTTGCTCAACACTCCATTCCTGTGGTTGGATTTAACAACACTGGGGGTAATGGAGGTCATGTGAATTCAGAAACAGTGTTAAGTTGATAGATAAATACATGAGAAGTTCACCTCCTGATACTGGTTTTCAGGTTGATGATCTCACCAATGTCGGAAGGACAACCTTGCATATGTTCAAGTACTTCTGGAGCAATCTTAAATGTGGAAAGTGTGATTCATCTATGACATAGGCGTCTGCCTCGCCTTAGTTGTCTGCTTGTCATAATGTGCAGCTTTGTGATAAATTTGCAATCGGGCCCTTTATGATGATGGACCAGGCTTGATCTGTTCCTCTTGTCTTTTCTTTTTCTCTTGACAGAGGAGCTTATATAATTGTTACTATGTGTGGCTGGTAGGGCCACAGTAGTTGTTAGCATGTACAGGTTTAGGTACATATTTGGTTCCCATGTTTCCTGTTATAGATAGAAGGGTGGGAATGGATGATGATGTGTGATAGAACCATTCTACTGAAAACCATATGGGCCATTGAGGGTGTGCAAATTTCACTGAGACACAGGTTGACCAGCTAGCGTGCTGAAATTCAAAGGAACACTGGGGAAGAATAAGTCATGTTGAATTTGTTGCATAATTTATATTTTTCACTTGACTTGTCAATTTGTAGATATGTGTTCTTATGTATTCCCTAACTTGAGAGTATTTAGTTTCCTTTTTCTTTAATGTTTCTGTCTTTGGCATTATTTTCTTTGGAAATTTGCTGATGGTCAATGCTCACATTCTCCTTTTCCTATAGGGAATGGCCATCGTGATGATGGATGGTTCAAAATATGTGCTGATTCCTTTACATGGATTTTTACCAAATGATTTTGGGCTGCTTGGTACCTATTGACCAGGGACGTTTAATGAATATTTGCTTCTAACCTTTCTTTTTATTTTATGGTGTAATTAACTCTGTAGTCTTTATAGTATAGTTTCCTTTTTAAATATCCTTCATCATTTTTTTTAATTCTTGTCCCTGTTACATATTTTGGTGCCTTTATTAAATCGATGGTGTATATAGTATATGGAATCTCATAATTCATGTTTAGTATTTAGTTATGTTATGCATGAATTTGATTTTGAAAAATCTTATCTAAGTCTAAATATTCAATTCCAATCAAAATCTAAAAAATTGAATTCAAATTAAATTCAAGTTCTTAATATTTGAGGACAACCCTTTAGCTAGTATTACAGGCAGGCAGATCAAATTATGTGCTATTTAAAAAAAAAAACCACTACAAAATTGAAAAATTTATAGATTAATTAATATATCTTTTTTATAATAAAAAGAATATATCAAAACTTAAGTTTGAATAAATTTTTTATTACATTCCTGACAATTTTAAGTATGTTCCCCAAGTTCACATTCATTCTTTTCACTTAATTATTTACTTTGTTCACATTAAAACAACTACAAACTTGTAAAGAACATACAAAATATAACTAACAAACAAAAATATCTGTATGAAGCCTAGTAAGAGAGGGAGAAAGTGGTACCATAACAAAATTTTCATATTTGACTTGATATATGAAAAGACAAAATATAAAAAAAAAATAGTTTAAAGTGTACAATTTACGTTGTATGTACCCGACTAAAGTAGACTTGTAAATATTTAAGTTTTAATAATATTAGATGATATAAATTATTCATATAATTTTATATGTTTATAATAATACTAATTTTGTTTCATACAGAAATAGTTCTAAGATCTTAGTAGACTAGAATTCTACAATATTTTAAAGTAATAAACGAATTAATGTTGCAATTTATCTTACCTGATGTTGGTAAAAAGTAATACTTAATTCAATATATTTATTTGTTATTATTAATTAAACAAGTCGTAATTAAACATAGATTTTCTATAATAAATCAAGAAAGCAAAATAATCTTCAAACTATCCATCTAAGGAATCTAAGGAAACATGTTAATGTGAATTCAATCACATGGAAAAACTTTTTTGTAAATAATTTAAACATATATCACAATTCTTTTTTATATATACACTGTTGTGCGAATTTTTTTTTTTCTAGGTTTATCTGAAGAAAAACTTTTAAAGACATATCAAGAGCTTCCATAAAGAGAGGATACCTTAAAAGAGGTTTTCCAAAAAGAACTTCTTGATCAAGTATTAAACTGTCTTATCTAAGAAGTTATATAAAGAAATCAAGGATGAAGAAAATAAAGAAGAAAAACATACTAGCTATACAATAAGATATACACAAGAGAAAAAGAGTATAAAAAGAGAAAAAAATGCATAAAGTCTTATAGTTTTATTAATTATTAAGCGTATATTTTTAGGTTGTGTAAATCTTTGTAAATTCTTCACTCTATGAAGTTATACCATTGTAAGCTTTATTTGTGCTCTTTTTGAGAGTTCTTAGTCTTAAACAGAGATTGAGAAGGATAACTTGGAGAGGTTTGTGTACCCGTTGTAACTTGGATAAATTTGTGTACTTAGTGTTGTTCTTGCTAGCTTGAGGTCGGTTTCGACCTCAAGTCCGAGATATAGCATCGCTAGGTCAATCACCGCATCCGAGGTATTGTCTGTTTTGAAGGTTGGTGCTTTGACACGGTTTTTTCCTTAAAAGACGCTTCGGTGGGTTGGAGGGGAAGGAAGTATGTAAAGTGCCCTTAGCCTCGACTCTTGAGCGATGTGAGACTATATAGGCTATCGGAACAAGCCCCCCAGTCGAGGTCTAGGAAAGTGGATTCCCCTTAGCTGAGGGACTAAGGAGCCTCTTCGACTTGCGAATCCGTATCAAATACACAACCACAAGGGCTCCGACTCGTCCTCCCCTGTGCGTCGTCGAGAGCGGGAGTGGGTGTCTTGATGATGAGGACATCCAAACCAAAGGGCATAGTGAGGAGGAACTTGACCAAGCCATTCCAGACTTAGGCGAACCCATGACAAGAGGAAGGAAAGGCCCAAGAGACTTTACAGCACAATTGGATCCTTAAAAATATAAGGATATTATTATTTTTGCCTCAAGTAGGATTTGAACCCATAACCAGATGGAAAGTATCAACTTAACCACTGGGACAAATGATCCTTCTTAAAATATAAGGATTGTAGTTTCGTCTTATGTTCTTACAAACAAGAAAAGACCTTTGTAATTTATACACTGTTGAACCTCAGAATAGGGACGAATATTTTGATAATTTTAGAGAGTGTTTCTCTGCTAGGGTTTTTCCCTGTATCTTGCGATCTTATCAAGAATCCACTAATTCTTGTGACGATCATCCTTAGGCTTATCAAACTTTGTTTGAGGCGCCTTTCTTTATCCAGGTTTTTATTGTTACTGTTTTGAATTTATTCCGTTCCGTAACCCTAAATTCCCAATTTTATTGTCATGTCTATTTGGATTCATATCAGTTGGTATTTAGAGTAAAGGTTTGAGTCATAATATAATTGTGCATCCTGAAATATTTTTTTCCCCTCATTACTGTTCATGGTACTGTTCATGACAATGTTCACGGTACTGTTCATTTTTTTTTATTTTGTTATTTTTTTTAAAAAAAAAAGCAGAAACAGAAAGAAAAAAAATATAAGAAATAGAAAAAAAGAAAAGAAGAGAAAAAAAAGGAAGAAGAAGAGGAAAACAGAAATAGAAAAAAAAACAAGAGGAAAACAGAAAAAAAAATAGTTCTTATTCAGTGCATACTTGGTGTTTGTTAAAAGTTCTAAAAGTGTCATGTTTACATATTTTATTTTCTCTATATATTGTTTTTGCTTGCTGTTTTTTTAATTGTCTTGCTTGTTTGTTGATAGTGAAATTGTTCTTCACTATTTTGTTCTTTACTATTATTTTTAATTGATTCTGATTGCTACTTTTGAAAGTGATTCTGCATTGATTGCTTGATTCTTGTAAGAACCTTAAGTAGAGAAAGAGTGGTAAAAGGCAGTGTGATCATTAGAAAAAAAAAGCCTTATTGTGTGAAACACGAGTGTTGAGTGTAAACACGTGAGAAAGTGGTGTGAGGCCCAAACTTATTGTTATTTGTAATCTGTTTACTTGAGCATGGCAGGGGAACCATCAGATAGTGGACTGTCTCAACTACAGATGCAAGCCTTAACACAACACTTGGAAAGGATAATGAAACAACAAAGTGATGGACTCCATGAGAGGTTGGATCAAATGGAGCAAGCACAACAAGTAAATCCAGAAAATAGAGGAGGAGATAGGAGGAGGAGAAGAGAAAATGATGGAGAACAAAGAACTCTGAGAATTGATGGAATAAAATTAAATATTCCCACATTCAATGGGAAAAGTGATCATGATGCTTACTTGGAGTGGGAAGTTAAAGTGGAGCATGTGTTTGCTTGCAATGACTATAATGAGGAGCAGAAGATGAAGTTGGCAGCAGTTGAATTTTCAGCTTATGCTTTAACTTGGTGGAATAAATACCAAAGTGACACAACTAGATATGAAGAACCCATGGTAGAATCTTGGACAGAAATGAAAAGGATTATGAGGAAGAGATATATTCCTATTTGCAACTCAAACTCCAAAGAATGACTCAAGGAAATAAAAGTGTGGAAGAGTATTTTAAAGAGATGGAGGTAACCATGATTAGAGCTGGAATGAATGAAGAAAATGAAGCAATCATGGCTAGGTTTTTGAATGGACTGAACTACGATATTAGGGATGTTGTGGAGCTGCAAGAGTATGTAGACATTGAGGACTTGTTGCACAAGGCTAACCAAGTAGAACAACAACTCAAGAGGAAAGGAATCATGAGGAGGAGTTCTAACAATAATAATAATTCCAACTGGAAAGATAAGGTGATGAAGGATAAAGGAGTTCCCTCAAGTTCAGCCATGTCTTCAAGTAGGAAGTCATCTAATAGATATAATAATTCACCACCTAAAAGGAAGACAAGTGATGTAAAATGTTTCAAATGCTTAGGAAGGGGACATTATGCTGCGGAATGTCCAACAAAAAAAACTATGTACATGTTATCAAATGGACAAATAGACAGTGAACCTTCAAGTGAAGAAGAGAAGGAGGATATAGAGGTGGAGTTGGATGCATTGGAGGGTGATTTGTTGATGATTCGAAGGCTTTTAGGAAGCAAAATGCAAGCTTTGGACCAAACCCAAAGGGAAAATATTTTCCATACTAGATGTTCCATTCAAGGGAAAATATGTTCACTCATAGTTGATGGAGGAAGTTGCACCAATGTAGCTAGCTCACGACTAGTTACCAAATTGAATTTGGAGACAAAACCGCACCCAAGGCCATACAAGCTTCAATGGCTTAGTGAAGATGGAGAGATGACAGTGAGTAAACATGTGGAGGTGAACCTATCCATAGGACAATATAATGACAATGTCTTGTGTGATGTGGTTCCAATGGAGGCAACTCACATTTCGTTAGGGAGGCCGTGGCAGTTTGACACCAAGGCTATTCATGATGGTTTCACCAATAAAATCTCTTTCATGCAGAATAATAAGAAGATCATTCTCAAACCCTTATCTCCTAGAGAGGTGTGTGAGGATCAAATCAAATTGAGAGAAAAGAGAGTCCAAGAGAAAAGAGAGATGAGTGAAACACCTAAACAGAGCAAGAGTGAAACACCTAAAAAGAGAGAAACACGTGAGAGAAAAATGAGTGGATTATTGAAAGTGAATGAAGTGAAAAAGTTGCTACTTTCTAGCAAACCCCTTTACTTACTTTATTGCAAAAACAATACTTTGGTTGCTGACCATTCTAATCAAATTAATTTTCTTCCTAGTGTTGAGTCTTTGTTGCAGGAATTCCAGGATGTGTTTCCAAGTGATGTTCCTAGAGGACTCCCACCCCTAAGGGGAATTGAACATCACATTGACCTTCTTCCAGGAGCATCTTTGCCTAATAGGCCAGCTTATAGAAGCAACCCTCAAGAGACAAAGGAGATCCAAACTCAAGTAGAAGAACTGATGAACAAAGGATGGGTGCAAGAGAGCATGAGCCCATGTGCTGTTCCAGTTATTTTGGTGCCTAAAAAGGATGGTTCTCAGAGGATGTGCACAGATTGTAGAGCACTCAATAACATTACCATCAAGTATAGACACCCTATTCCCAGGTTAGATGATTTATTAGATGAACTGTACAGGGCTTGTATATTTTCAAAAATTGACTTAAGAAGTGGTTACCATCAAATTAGGATTAGGGAGGGGGATGAATGGAAAACTGCCTTTAAAACAAAATATGGATTGTATGAGTGGCGTGTGATGCCATTTGGGCTAACAAATGCCCCAAGCACTTTTATGAGATTAATGAACCATGTTTTGAGAGAATTTTTGGGCAAATTTGTTGTGGTGTATTTTGATGACATCTTGATCTATAGCACTAGTTTGGAATTACATGAGGAACATTTGTGTGCTGTTTTGAATGTTCTTAGAAAAGAAAAGTTGTATGCTAATCTTGATAAATGCAGATTTTGTACTGAACAAATTGCGTTCTTGGGTTTTGTGGTAAGTGCCAAAAGGAGTTGAGGTAGATTATGAAAAAGTGAAGGCTATCCAAGAATGGCCTATCCCTACAAATTTGAGTGAGGTTAGGAGCTTTCATGGCCTAATTAGTTTCTACAGGAGATTTGTAAGGAATTTTAGCACCTTGGCAGCACCCCTAAATGAGATTGTTAAAAAACATGTTGGGTTTAAATGGGATGAAAAACAGGAAAAAGCCTTTGCTGCCCTTAAGCATGAATTGACTAATGCCCCCATTCTTGCCTTGCCAAACTTTGCAAAATCTTTTGAAATTGAATGTGATGCATCTAATGTGGGTATAGGAGCTGTTTTGATGCAAGAAGGTCATCCAATTGCTTATTTTAGTGAGAAATTAAATGGTGGTTCCTTAAACTATCCCACTTATGATAAGGAATTGTATGCCTTAGTGAGATCATTACAAACATGGCAACACTATCTCTTACCAAAAGAATTTGTGATTCATAGTGACCATGAGTCTTTAAAGTACTTAAAATGCCAAGGAAAATTAAATAAAAGACATGCCAAGTGGGTTGAATTTTTTAGAACAATTTCCATATGTCATTAAACATAAAAAAGGAAAAGGAAATATTGTGGCTGATGCTTTGTCTAGAAGACATGTTTTGATTTCCACTCTTGAAACAAAATTGTTTGGTCTTGAATTTTTAAAAGATATTTATCCACATGATTCTGAATTTGCTGAAATCTATAATGCTTGCACAAAGTTTAGTACCAATGGCTATTTTAAGGACAATGGTTATTTGTTTAAGATGAAAAGATTGTGTGTTCCTAAATGTTCCATTAGGGATCTTTTAGTAAGAGAAGCACATGAGGGAGGGCTAATGGGGCACTTTGGGGTTCAAAATAGCTATGACACTTTGCATGAACATTTTTATTGGCCTCACATGAAACGTGATGTACAAAAGTTTTGTGAAAATTACATTACTTATAAAAAGGCCAAATCAAAAGTCAAACCTCAAGGTTTGTTCACTCCTTTACCTATTCCTGATAGCCCTTGGATTGATATTTCCATGGACTTTGTATTAGGTTTGCCACGAACTCAAGGAGGGAAAGATTCTATTTTTGTGGTTGTTGACAGATTTTCCAAAATGGCTCATTTTATTCCTTGTAAAAAAATTGACGATGCTTGCCATGTAGCTGACTTGTTTTTCAGGGAAGTAGTAAGACTTCATGGGCTACCAAGAAGTATTGTGAGTGATAGGGATACAAAATTCCTAAGTCACTTTTGGAGGACTTTATGGGGTAAGTTAGGTACCAAACTTTTGTTTTCAACTACTTGTCATCCCCAAACAGATGGACAAACAGAGGTAGTGAATAGAACTTTGGGTACCTTACTTAGAACTATTTTGAAAAAAAATTTGAAAGCTTGGGAATTATGTTTACCTCATATTGAGTTTGCTTACAATAGGGCTGTTCATAGCACAACAAATTGTTCTCCATTTGAAATTGTGTATGGATTAAATCCTTTAACTCCATTAGACTTGTTACCTATGCCTAACGTTTCTGTTGTAAAGCATAAAGATGCACAGGCTAAGGCTGACTATGTGAGAAAGCTACATGAACAGGTCAAAGCACAAATTGAAAAAAAGGTTGAAGGTTATTATAAGCAAGCTAACAAAGGAAGAAAGAAAGTAATCTTTGAGCCTGGAGATTGGGTTTGGGTACACATGAGGAAAGAAAGGTTCCCTGAACAAAGAAAATCAAAGCTCCAACCTAGAGGGGATGGACCTTTCCAAGTGTTAGAAAAGATTAATGACAATGCCTATAATATTTTGAAGGCACAATTGTCGAATTGCCCACAACTTAAAAAGACTTCGTTGATTACATGCACAACATGTTTGGATCCTTAAAAATATAAGGATATTATTATTTTTGCCTCAAGTAGGATTTGAACCCATAACTAGATGGAAAGTATCAACTTAACCACTGGGACAAATGATCCTTCTTAAAATATAAGGATTGTAGTTTCGTCTTATGTTCTTACAAACAAGAAAAGACCTTTGTAATTTATACACTGTTGAACCTCAGAATAGGGACGAATATTTTGATAATTTTAGAGAGTGTTTCTCTGCTAGGGTTTTTCCCTGTATCTTGCGATCTTATCAAGAATCCACTAATTCTTGTGACGATCATCCTTAGGCTTATCAAACTTTGTTTGTGGCGCCTTTCTTTATCCAGGTTTTTATTGTTACTGTTTTGAATTTATTCTGTTCCGTAACCCTAAATTCCCAATTTTATTGTCATGTCTATTTGGATTCATATCACTTGATGTCTCGTGCATCCGGCCGCAAAATACTAACCCTGACGCTTTATGGTCATGATCCTGTCTTAATTGAGTGATTAAAACTAATAATTGACTGAGATTTTTTGACTTGTTCTCCCTCATAACGTTAGATACACAAATCGGAAAACAACCATAAATGACCAACTATCGGGCCAGATCTATGACCTAACAAGTGTAATCAAGGTGTCTTAACTAAAGGCATTTATTAAATAGTTGGCTTAAGGGGACTAGACGTAATCCGGGTTCAGGTGAACTATTTTCGATGTTTTGTTTCTATCTCTCCTACTACTAGTTCTTCTTTGCTTGTTTATTGTATCTTGGTTCGTTAGATGGTCTGTTAGACATTTGCTTTATTCGTTATGAAATAGTATCCCATCCTCCATTCAACCCCCTTTTTTGGAGCCTTGTCCCTATAGATGGTATCAAAGCTTGCCTTTGGATAAGCTATTTACAGAACTAAAGGAAAATATGCTTGTTACTATGGACTCTAATGGATGTGTTGTCAATTGTTCACCATTGTTTGTTGGTAAGGAATATGTAGAATGGAAACTTGAAAAGCTTTCTTTTCTAAAGTACATTAACATTGAATTGTTGAAATTTAAATGGTATATCAAGTCTTGTGGATATAATTGGAAATTAGTTACTTAGAGAAAACTAGATAGAAGATTAAAAATGTAGATATCAACTAAATGTCAAGGCAAGATACATCTTGAGGTGCGCCTTATCCAAAGAAAAGTTTTCAAAAGTTAAATGATTAGTGCCAAAGAAATTTGGGATATATATAACCAGGAGTCTAAGAAGGATGCTCTTGTAGATGTTGTTGTGGAAACTTCTACAGATGACGCGATAGACGCTAATGCATTAGGAGATTCTAATAAGGTAAATATTTATGATATACAATCTATTAGGCATGTGTATATTGAAGTTATAACTAGTAATAATATAATTATTACTGCTTACAAACACTTCAAAGAAATTAGTAATATATAGGAATACATCTTTAATGAGATTGTCAAGCTTTAAATTACCATCAAACAACCCTAGAGAGGTTAGGGGGGTTGTTGCTGGTTGTAGTTGGGCGGTCGACCTTTCTAGTTGACCGCTCGTTATCTTGGATACGATTGGGTTGACCCTCGTGTGATTGAGTTGATTACTAATTTTCGGAGTTTGTCTGCTAGACAAATTTATCACTAGGATCTCTATGTTAAAACTCGACGCCCATCCACACTAGCTTTGCAGAACAGAGAGTCATTCAAAACTTACAGAAAAGTTATCAAGGACATTACCATTTAAAGAAAAATGATGGCAATACAAACAAAGGCCATAATTTGGGCTATAGAAGGCACAACAATTCCAGAAAAGCTAGAATGAAGTCCAAAATCAGTAATTAAACTAAATAAATAGCTCAAATCTGATTCCAAATTTGGCTAAACCACTCACAAATCGAGTGATAGAAAAACGCAATATCAAACAAGCTACGATTCCAAAAACGAATGTTGAATATTACGCCAATGGTTAATTTCACTTCAACCCACGTTAGTATTTCTCTAAAACAGAATGCTAATTAAGCAAAAATGAAGTCTTGGGTACATAAATTTAGATCAAATAGAAATGACACACAACAACATCGTATGAAGCACAGTTATAATAGAAGATAAACAAAATCAAATCAAATAATAACATAGTGACAATTGTAAAGAAACAAGATTGTCCTCTAGTGCTCCTTTAAGGACTAGACTCAGAGACGTTGATGAGCAATGGGGAGGACTATCAATTAGGTTTTAGGTTGCATTTGTATCCAACGATGGATTTTGAGAGGGTGAAGAAATGCGGATAAAACACACAAATCAATGAATAAAAAAGTAATAAAATACAATAATCAAGGTAAAAATATCTTAACATTCTTTCTTCGCAGTTTTGCGATGATTGTTATTAAATATATATTATAATAAACATATATTTTATAATTAATATATTAAATATATATTATATTTTTATATTATTAATCTATTTATATTTTATATTTATATTATAATAAAATAAGTATAATTAATTATATAACATAATATAAATAATAATAATTACTATTAAAATATTAATAAATATATAAAATGATATATAATTAAAAAAATTAATATTAAATTTATGAAATAATATCAATAATTATAAATTATAAATAATAAATAATAATAATAAAAATAAATAAAAGTAAAATTAAAGTTAATTTATAATATACATTTTTTAATTATTAAAAATTTACATAATATCATTAAAAAGTTAAAATTATCCTTAATTTTATTTGTATAAAATATTTAATAATATTATTAATAAATATAAATAATAATATTTAATAATAATAATTAAAATAAATATAGTTATTTATATAATAATAATATTATTAATTATAAAATAAATATATAAATAAATTAATTATTTTTTATTATATATATACTTTAAACATAAAGATAAATTTATAAATTTACATTTTACACCTTTTAATAAAATTAAAAATTTAAACACAACTATCACATCATTCAAAAAATACAATAAACTTTCTTACCAAATCTATTCTAACATATCTCAATCCAAACAACTTCACTTTCTTTTTAAATCACTCCAAATCAACTCCCTCAAATATTCTCCCCATTCCAAACACACCATTAAAGTGCAAAATAAAAAAAAAAAGCAAATGATTTGGTGGTATTGGACCCACCTTAAATATAGTGAACCTTAAGATTTGGAAACTAACTATTGAGGACTTAATTGGGCCAGGCCTTTGTTATTTACACACCCTTTTTCACTTTGACAAAAAGTATTTGTTAAAATGGGTTTTTGTTTTAACAAAATGAAAATGCATATTTGATAAGTGGATTTTGTCTTTTCCTATGCAAAACTAAAAGTGATTTTTATTTTGTATAATTTATCGATATCAATAAATTTAGAAAATAGTTTTTAAAAATGATTTCATATGAAAAAATAATTTTAAATATATAATTTAGAATTAAAATATTTTTTTAAATATATAATTTAGAATTAAAATCATTTTTAAATAAAAATAAAAAACTGTTATAATTTTTTTTAATAAATAATAAAATTATATTTTAAAAAAGAAGAATATATTAAAAATAAATATTTAAATTAATTAATTTTATTTATCTATTATTGTAAGTATATATTTATTATTAATAAAATGTTAAATTAATTACTTTATTTATTATTTTATTTGTTATCTTAATTATTTGTTTTATAATAGAAAATCTATATTAGTAAAATATTAATTAATTTATTTTTTATTTTAACATTTCTATTTTATTATAATAAAAAATATACATTAATAAAAAATTAATAATATAGTTATTCGTAAAAGTAATATACACACTCTATTATCTTTTTATTTAATTGATTACACTATTAATATTTTTTACTATTTAGTATTTAGTTAATTATCAATTATGAAAAAAGGTATAATGGGTTATATAAATTTTACATATAAATATTTGTTTTAATTTGAAAAAGAAAATTACTAGCACAAAATTAGTCTTTTTTTCATATTTTAATATCTTGTATTTTGTTCTTTTCATGCTTCTCTTTCGATCTTAATAATTAACTCCTTTAATAAGTGCAATATAGCAAGGTTTGGCTTCTAAATGAATGAGAAAATAATTTTCGCATTGATGAATCCAATGGTTAACAATTTCTCCATTTAATCTGGGGAAGTCAAGTCAATGAAATAGATCAATTCAATTATCATGAATCAAATTATATTGCTCATATCCTGACATCATGACCTAATAGATCATAACATCACGTTAGACTAATTTAAATAAATTGGTAATGTTATGCAAGAAACATTGCCAGATATGAAAGTGGCAGAATAATTTGATTACCAACAATTCAAATTAATGTCCTGCTCATGCACACTGAGAGGATTGCATTCGATAAAAAATAATCCCACAAACCCACAAATAATACTTTTTTTATGGATAATGATATCGAGGATCGAATAGAAAACTTCATACATTCTACTCAGGTTGACCAATTCGAAGAGTCCACACATGGTTCCTAACTAACATGCAAGGAAAGCCTATCTTAATAACCAATCAAAAATAGCAAAAGCTAGAAGAAAGCACGTAATATGGAGAACCATAACTAGAAATATGCATGTTGTGGTAAAATTTTGTTGACATCAAACAGTCTGTTATCAATTAATGATAAAACATGAAAGTGAATAGATTAGGAATCAAGTACGAACATGCCTCCAAGAGCTTTTCATTCAAGTTTGGGAAAATCCCCTACCATTATCCTCCAAGGACACCAATGAAACTTTGGTCTCATGAGAGGCACTGCTTTTCCAGGAGAATAAGAATCAAGTATGAGCATGCCTTCAGAGCTTTTCATTCAAGTTTAGGAACATCACCGCCCATGATCCTCCAGGGACCCCAATAAAACTTTGGTCTCATGAGAGGCACTGCTTTTCCAGGGTGCTCTTCCCAGTACTTTTCCTGTGATGTTGCTATAGATGTTAGTTTTTGAAAGACGGATTACCCTAGTATATATTACAATTAAGTCTTTTTCAACCAAAATCAGCAATCACTATTATTGCACTAGACTGGACCATGTTTTCTACAGTAATGATTAATCATTCTTTCATCCAACAAACAAAACCCATAAATGACATTTCTTTAAGGATCAACATCATTCAAACAACCACATTGATAAAATCATAGTCATAGTGTACCTAAATAAAAACCACCACTTGGCACACACAACAAAATTTCACTATTTTTCTCCTTCCAATTCCATCAGAAAATGCAAACAATAAAACCAACTCAGTTTTAAAAACTACAAATAAGTGATAGTAGAAATAAGAAAAACAAAACAAACAAAACATATTAAAAATAACAGAATTAAAATTATAAAATAATTAATGATAATAATAATAAAAGAACCTTGTGGAGTTGTTCGGTGATGGCAGCACCAATTACACCAGAGTAGAATGCAGCTATGTAAATAGTGACTAATGGAGTAAATGATTTGGGCCTTCTGTAAGGCTCCACCATGTCCCAGATAAAGGTTTTTTCCCACTTTGTGTACAAATAATCTGCATATTTTCTCCACAGGTAGCTTGCCATTTCAATCACTTCACCTTCAGTGATCACATTTAGTATTCAAGGTTCTGAAAGCAAAAGAGAAAGAAAACTGTAATACTACCTTAAATTGAAAAGAAGACTGCAGTAATCATTCTTTCAAGAGCAAATTCAGAAATTGTTTATTATTGACTCTGCTAAGATGAGTCAACGGATTACTTACATGAGTTTTCGTTGTAAGCCAAAATGGTGTCTTTAGGATTCGCGTTTCGTTTTGGTGGTCGTGCGTCTTCTCTAGAGTGCGGAGGTTGTGCGTCTTCTCTGACCAAATGCGGCGGTGGTGGCGATCGATGGAGAAGGTCGCGTGGTGGTGGCGATTGTGCAGAGGAGGTCGCACGGTGGTGGCGGTTCGTGCGATTGCGGTGGTTGCGGTGGTCGCAGGTGGAAGGTCGACGGTGGTGCTGGAATTAGGGTTGCATTCCGCTCTGATTTAGGGAATTAGGGTTTTTTCTTTTATTGGACTGCACTAAATTGGGTTTTTTTATTGGGCTGCACTAAATTGGATTTTTTTTTATTTAAATGAGGTGAAAAAAAAATTTCTGTTTGCATTGTTTTTTTTTAATTGAGAAAATTTGGTGCAAATATTTTTTTTCATGTGAAAGTAAACCCTTAGAGTTACGAGATGAGTCTATTGCGCTCTCACGAGTTTGCAAACCTTGGATGCTACTATAGAAAAACTTCTACTACATAGCAGATAAAAATTAGACCAGGTCTAGACCATCTTCACTATGACACCCCATAGCATTTTCCCAACCCATATGAACTCAATAGTCCTAAACAGATATCACTAAGAAATATGCAATATGCTTGAGTATTTGCTAGTTATTTATTTCCTTCAACACTTCCCTTTTACTTCAAAGAATATTATCAAATAGTTTATGAGAAAGAATTGAATGGCACAAAACATGAATGATTAATATCACAAATCCAACATGAGTTCAAAAATACACAATAAAAATGGAATCAAAATAATCAATGACACTCAACAAACATGTCATCATTTTTTGAAAACCAAAAAAATCAGACAAACAAGGGAAGAGACGAACTTTGAATGAATAGGAAAGCCAATGGAGAAGAGAAGGGAAATTTGAGAGAACCACACCGAAGGCATTCCACCGATTCCACTTAGGGAGAAAGTTATTCCCGTATCTATACTTGATCTGCTAATTTCTATCTGGTAGACTTGGTAAAGCAAAAGGGCCCCAAACTTATTTGATTTCCAGAATTCAAGTTCAACCGCAACTGCCCCTTTTGTGTTTTGGGGGGATCCAGTTCCTTGCCAACTATCGACCTCGTTCTCTTTTCATTTTTGGTAATACTAGCCTAGAATTCGCCATTGTAGGAATCGAGACCTTTCAATAGAGCGAACTGACCAACGAGAAACCTCATTGCTTCCTTTCAATCCATGTTTATACATTCAACTGGCCCTAGGTTTTGTTATGTTACACAAATGCCACTAATGAGAATAACTAGTTCTCATTGCTTTCATCAGTTTGCGAAAGATAAATGAAAAATTAAAAATGAAAACACCTAAAACCTCTATATTTTTTAGTCTTACAAAATTTACCAGTCAAACAATTTTCAAATTTGAAAAACAAAACTATTTCTAAAATCAGTAACCTAACAGGCTCTAAATCTTTCACTTTCAAGAACAATTCAGCATTGAAGACGAAAACCACAAAACAATTAAGAATAATCATCTATCGAGAATGTAAAAAACACTCTCTTTTTAACACAACTTTTTATGATGGATGAAATTCATGTTCAATAGACGGAGAGAGAGAAAGAGAAGTGCTCAGAAAGAATATTGAATGGATGAGAAAAGTTATCCTCATGAATGAAGTATTCATCAGCTTAACGAGATTATTGATCTCATCGTCATAGCACCTTCTCCCCAGAATTTCAAATCAACAAACAACATGCAAAAACAATTAGGTTTATAAACCAAAACGAAGAGATAGGAAAATGTACAAATTGCTTTCTAGCACAGCGTCTCTAATGGCGTAACCATTGATGGGTTTTCAGATTACTTATAGTCACGCGCCACCGTTTCAGCTTTGTTCGGTATAAGAACTCACTCACAATGTCGTTTAATTTATTGGCAGCCAAACACCATCTCGTTTAGCTAGACATTCATAAACTATATATTTTTGTTTTGAGGCCCTTCGCATAGAATGAAAAGGCAATTGCTTCCTGCACCCGATCAATTGTGATTGGCACCCGACACATTTTTTAAAATCCAAAAATGCCCTTGTCTTCTTCATTTATGAAAACATTGAATGGTGAGGAAGAAGAAGTTCATGAATGTGTGAAGCTTTGGTTTGAGCTGCAAAAGAGAAGGTTGTGCTTCGTTCATTGTTGCTAAGTTGAGTGTAAGCTTTGTTTGGCAAGTTAATGAGGTAAGTAATCCATTTTCGTTCGTTTTTTGTTATTTTCTCGAGCTCAGCTGGTCCCGGATATCGGAATCCGGAATTCAAATTTTCTGCCTACGGATATTAATATCCGGAAGTCAAAATTTTCTATACGGATAATAATATCCGGAACTAGGATTTGCCTACGGACGCTGATATCCGTAGTTCATATTTGCCTTACGGATGAAAATATCCAGAACTAGTATTTGCCTTACGGATGCAAATATCCGTAGTTCATAATATTGCCTTACGGATATATATATCCGGAAGTTAACTGTTGATATTTTTTTGGTTATGGATTAATTTATCCGGAAGTGAAGTGTTCATTTTTTTCAGCAACCGAATGGATACAACAGAGTCATACATGGGAGTTTTAGGGGAGATTGATGTGTGGGATGGATTAGATGATGTTGATCTGGAGCAGTCAACAAGTTATAACGCATTAGATAATGAACACAGGGCACATGAATGTAGTGAGGCATTTTCTACAAATGAGGTATGGTCAATGTTGGGTTGTGAATGTTTTTTATATGAATTATTTTTAAATTTGGCATGATGATCAAGATGTTCTTTTAAATTTTTAAGAATGTTATTGTAGGTATTTCGTGATCGAGATGAGCTGTTAGATTGGGCGAGAAGTGTTGGCTATAGTTATGGGTTTGTCATTGTTATATTAAGGTCAGATACATGGACGGGCCAACGAGGAAGGATGACCTATGTATTGTTAGGTTGTGAGAGAGGAGGTAAATACAGACGGTATAAAAAAGAAGTAGATGTCAGTCAAACTGGAAGTAGGAAGTGTGAGTGTCCTTTCAGATTGCGAGGCAAACCAGTCAAAGGTGGTCAAGGGTGGAAGGTTGAATTAATTTGTGGTTCTCACAATCATGACTTGGCAGAGACAATGGTGGGTCATCCCTATGCTGGAAGGTTAAGTATAGAGGAAAAGGTTATGGTTGAGGATATGAGTAAAACTGCGGTGAAGCCAAGAAATATTTTACTAACCATGAAAGAGAGAAATGAGAAGAATGTGACAACGATTAAGCAGGTTTATAATGCAATCACTGTTTACCGAAGATCACAACGAGGTCACAGAACAGAAATGCAACAACTGATGTTGTTACTAGAGCGAGACAGGTACGTGCATTGGTGTAGGTGCGATGAGGTCTCTAATATTGTGCAAGATATATTTTGGACACACCCAGATTCAGTAAAATTGGTGAACTCATTTAACATTGTCATATTAATGGATAGTACGTACAAGACGAACAAGTATAGGATGCCGTTGCTTGAGGTTGTTGGGATTACGTCTACAGGTTTGACTTTCTCCGTTGCATTTTGTTTACTAGCAGCAGAAAAGGAAAATAATTTTTTTTGGGCCCTTGACAGACTTAAAGGGTTGTTTTTAAGAGTTGATTCATGCCCTAGGGTGGTGGTATGTGATAGAGATGTTGCCTTAATGAATGCAATTAGAATGGTGTTTCCTGAAGCTTATAATTTGCTATGTCGGTTTCACATTGATAAAAATGTGAAAGCAAAATGTAAAATGTTGGTGCATCCAAGAGAGGCATGGGATCAAGTAATGGAAGTGTGGGGATCTGTTGTGGATTGTGATATTGTTGAGGCCTTTGAAGATCGTGTCAATGCTCTTTGAGTTGTCTGTTCTCCATGGCCTATATTTGTTGATTATGTGATGGATACATGGTTACGTCCACATAAAGAAAAATTTGTCAAGGCATGGATAGATAAGGTGATGCACTTAGGAAACACAACAAGTAACAGAGTTGAGGCGGCACACTGGAGCCTAAAGAGAGTTCTTCAGAATTCGATGGGGGATTTATGTTTCTGCTGGGATTCCATCAATAAGATGATTATTTTACAACATAATGCAATCAAAGATTCATTCCAAAAGAGTTTGCATGTGGTTGGACATCGGTTCAAGGTTACAGCTTACAAAAAATTGTTAGGTTTTGTGTCTAAATATGCTTTGAACCTTATTTCAGAAGAACTTGATAGGGTTAAATCAGTGGGGTTTGATAAAAGTAGGTGTGGATGTAGTCTTACATGTACTCATGGTCTTCCTTGTGCGTGTCAATTGGCTTCATTTGGTGTTGGTAGCATACTACTTAAATCAGTACATGTGATGTGGACTCGTTTAAGTTTTGAAGACATTGCTACTGAACAATCTTCATCTGAGTTGTCAATTGATAAAGAGTTTGAGGTCATCGCGAAGCGGTTTAAAGAGTTGGATGTTGCAGGTAAGGTTAACATCAAGAGTAAATTGCAGGATATTGCCTTTCCAGAGAAAACATCTATTTACGCACCAGATCATAAGGTGAAAACAAAAGGTGTTGTAAAGATGTCTCGTCCTACCAAATTCATGAGATCAACTAAGCGAATCCCTTCTTATTTTGAACATGTGGATTTCTTACACTCACAATATGATAGTTGTGCAAGCAAAAAATCTAATGAAGAAAGCTTACCAGAAATTGTACCAGCAAAATGTATTCCTTTCCTTGATCAGTTCCCTGTAGGGTATCATCCATATATTGTTGATGTTGTTGACGTTAGGGCTGATGGCCATTGTGGCTACCGTGCTGTTGCTGCCCAATTGGGAATGGGAGAGGAGTCATGGGCTGTTGTTCGAATGAATTTGTTAAAAGAACTAAGTGAATGGAGACAAGAATATGTTCAACTCTTTGGTGGTGATGATAGATATGAATACTTGAAGAAGTCACTTCTAGTGGAACACATGTCTATGGTACCAACCACTAAAACCATTTCATTTTTACATTGCATTTCTTTATTTAACTTTGTTTGTCAATTGTACTTGCAGGCAGGAACAGATAAGTGGATGACAATTCCAGACATGGGATATGTTATTGCAAATCGGTATAATGTCATTCTTGTTTCTTTGTCCATGTTACAATCATTGAGTATTTTTCCTTTAAGAACCCAAGCACCAAGTAACTTCCGTCAACACCGAATCATTGCAATTGGACATGTCCACGGAAATCATTTTGTCCAGGTATAAACTAAACCAATCAAGATTGATGTGCTAAATCAAGATTTGTGTACCTTATATTTATTACCTTTATAGGTCAAGCTCAAAGATGGTTGTCCAATTCCACCTACGGATATATTGTGGGCATCACATCGTTATCCGACGGCCCAAACTTGGTCAACATACTACACTAGCCGGATACAAGTTTATACCCAACTAATGTCCATTAGACGATATTTGTAATTATAACATTTGTAATAGCATAATTTAGATTTATGGATGTTTAGTACATTGCAGTTGTCCTACACACAATGTTGAATTCACTGAAGTTTGTGAATACGGATAAAAATATTTGTCTACGGATAAAAATATCCGTAAGTCACACTTTTTGCCTATGGATAAAAATATCCGGAAGAGTCTGCTATGCCTACGGATAAACATATCCGTAAGTCACACTTTTGCCTACGGATAAAAAAATCCAGAAGTCACAGTTATGCCTACGGATAAAAATATCCGTAAGTCATACTTTTGCCTACGGATAAATATATGCGTAAGCCAGTGATTTCTGTACTAATGATCATATTGAAACATATAAGGATCATATTGAAACATATAAAATAAAAGTAACGTGAAGCAAGAACCGATAAGGATCATATTGAAACATATAATTAAGGTTCAGATACATTGTCATGGATCAAAATATTACATAAAAAGAAATCGTAATACATCTGACATATTGAGAAATCCTAATCAATCATTCCTACGTGCATGTCTCCTGACATAAACAGCTCTTTCATCAGTCGCTCCTCGTGCTAACATAATGGCTGCTTGTATGCCTTCCCAAACAGGGCTGCCCTCCACGACATCGCCATGATCAAGTAATGGCTGCAATGTCTCTGTAATTCTACGACAAATACCCTACAAGCATGAATGACATACTATTAGAAAAAAACAATAGAAATTAATATCTTAACAAGGTTAGAAGCATACCAGAGCAGGATGTGACTCCTCATGATGACTTGGCACTGCTTCGTGATGACGTGCATCTGAGGGTACCGGTACAGGACGGTCATCCTCATCTGTATTAATCACATATGGATGTGATACAGATCTAAACCAACCCATGTACTCTTGAACGCAAGCGTCAGGATGACGTGCTATGGCATAGTCATGTATGACATAATCATTGAAATGTAACCATCGACGGTCCATTTCATTTGTATCCGGATGACCATGTCCAATTACAGATGGGTTGCGAGGGATGATCTGTGTATAGCCATACTGACGCAGAACACGTTCTGGCATGTGCAGCTGTGTCCAATTTCCAAGCCTCAAATAACCACAAAATAAGGAAATCCACTCGAATGGACGTTCTTCCCTGTGCTCGTTGTATGGACAAAACCGAATGGAAGCTGGTGTCAATGTATCCAACTGTGATCGTACAACAACAATTGAAGTACCTTTTCCAGCATCATACAGCCTGCACCGAGGTTGCTCTTCAGAATACAATGCTTGCATACGTCTCATCCCTATAGACGGGAAATGCTCATAAATCCACCCCTGCAACAATGTTGCATAACCAGCTAGTTGCTTTGTGTTTGCATAACTACAATCTCCTAGCTGTTCATACATGTGAGTTAGGGCAGCTGCTGCCCAAGAATATCCCCCGGTAAGCCTCAAATCAACAAAAAATCCAAGATAAAACACACTTACTGATGTAGCACTCTTGTCCGCAAAAATAGTGCAACCGACAAGGTGAAGTAAGTATGCTCTGGCAGCCACAGTCCACTGCCTCCTTGAGCATGCATCTTGATACACTTCTCTTAACCAGCTAAGGCGCACATGAGCTCCCCGACAGTGTCTTGTTTCTTCAGATGCAAGTGCATGGTCAACACGGAGGGCTTCTACCAATAAATCAATCGCCGAATCAGAATCTAAGGTTTCCTGTGTGTAAAACTGACCGACAATGGGTAAATGTAACAAATTTGACACATCATCAAGAGTGATGGTCATCTCCCCAACCGGTAAATGAAAACTGTTTGTCTCTGCATGCCACCTCTCTACAAAAGCACACAGCAGTCCTCGGTCTAGATTCTCATAACTAGCATGAAGCAGACCACCTAAGCCAGACAATTCTACAGCAGCTTCTATGCGCTCATGAGGTGCTCCTAACTTATTTATCTTCCTCCCATGTGAAACGACCTTCAGCTCACCACGATCCTACAATAATCAACATATATCATCAATAATCAGGAATACATAACAAATACAAAAATTTATTTTTCATTACTTACCAAACCATCCCACAACTGTTTGGCTACGTGATGTTCATAATTAACAAGTAAGGACTTATCCAATGGCCCTCCTGGATAGCCTTCATCATCAACTTCAACTTCTTCTTGTTCAATATAATCTTCAAACTCTTCATTTGGAATTGAAGTACTAGACCCACCCCGTTTTCTTCTAATCGATGCAGTTGGACGCACACGATCCAAATTAGAATTTCCTCCACCTCTAGTCCGCACCATCTTACATTTCATAAAAGTAACATTCAATCCAACATATATAACAAAATTATAACACATATAGTTTAAAACACTTGTGAAAAATTTCACACTAATACGGATATTAATATCCGCAGACCAATAACAACAATCCGGATAAAAATATCCGCAAGTCAAACGTAGCTTACGGATAAAAATATCCGGAACCCACTTTTGAATTACGAACAAAAAAATCCGGAACCAATTCTTGCACTACGGATAAAAATATCCGTAAGCCATTATTCAAGTCCGGATGAAAAAATCCGGATGCCAATATTCATGTGCGGATAAATTTATCCTGAACCAAATGGTGGTCTACAGATAAAATTATCCGGAAGCAAATGGTGATCTGCGGATAAAATTATCCGGAATGTACTACTCTACGAAGAAAAAACCATGAACGGTACCTCAACTTCTTTGACGATGAAGCACTCACGACGAAGCAAACCAACTCTGCTCACGGTGGCTCACGGTGTCTCCCTGCAACTTCACGGTGGCTGCTGCTGCTTCACGGTGAAGAAGAAGAAGAACCTTATTTGTTGGGTGCTTGCATTGGGTGCAGATCATAATTTATGTGTTTTTAATTTCATTAAGGGTAATATGATCTTTTCATAAATCTGATTGGGTGCCAGTCACAAAGCATTGGGTGCAGGGAGAATGTGCCGAATGAAAAATGGGTTGGCCCAATGGATTCATTGGCCAGTCCAACATTAATTTGTGGGGAAGAGATACCGAATTTAACCCATGTACCTCTAGCTCACATGTTTATAATTAGTTTATATTGTATTTATAAAATATTAAATTTTTTTATTAAAATAAAAATAAAAATATTATAGTCTTTACGAGAAAATATATAATAATACTATTATTATTATTATTTGAATTATACAAAATATGATTTTTACAATGGTGGTCGTTAGAATTTTTTATATAATTTGGCTTAATTATAAAATAAATATAGTCGAAATTTTTAAAAAAATTCAACATGTTTTTAGGTATTTTAACAATTCAATGCGGTGGTTTTTTGCCCTCATTAGAGCATATTTATCTCAAATAATTTGTCACTACACAATGTGGTAATCATTTTAAAAAAAGCTAGATGAGCACATTGATTGATTTAAGAAAGTAGCATGGATTTTCAGAATGTCTGATATTACATGCGTGCATGTGTAAAATCCACTTCATAATATTTGTGCTTTGAGATGGGGTTACGTGCATCCTGTAATCAAGTTGACTATGTATTCCTGTCATTTTAGCTCCACTCTATTCCACCTTTTTCAGTATATGCAATATTTTTTTTCAGTTGGCTGATTTTTTGCTATTTTTGTGTTGTAACCAGATTCTACATCTGAATGGTCACAAAGAGAAGATAGTGTTAACTGGTTTGATCAGAATCCTTATGATGGTGAAGGTTCTACAGATGGCAAAAGATGGTCATCACAGCCCCATTCTTCCCTAGCCCATTTGCAGGATTCAAAGCCCTTGTACAGAACATCTTCATATCCCGAGCAGCAAAGGCAAGAACAACACTACCACCTCCAACATTGCTCTAGTGAACCAGTTCCTAACTGGCTTGATCAGCACATTTATGATACAGAAACTGCTCATGATCATGATGGTAAACGATGGTCATCACAGCCGCATTCCTCCATTCCACATTTACCAGACTCAAAGCCTTTGTACAGAACATCTTCATATCCTGACAAGCAACAGGAGCTTCCTCGTTTTTCTAGTGAACCAATTTTGGTACCAAAGTCTTCTTTTACTTCTTATCCTCCCCCTGGTGGTCTATCCCAGATGGCTTCTCCCAGCCATAGTACAGGACACTTGAACATTCCTTATCATACTGGAGCAGCTCAGATGGCGTTGTCATCTCAAAATCGTTCTCATTTCTCCAATTCTGCACTACAGTCAGGTGCTTTAAATCTTGGGTCACATTTTGGCGGAAACACACGCCAATTTCCTACTGGTTCCCATCTTAATCAGCGATTACAGAATCAATTGGTTAACCAGGCAGGGTTTTATCCTGGAGATCATTCAAATCTCCTTAATAATATGTTACAACAACAATTGCACCTTCATAACGGATCAGTATCTCCTCACTTAATGACTCAATTACAACAGCAGCATAGATTGCACCATCCTGTTCAGCGTTCTGCAGGCTACTTATCAGGCTACCAGTCTCATCTATTCAATCCCCACCTTTCCTCTGGCTCATCTGTAATTAGCAAATATGAACATGTGCTTGGTCTTGCTGATGGTAGAGATCATAGACCAAAATCAACTCATAAAGGTAAACACAGTCTTCGTTATTCCCAACATGGTTCTGATGCCAGCCAAAAGAGTGATAGTGCTTCTTTTCAGTTCCGGTCCAAGTACATGACAAGTGATGAAATTGAAAGAATTCTTAGAATGCAGCATGTTGTGACTCATAGTAATGACCCATACGTAGATGACTACTACCACCAAGCTTGTCTGGCAAAAAAACCTTTGGCCAAGTTAAAACATCCATTTTGCCTAACCCAGATAAGGGAAATTGTTCACCATTGTTTGTTGGTAAGGAATATGTAGAATGGAAACTTGTTGAAATTTAAATGGTAGATCAAGTCTTGTGGATACAATTGGAAAGTAGTTACTTAAAGAAAACTAGATAGAAGATTAAAAATGCAGATACCAACTAAATGTCAAGGCAAGGATACATATTGAGGTGCGCCTTATCCAAAGAAAAGTTTGTTGAGGAAACTTCTACAGATGATGCGGTAGACGCTAATGCATTAGGAGATTCTAATAAGATAAATATTTATGATATACAATCTATTAGGCACGTATATATTGAAGTTATAACTAGTAATAATATAATTATTACTGCTTACAAACACTTCAAAGAAATTAGTAATATATAGGAATACCTTTTATAAAGATTTTCAAGCTTTAGACTACCATCAAACATGACCTTGAGATAAAAAAACACAAACCTGAGAAGGTTAAGAAGGAACTGTTCTTGGTTAGAAAAAGATAAGGTAATAAAGTTATTGAAATTGATAACAACCAGATGATACATAATCAACTATAAAAAATTAATGCTATGAGGAAAGTTCTATCCCAATCAAACATAAGGGGAAATGTTTGATTCACTGATGAAGAATTCTAGAAAATCTCATAACGAAATTGGGATAAGATATGAACCTTAAAATGAAACAAAGACTCATACATCATTTATTAGACTATCTGCAATCGTCTGGTGGAACTCCTAATAAGGATTCATGGAAGAAAGCTAATAAAATAGACCATAAAAGTATGAGAACCAAAAGACAATTTTCTTTTGGCATGTATTCTTAATCCTAGAAAAAAGACTCCAACACTGGAACCAGGACATTGGATGCTTAGTACTCACGAAGGCAAGAAAGTCTACATGACCGAAATAGAGAAATAAAAAAAAGAGATTGAATATGATTGAGAGAAGAAAAAAAGATGAAAATAATATTGGAGCTGATGAAATGAGAATGAGACATTCACCTTTTTCTAATTATTCACACTCAAATTTTTCCAGATAATAAAATTTATTTTTAATAAAAAAATGAGAATGCTCTAATCACACCACTCTCCCACTCACATCACTCACCATCACACATCCATGTAAAACACTTTTATCACTCCTCACACATTACACAATTTGGGCACTCACTGCAAAAAGTTCAAGAAAAAAAAAGAAAAGCATAAAAAGCTTTTGGGAGAAGAAAAATGGGGATTCTTGTCTCTCTCACAACCAACATACTCTTTTTCTTCTGCACCCATCTTCTTTCTTGAGCATTAATATAATGGCAACTGATGACGTGGTTGCGCCACTTTACAATCACTAATGATGTGAATGCAATAACAAGAATACATGATTCTTTGACATTCTTAGGAGCAACTTGAGTTGGTCATGAAATGACACTTTACTTAGAATTGGATCAGTGTTCTAATTCAAGAACTCACCAAGACTTTGCACCAAACCAAAGCTCATATGGAAGTCCATATATTGTCAAATGGAATCAAACAACAAGGAATGAAGAACAAGAAAGGAAAACCGAACAGAATTGCAAGATTAAGTTACTGTACCGAACAGAAATTGAAAACAAAGCTGGAAAACACAAATTCAATCGGTGGAAATGAATGGAAAACACTAAGCATTGGAAACTACCGAATAAAAATGAAAGAAATGAAGGAAGGAACACTTATGGAATGAAGCTTGCTGAATTTGAGACTTTGGAAATTCAGTCACGCCACTTGGAGCCTTGTTCCAAGATAAGTGCAAGGTTGCCGCCACTTGAAGCTCACCATTGGCACACAAGATAAGGCAAAGGAAGAAGAAGACAACAAGACTCACAATTTCTCTCTAAATTTGAGTATAATCTCTCTACTTCTTCTTTCCAAATCTGATTTGTACAAGGGCAGCACCTTTATTTATAGCCTATAAGGTGCTGAAATGCAAAGCCAAATGTGCCCCAAATGACACTCAAATTCGGCGCCAACTAGTGCATGAAGGAAGTGTGACTTTCTTTCCTAGTTTGGCACCTCCTAACTCCTATCTACACTCCCCCTAACATCCCTTACTACTTACACACCTATTTATTACATCCGCACCCCTACTCTATAAAAGAAATAAGAAGAGCCATCTTTTGATACTCTTGTCCCAAAGCTCTTGCCATGCTCCTAGTGATTCATTGGGCTTGGGTCCCTTGTTGGGCTTGGGCTTCATGGGCTTGAGCATCCTCTACTTGGTTTCCATCAACTAACCTGGATTGGAATTTTTTTTTATTACATTGTGGGGCACACACGATGAGGTGGACGAATTGTAAAGTTTGGATTGATTTCCGCAGTTACATTTGCATTAGGAGAGCGGTTTTCACTGTGATTTGCAGCGAGAGTTCGATTTGGAGTGTATTTTGCATGCATAACAAAACCTTCAATGGTTTCCTTCCGTTTGCACAACCACAGATGAAACCTCTTTGGCAAAACCTGTTAGAATGTATGGCTTTAAACTAGAGGGGGTGAATGGTTTAAAGAGGGTTTTCACAAACTTTTTAGTCTAGAATGAAATTCCTTTGAGAAAACTTGATTCATAACTTAGTTTGCCAAAAACACAAAGCAATTTAGCACAACACCAGAAAAATAATCGGTTGTTTCGCAGAAACAATCAGTTGTTTATACCAGTTAAACTATATAAACTTAAATTAAAGAGTTTAAGGGACAAAGAGATTGCACTAACAATTTATACTGGTTCACTCTTAAACCAAGAGCTACATCCAGTCTTCCCAGAAACCACTGGGGGAATCCACTAAGCAATCAAACCTAGATTACTTACACACACCACCAAAGAAGTGACATTGATCCCCCTCAAGACACACACTTCCTTTGGCTCAACACATACACCACCAAAAATACTGATCTTGACAACCTCAAGAGCACACAACACTTCTTGGCCTATCACACCAGAGTTTACACAAAGTATAGAAGGATTACACTTGTTACATAATGATTTGAAATCAATACTAGATGAAAATCCTATTCCACTCTCTCTTGATCAAAGCAATCTTTCAACTCTTGAAAAACACCAAATCAGTGAAAAACTCAAATATGTTTTTCTATGATTAAATCTCAGGTGTTTTTTGCTACAAAAGCTTAACAAACTATTTATTGCTTTCAAAGACTGGTCAAGGCATTTAAAACAGGAGCGCATTCAGTTATAAAAACATTTAAAGCTCAGTCAAAACACAAAACAGTTTTCTGTTATGGTTTGAAAACAAACAATCGGTTGAATGTGCGAATCAATCGGTTGTTTGGGTTTGACTACAAGTCAATCACCAAAAACAGTTTTCAACCTTTCTCAAAATACCTAAGTATAAAACAATCGGTTGTTTCGACAAAACAACAGGTTGTTTTTCACTTAGTTTGAAAAACACTTTCAATTCAAAAGGTTTGAGAATACTTAAGCTTTGGATTCAATTAAGAGTGGATTTACACAGATAATCTACCCTAAATCCTATTCTGAAACACCTCAACAACAACAAGCACATCCAGCCTTCCATCAAACTCAAAGGATTTGGATTCTTCAAAGCTTTGAATACACTTGATTCAACAATCTCACCTTATTTGATGAAGACAAATCCCTGGTTGCTTGTGTTGGATTTGATTGAATCTGAAGCAGTTCCTGCAAAACAAAGCACAATATCTCTGATAGAAGGTTAGAGCAAAAGAACATAAACAACATATCAGCAGCATTAAAAACTAGTATATCAGTAGAAAAACAGCAGAAATAAATCTCACTTAAACACAATATCACAACATAGAGTTTGCAGAAAATAAAAGATAATAAAAGACAACAAAAAGATAATAAAAGACAACACAGCATAAAATCTACCCCTATTTGTCTTCCCAAATAGACAATAAGAAGAGATAAAAAGACAATTGTTCCAGATTATACAGAAATTTAAAACAAAAGCTCTTAAACTGATACAGGGCAAAAAACAATCGGTTGTTTCATGAATTCAACCGGTTGTTTTTCCTTTAATCATCCTTGCCATACTGGAGTTCAAAGATCTGATTCTGAATAGCTTCAATATGTTCATCCAAGGTCATAAACCGAGTATCCATGCTGTTGAACCTATTGTCTATACTCTGGAAGTTGCTCACACATAAATCATGGAGATTTCTTTGATTCTCGGCAAAGCCATCAAGCCTATTTACCATGTATCTTTCAAAAGAAGACATGAATGGCATTTCATCTCCTTAATCTCCTGCACTGGTTCCAACACCAAAATTGGTTTCAGGCTGTTCTTCATGGTGAAAATCCATGTCAGCAGCTTGATCTTCTTCATCAAAATCAGCAGTTGCAGCACTTGATGAACCACCTTGATCACCATCTTTGCTCACCCATTTTCCATTTATTTTGGTGAATCCCATCTTGCTTAGAGAGCCAATGTTCATTTCTTGTGTTGACTTAACCAACTCAGATGACTCATCTTCAAGATTCACTTCAAAATAGAACAAGAATTTAGAGATTAAAACAACATAGGGATAATGGTAATCACTTAACCTCATGGCTTTTTGCATGTGTTCTTTAATGATGTGGATCCTATTGATCTTGATCTTATTCATGATGCAGTAGATGTATACAAGGTCTTCTTCTGTTAAGACAGAATGGTTGCTCCCCCATGGAGTAAGAATCCAAGTTACAATAAGAGCAAACACCCTTTCATCCAGCTTTAAGCCTCCAACTGAACAAGTTCTCACTTGGGCTTGTTGATTCTTCAAGCAACTCTTGTAGTATTGGACTTTGTTAAAATCCTACACTACTCCAAGATTTCCCTTATTGATCCTTAGACCAGCATATTTCAGGCCAGCTACAACAATCCACAAATCATGAGTGATCTCCATGTCAACACCCTTCACATCAGAAACAAGATTGTTTCCCTCAAACTTGAGATTGGTGTAGAATACCTGAATCAAATCAGGGTATATGTTTCCCTTCATCCCCAAGAACCTTCTTAGTTGCTGATCTTTGAGAAGCTTCCTCACATTATCTAGCTTTTGGCTTTTCAGCCAATCAAAGGAAACAACTTTGGGGTTGTTGATCACCTTTGTGCTAGTTTAAAAGTGATACCTTTCAATGAGATCATTATCTCCTAAAAACCAGCCCTCAAGTCTCCCTCCAGACCTCACAGCTCTTGTTTTGATCCTTTTTTATGTAGGAGGAGTGGACTCCATGATAGTAGAAAAAGGGGCAAAGAAGTCTCACACAAAGAGAGCAAGAGATGTTGCAAGAGATGACTTAATTGATTGTTCTTGTGAGAGAGAACAGCTGCACCAAAATTTAAAGAGAAACAGAACCAAACTGCATTCAATTGATGTGAGTGGGTTTCAGTCTTCAAAGAGAAAAGACTTGACCAAGACCTACACTGAAAACGTTAGAAAAAGCAGAAAATCACATGGTCATCACATGTGTTCTTTGACTAGTCATAAAGGCTCTTAAATTTTCAAGATTTTGGAATATATTCCTTTATGACATGTTGTAACTTCCTCCAGAACGTGATCAGGCTTTCAACACAGCTTTATTGACTCAAGATTCTTTCATAATTGATATCTGCAACAGACACAATTTGAAAAAGAATTAAATCCATTCTTTCACAGTGTTTTCAGAGAGAAAACAATCGTTTGTTTCGTGGAAACAATCGGTTGTTTCGTGGAAACAATCGGTTGTTTTTCTGCAGCAGTAAAACAAATTTTGAATTATTAAGAATGAGCAGATAATATTCAATGTAGATGTAATTGAGCATTTAACAAGAGATATTTAAGCATGAATTTGAATTTAAAAAAGAATTAAAGATAGAGATAAAGAAGGTCTTATCCTTTATGAAGTTTCTTCAATGAGTCATTTGTTTGTGATCAAGAAGCCTCTTTTGACTTATTTGAGAGACATGACTAGTACATAACATTGATTCAGCTCCAATGTTAATCTTTTCCTTCCAAGAACCTAATCAGATGACTCAGTGCTTCATGTTCTTCTAGATTTCCTACATAAACATGAATTCAAGCAACAAGGTTTGGTCCCCTTACAAATGTAGGTCCATTTGGTTTATATTTATCATTTGAGACCTCACAACCTTTGGGAATCCATTTCATAAAGCCTCTGGGAACAGAAAATTTCCTTATTTTACATAATCAAACAGAATGGCCTTTCTTCATGCAATAAAAGCATGTAACAACCGGTTGTTTCGACTTAACAATCGATTGTTTTACTGGCTGTTTTGAAAAATTCTTTGAAAAATTATCTTGCTTGTTTTGTGGATTAAAACATAATCCAGCTTTTCCAAAAACACAGTTTTGAGATGCCAAGACATTCTCAAAGTTGGATTTTCCTTTTGAAAGCTTATCCACAGTACTAACAAGATAATGTACTTTTTTTTTCAAGATTTTCACAATTTTCACAAATGAGAGTGTCACACTTGCAAGAAGAGTTTTTGCAATGAGTTTTCAGATTTTCAAAAACACTTTTTGATTTTTCCAGCTCTTCTTCAAGTGTCTTAACTCTCTTTTCAAGCCAGCTGTTAAGCCCTTTTAATCGGTTGTTTGGAAGAACCAATCGATTAGCTTCTTCATGTGTTTCTTGAAAAGCTTCAAGCAATTTACCATAATTTTCAGCATTTAGAGAAGCACATGAACTTACATCACTTGAGCTACATGACTCATCATCTCCTTCTGCAATCAAGCATATATTTGCCTTTTCTTCTTCACTTGATGATGAGCTTGATGAGGAGACTTCATTCTCATCCCAAGCTTTGTAGGCCCTTTTTTACTTTCCTTTCTTTTCTTTGTAACTTGACTTCTTCTCCTTGCTTTCTTTATTTGGGCAATCTGCCTTTATGTGCCATTGCTCACCACAACTAAAACAGGTATAGTTATTGGAATTAAAATCATTGGATTTTTTGTTTCCATACCTTTCCTTGTTGATGTCTTTGTTGCGGTTCCTTTTCAAGAATTTGCTAAACTTTCTAGATAATAAACTAAGGTTCTCTTCATCACTTTCATCATTGGATTCTTGCTTGCTTTTGTGCTTGACAGCTTTTAAGGCAATGCTCCTTACATACTTGTCTTCACTTTCTTGAACATTGAGTTTATTCATCTCCAACCAACTCATGTTCCCTAATCTTGCCAAACAAAGAAGCCATACTCAATGATGTTAGATCTTTTGATTCAAATATAGCAGTCCTTAGGTTGCCAAGACCTATCAAGACATTTGAGGATCTTGATGTTTAGCTCTTCTTTTTCAAAGTTTTTCTCAAGGCTCATGACGTGGTTGATGATGTGAGTGAACCTCTTAAGAACTTCAGCAATAGTCTCACCCTTGAGCATTCTAAACATTTCATACTCTTGGATTAGAGTATGCTTTCTGGCTCTTTTCACCTCATTGGTACCTTCATGAGTTACCTCCAAGGTGTCCCACATTTCCTTTGCTGATTTGCATTAAGAGACCCTGAAAAATTCATCTAAATTCAAGGCAGAAGCTATTATGTTTTTAGCAATGCAATCAAATTTGGCCTTCTTGCTTTCAGAATCAGTCCATTGAGACCAAGGTTTTTCAATGGAAGATCCATCTTTTTCAAATTTTGGAACAAATGGGCCATTTTCAATTGCATCCCAAATTCCTTTGTCAAGAGATTCAACAAAGATTTTCATTCTGACTTTCCAAAATTGGTAGTTCAGACCACAAAACAGAGGTGGTCAGTTGATTGAGGCACCCTGCCCAAAAGGTAATCTACGAGCCATATACAAATAGTTTTAGGATCACACTTGAATAAATTTCAAGAACCAAGCTCTGATACCAATTGTTAGAATGTATGGCTTTAAACTAGAGGGGGGTGAATGGTTTAAAGAGGGTTTTCACAAACTTTTTAGTCTAGAATGAAATTCCTTTGAGAAAACTTGATTCATAACTCAGTTTGCCAAAAACACAAAGCAATTTAGCACAACACCAGAAAAATAATCGGTTGTTTCGCAGAAACAATCGGTTGTTTATACCAGTTAAACTATATAAATTGAAATTAAAGAGTTTAAGGGACAGAGAGATTGCACAAACAATTTATACTGGTTCACTCTTAAACCAAGAGCTACATCCAGTCTTCCCAGAAACCACTGGGGGAATCCACTAAGCAATCAAACCTAGATTACTTACACACACCACCAAAGAAGTGACCTTGATCCCCTCAAGACACACACCTCCTTTGGCTCAACACATACACCACCAAGAATGCTGATCTTGACAACCTCAAGAGCACACAACACTTCTTGGCCTATCACACCAGAGTTTACACAAAGTATAGAAGGATTACACTTGTTACATAATGATTTGAAATCAATACTAGATGAAAATCCTATTCCACTCTCTCTTGATCAAAGCAATCTTTCAACTCTTGAAAAACACCAAATCAGTGAAAAACTCAAATATGTTTTTCTATGATTAAATCTCAGTTGTTTTTTGCTACAAAAGCTTAACAAACTATTTATTGCTTTCAAAGACTGGTCAAGCAAGGCATTTAAAACACGAGCGCATTCAGTTATAAAAACATTTAAAACTCAGTCAAAGTACAAAACAGTTTTCTGTTATGGTTTGAAAACAAACAATTGGTTGAATGTGCGAACCAATCGGTTGTTTGGGTTTGACTACAAGTCAATCACCAAAAACAGTTTTCAACCTTTTTCAAAACACCTAAGTATAAAACAATCGATTGTTTCGACAAAATAACAGATTGTTTTTCACTTAGTTTGAAAAACACTTCCAATTCAAAAGGTTTGAGAATACTTAAGCTTTGGATTCAATCAAGAGTGGATTTACACAGATAATCTACCCCAGATCCTATTCTAAAACACCTCAGCAAGCACATCCAGCCTTTCATCAAACTCAAAAGATTTGGATTCTTCAAAGCTTTGAATACACTTGATTCAACAAAACCTTCCCACTTTGTGTTTCAATATTTCTCTTTTCTTTTTTCAAGTACAAAAACACCATTTCTTTGCTAATTTATGATTTTTCCCAGAAATGAAGAAAATGCCCTTCACTATGTCATCAAACCATGCCACCTCATTCGTTGTATACAAGGCATATCCGTTGTTGGTTGTCAACTTATCATTTTTGTTCTTGAGAATTGATATATTGACACTTGATGATGTGACTGCGCCATTTTACAACCACTGACTTGGATTGAAAAAACAATATTTTATTACATTGTGGTGCTGATTAGGGTTATTTTGAAAGTTTGGATTGAATTTCATAGTCACATTAGAGCTCTCGCATTTGGGAAATTTCGTTTTGCCTCCCTCACGAGTGCGATTTCTAGTGGGAGAGTGATTTCCACTATGATTTGCAATGGGAATGCAATTTGGAGTGCGCTTTGTAGTGCACAAATTGAACTTCCTTTGGTAAAGCCTTCCCGCTTTGTGTTTCAATATTTGTCTTTCCTTTTCAAGTACAAAAACACCTTTTCTTTGTTAATTTTTTATTATCAAAGAAATGACATATTCCCTTTGCCATGTCATCAAACATTGTCGTCCCATTTGTTGTATACTATGCACATCCATTTTCGGTTGTCAATTTATCATTTACGTTCTTGAACATTGATATATTAATCCATGATGACATGGATGTCCTACTTTACAACCACTGACCTACATTAGAATAATAAATTTTTATTACATTATGGGGCCTACATGACGAGGTGGACGAATTTGAAAGTTTGGATTGAATTTCGCAGTCACATTAGAGCTCTTGCATTTGGGAAATTTCATTTTGGGAATTCGAAGAGTGTGATCAACAATGGGAGACCAATTTTCACTACGATTTGTAGTGTGCGCGTGATTTGCATTGTGTTTTACAGTGCACAAGAAATCCTTCAATGGTGTTCTTCTGTTTACACAATCACAAATGAAACCTCATTTAGCATATCGTTCCCGCTTTGTATTTCAATATTTCTCTTTCCGTTTTTAAAGTACAAAAACGCCATTTCTTTACTAGTTTATGAATTTCAAAGAAATCACAAAAATGTCATTCTCCATGTCATCAAACCCTGTCACCTCATTCATTATATATTTATTTTCGGTTATCATAATATCATATTCATTCTTAAGCACTGATATATTAACACCTGATGATGTGGTTGCGCCAATTTACAAACATTGACCTGGATTGAAATAATAATTTTTGCATACATTGTGGGGCCCACATGATAAGGTTGAAAAATTTAAAAGTTTAAGTTAAAATTTGTGGTAAAATTAGAGCTTTCATAGGGAAATTTAGTTTTGGCTCTCTGAAGTGTGCGATTTATACTGGGAGAGCGATTTTCACTGTGATTTGTAGTAGAAGTGCGATTTGGAGTGCACTCTACCGTGGGAGTGCGCTTTGCAGTGCACAAGAAACCCTTCAATGGTCACCTTCTGTTCGCATAAGTACAAATGAAAATTCACTTGAAAAAATATTCTCGCTTTATGTTTCATTATTTCTTTTTTTTTTCAAGTACAAAAACACCTTTTCGTTATATATTGGGCATATTCATTTTCGGTTATCAATTTATCATTTTCGTTCTTGAACATCGATATATTGATACCTAATGACGTGGCTGTGCCACTTTACAACCACTTATCTGGATTGTAATAATATATTTTTTACATTGTACAACTCACATGATGAGGTGGACAAATTTAAAAGTTTGAATTGATATTTGTGGACAAATTACGGCTCCTGCATTTGGGAAATTTTGTTTGGGTCTCTAATGAGTGTAATTTGAAGTTGGAGGACGATTTTCACGTGATTTGTAGTGTGAGTGCGATTTGGAGTTCGCTTTGCAGTGGTAAAGGGATTGGAAATCTTCTTTGCAGTGCACAAGTAACCCTTTAATGGTCTCCATCCATCCGCATGAGCATAAAGGAAACCTCCTTTGGCACAACCTTCCCGATTTGGGTTTTAATATTTCTCTTTCCTTTTTTCAACTACAAAAACTCCCTTTCATTTTTAATTTATGATTTTTCAAGGAAATTACGAAAACACCCTTCACCATGTCATCAAACCATGTTGCCTCATTTGTTGTATATTGCACATATTCATTTTCAGTTGTCAACTTATCATTTTCGTTCTTGAGCACTGATATATTGATACCTGATGACTTGGTTACATCACTTTCCAACCACTAACCTAGTTTGGAAAAATAAATTTTTATTACATTCTGGGGCCCACATGCCATTGGTGGGAGAATTTGAAAGTTTTGAATTAATTTCGCAATCACATTAGGTCTCCCTCTTTTGGGAAATTTTAATTTGCCTCTCTAAAGAGTGTGATTTGCAATGAGAGAGCTATTTTCGTTGTGATTTGCAGTGTAAGTGCAATTTGGAGTGCACTTTTCATTCCACAAGACACCTTTCAATGTTTTTTTTTTTTCTGTTTCCACAACTAAAAAATAAACCACCTTTGCAGAACCTTCCCGCTTTGTATTTCAATTTTTCCTTTCCTTTTTTGAAGTGCACAACACCCATTCTATGTTACATTTTGATTTTCCAGGAAATGAGGAAAACGTCCTTTGACATCTCATCAAACTTTACCACCTCATTTGTTGTATACTGCACATGTCCACTTTCGGTTGTCAACTTATGATTTTCGTTCTTGAGCACCGATATATTGACAACTGATGACGTGGCTGCTCCACTTTACAACCACTAACATAGATTGGAAAAATAATTTTTTTTACATTGTGGGACCCAAATTATGAGGTGAAGAATTTGAAAGTTTGGTTTGAGTTATGCAATCATATTAGGGCTCCCGCATTTCAAAAATTTCATTTTGGTTTTTTGAAGAGTGCGATTTGTAGTCGAAGAGCAATTTTCACGAGATATTCAGTGGGAATGTGATTTATAGTTCGCTTTGCAGTAGCATAACGATTGGGAATGTACTTTGCAGTGTACAAGTAACCCTTCAGTGGTCTTCTTCTGTTCGTACAAGCATAAATGAAACCTCCTTTTTCAAAACACACTTTGTGCTTTAATATTTCTCTTCCCTTTTTTAAAGTACGAAAACACCCTTTCTTTTCTAATTTCTGATTTTCCAAGAAATAACGAAATGTACTGGGCATATGCATTTTCGGTTTTCGACTTATTATTTTTGTTCTTCAGAATTGATATCTTGACACCTAATGATCTGGTTGAACCACTTTACATCTACAAACTGGATTGGAAAAATAAGTTTTTATTACATTATGGGGCCCACATGATGAAGTGGACGATTTTGAAAGTTTCGATCAAATTTCGTGGTCACGTTAGAACTCCCGCCCTTGGGAAACATCCTTTTGGCTCTCTGAAGAGTGTGATATGAAGTGGGAGAGTGATTTTAACTTCTATTTGTAGTGGTAGAGGAGTTTTCACTGCGGTTTGTAGTGGGAGTACGTTTTGGAGTGGCGTTGCAGTGCATACGAAATCTTGCAATGGGCTTCTTCCGTTTGCACAAGCAAAATTGAAACCTCCTATGGCAAAACCTTCCCACTTTGTGTTTCAATATTTTTTTTTTCTCTTTTTAAGTGCAAAACACCCTTTCTTTCTACATTCTAATTTTTTTTTAAAATGAAAAAAAAAACGCCATTTGCGATGTCATTAAACTTTGCTACCTCATTCGTTGTATACTAGGCATATCTATTTTCGGTTGTCAACTTGACATTTTCATTCTTGAACACTGATATATTGACTCTTGTATATGTGGTTGCACCACTTTACAACCACTAACGTCGATTGGATAAACAATTTTTATTACATTGTGGGGACCACATGATGAGGTGACGAATTTAAAATTTTGGGTTGAGTTTTATAATCACAATAGGGCTCCTACACTTGGGAAAGTTTGTTTTGGATATTTGAAGCACAAATAAAACCTCCTTTGGAAAAATCTTCCCGCTTTGTGTTTCAATATTTTTCTTTCACTTTTTCAAGTGCAAAAAAAAAACCCTTTCTTTCTACATTTTGATTTTTCCAAGAAATGAAAAAAACGCCTTTTGTCATGTCATGAAACCCTGCCACCTCATTTATTGTATACTGGACATATCCATTTTTGGTTACCAACTTATCATTTTCATTCTTGAGCACTAATATATTGATACCTAATGACGTGGCTGCACCACATTACAACCATTTCCTGGATTTGAAAAAATATTTTTTTATTACATTGTTGGGCTCTCATGTTGAGGTGAACAAATTTTGCAGTCACATTATGGCTCCTGCATTTGGAAAATATCATTTTGCCTCTTTCAAGAGTATGATTTGTTGTTATAGAGTGATTTTCACCGTGATTTGCAGTAGTAGTGAAATTAAGAGTGCGCTTTGTAGTGGAGTGCGCTTTGCATTGCATAGGAAACCTTTCAATGGTCTCCTTCCGATCGTAGAAGCACAAATGAAACCTCTTTTTTCAAAACCTTCTCACTTTGTGTTTCAATATTTATCTTTGCCTTTTTCACGTACAAAACACCCTTTACTTGCTACTTTCGAATTTTCCAAGAAATTACGAAAATGCCCTTCACCATGTCCTCAAACCTTGCACCTGATTCGTTATACTAACGATTGGAGTGTGATTTTTACTGCAATTTGCAGTCGCAGTGCGATTTGGAATATGCTTTGCATTGGAAGTGTGAATTAGAGTGCGCTTTGCAGTGCACAAGAAACCCTTCAATGGTCTTCTTCCATTCGCACAAGCACAAATGAAACCTCTTTTAGCAAAACCTTCCTGCTTTATGTTTCAATATTTTTCTTTCCCCTTTTCAAATGCAAAAACACTTTTTCTTTGCCAATTTCTAATTTTCCCAAAAATGACAAAAACAACCTTTGTCATGTCATCAAACCCTGCCACCTCATGCGTTATATACTTGGCAAATTCTTTTTTGTGGTTCACTTATCATTTTCGTTCTTGAGCACCGATATTTTGACACCTGATGTCGTGGCTATGCTACTTTACAACCACTGACCTAGATTGAAAAAAATAATTTTTATTACATTGTGGGGCCCACATAATGAGGTGGGCGAATTTGAAAGTTTGGATTTAATTTTACAGTCACATTAGGGCTCTTGCATTTTGGAATTTTTGAATTGGCTCTCTAAAGAGTGCGATTTGCAGTGGGAATGGGATTTGGAGTGCACTTTGCAGTGGGAGTGGGATTTGGAGAGCGCTTTACCGTGCACAAGAAACCTTTCAATGGTTTCCTTCCGTTCTCACAAGTACAAATGAAATCCCCTTTTGCAAAACCTTTCGGCTTTGTGTTTCAATATTTCTCTTTCCCTTTTTCAAGTACAAAACACCCTTTCCTTGCTATTTTTTTATTTTCCAAGAAATGATGAAAAGGCCCTTCGCCATGTCATCAAACCTTGCCACCTCATTCATTGTATATTGGGCATATCCATTTTTCGGTTTTCAACTTATTGTTTTTGTTCTTGATCGTCGATATATTGACACCTGATGATATGGTTGTGCCACTTTATAACCACTAACCTAGATTGGAAAATAATTCTTTATTGCATTGTGGAGCCCACATGATGAGGTGGACAAATTTAAAAGTTTGGATTGTATCTTGCGGTCACATTAGGACTCCCGCATTTGGGAAATTTCGTTTTGGCTCTCTAAATTGTGTGATTTGTAGTGGGAGAGCAATTTTCACTGCGCTTTGTTGTGGGAGTGTGATTTGCAGTGCACTAGAAACCCTTCAATGGTCTACTTCCATTTGCACAAACAGAAATGAAACCTCCTTTGACAAAACCTTACCGCTTTGTATTTCAATATTTTGCAATGTGTTTAAAACCTTCCTATTTCTCTTTCCTTTTCCAGAATTTATGTTTTGAAATTCATAACTAACATTCTGAATTTTACTTTTTGAAATATGTTTTCTATTTCAAAATCACTTTCAGATTTCCATTTGCAGAAAAAAAAATACACATAAATGAATTCAAAAATCCTATTCTTAAAGCATTTATGGATTTTAAATTCTAGTAACATATCACTATAAGAAAATAATTAAATAACAATCAAATTTAGAGACAAAAAATAATTAGTCACTATATTAATTAAGGTTTTTTGACCATGATGGGGTTATTTTTTTTTGTTTTTACTAAATTGGGGTCTGTTTAAAAAAAATTACAAATTTAGGCAAGTCGTGTCAATTCGGCACGACTTCATATGCAGAAATCGTTCCAATTAGGCACGACTTCTGCCATGGCATACTGAAGTCGTGCCAACTTGGCACAACTTCTGCCCCGTCATATTGAAGTCGTGCCAACTTGGCACGACTTCTGCCTTGTCATACAGACGTCATATTTTTTTTTTTAAAAATTTTATTGTTTATATATTGGATAGTAAGTTATGTAATGTTAAAAATTAATTTGATACATAATTTTCTAAGAGTGTTAGTTTTAAGGAACAAAAAAATGGATAATCGTGTATGGATCATGTTTGACGGTAATGTAATACAATAACTTGATTATTTGATTAATTAAAAAATGAAGAAAATTGTTATTGAATTTGGAAATAAATAGATAAATGAAAAATTATTATATTTGGAAAATAAGTAGAGGATTATTGCTGTGAATTTGCAAAATAAATAGCTTGAGAAGTAATGATTTTACAGAACACGTAATGGTGAGAATAAATTAATTTTTAACATTACATAACTTACTACCCAATATATAAACAATAAAATAAAAAAAAATTATGACGTGGCAGAAGTCGTGCCAAGTTGGCACGACTTTAGTATGACAAGGCAGAAGTCGTGGCAAGTTGGCACGACTTCAATATGACATGGCAAAAGTCGTGCCTAATTGGGACGACTTCTGCATATGAAGTCGTCCCAATTAGGCATGACTTGCCTAAATTTGTAATTTTTTTTAAACGGACCCCATTTTGGTAAAAACCAAAAACAATAACCCCATCATGGTAAAAAAAAAACCCTTTTTTTCAAGTACAAAAACACCTTTTTCTTTGCTAATTTCTTTTTTTTTTTCCAAGAAATGATGAAAATGCCCTTTGCCATGTTATCAAACCCTACCACCTCATTCGTTGTATATTGTCGTATATATCCATTTTCGTTTTTTCTTTTGGAGTTTTTGTGTTCTTTTGTACTCCACATTCACATCTTCCAAAATCACAATTCAATATCAATCCTGCTTCATCAAGGTCACCACTGGATACTGCTTCATCCATGCTAGCTTCGACCACCTGTGACGACTACCAGTCCTACTGTTTAAGTATTGTTGCTCCATTGGCACTCATTATTTTGTCTATACGTGTTGTTTTTTTAAATTTTATCACTGTATTTCTTCACTTTAATATTATAATTTATAATGTTTTACATTTACACTTAGGCACTTTTTCTTTTCATTGGTTCACTTTTACTATCTGGTAGTGGATTTCAGATGTACGCATGGGCCATTTCCTTATCTTTTGCTTCTTCCACCATATCATTTTGAAAGTTACATTATATCACAGTTAAAATGACATAAAAACCTTATAAGTTTTGTAAAAAGTCTTCCAGAAATATAAATCTCTAAGCCATAAGTGTTTTATAATGTAAGTCTCAAATATATTTGGTTTGCGTCATGAAAATAGATTTATTAGGTAAATACTTATTTCAAGACCAAGAAAATAATCAAATTGACCAAGTTGTTTCAAGGAAAAAGTTGCATGAAACTTTGTCGTAATCTCTTGAATAAGAATAGACGATTTACCATTTATTATGATGTCATCCACATTGACCAAAATATATAAAACCAACAACTATTTTTTATAAACAAAAAAGAGAGGAGTCACAAGCACTGCTCCAAAACCCAAGTTGACGAAGAGTATCATTGTCGTGGTGTCATGAAAATGGCCAAATGAAGTAAAAGATAGAGTGCCAAAATAAGAACCGTGAACACAGAGAAGTTCAGAGAAAGAATGAGGAGAAGCTTTGAGAGAGAGAAAAGATGATGGAAAAGGGGTTTCATTAATCAATCTATGAAAAATGTACAGTGTGTTGTGTTTACAGAAGGTAAAAGAATATAGGCACTAGTAAAAGCCCAAAGACCCACAAAGAGAAAACAGAAAAATAGAAAAACAGCAGTAACAGAAAGATATTCTAATACAGTAACAAAATGATATTTTAACATCCCCCCTCAAGCTGGGAATAAATATTTTTCATTCCCAGCTTGGAATATAAGGTCTTGAACATCTTAGGTGGAAGGGGCTTCGTGAAAAAATCTACAGTTTGCATGGAGGAGGAGACAGGAAGCAACTTGATCAGTCCTTGATTGAGTTTTTCTCAAACTACATGACAGTCAATCTCTATATGCTTTGTTCGTTCGTGGAAAACTTGATTGTGAGCAATTTGGATTGCTGACTGACTATCACAATATAAGAGAGCAGGCTGGATAAATGGAATCCAAAGATCTTGTAAAAGGTAGACATTGAATTTCGCATGTGGTAGCAGCTAATGCTCTGTATTCAGCTTCAGAGGAGCTTCTTGAAATCGTTTGCTGTTTCTTTGATTTCCAGGAGATCAAAGTTTCACCCAAATATACACAGAAGCCCGTGATGGATTTTCTAGTCTCAGGGCAAGTGGCCCAATCAGAATCGTTGTACGCTTTGATCTGTACAGGAGTATTGTTATGGAGAAAGAGACCAACACCAGGTGAGGCCTTTAGATATTTGAGAACATGGAAAGCTGCCTGAGAATGAATGTTGGTAGGTGCAGATACAAAATGACTGAGGTGGTTGACAACATAGGCAATATCTGGGCGTGTATTGGTAAGGTAAATGAGGCGTCCTACCAGTCTTCTATAGGATGTAGCTTCTTCTTCATTGAGTCTTTCTCCTTTATCAGCAGTGAGGTGAAGAGTATGTGCCATGGGTGTGAGAGAGGGAGCACAAGCAAGCATACCAGTTTCTATAAGGAGATCTAAGGTGTATTTTCGTTGACTAAGGTGGATACCAGTGTTGTTCCTTGCAATTTCGAGGCCTAGAAAGTATGTAAGATCCCCTAAATTCTTGATGCAGAAATGTTGATTTCAGCAAGGTTGTTCCCAGTTAAGACTATGTCATCCACATAGACAAGAAGTGCAGTTATTTTCTCTCCATCATGTTTCAAAAAAAGAGAGTGGTCAGCAGTGGAGATATTATAATTATGAGATTTGAGGAAATTGGAAAGTTTGGCATACCATTGGCGTCCAGCTTGCTTGAGGCCATAAAGAGACCTTTGAAGTTTGCACACTTTATTTCTATTTGCTGCTGGAAAACCAAAGGGAAGCTTCATGTAAACTTCTTCATTTAAGTCTCCATGAAGGAAAGCATTGTTCACATCCAATTGCTTAAGATCCCAATCTTTTGCTGCAGCAAGAGCCAGGAGAAGCCTTAAAGTAGTTAACTTTGCTACTGGTGCAAACGTGTCCAGCAAGACCCTCCATTTGGTTGTAGCCTTTCGCTACTAGCCTGGCTTTATATCTTTCTATGGTACCATTTGAGTGATATTTGATCTTGTAAACCCATCTACAACCAATGGCAGATTTTCCAGGGGGAAGATCTGTAATAGTCCAGGTCTGATTAGCTGCAAGAGCTGCTAATTCATTCTGCATTGCTTGGACCCAAAGAGGTTTATGAATGGCAGCCTCATAGTTTTGAGGCTCATCATGAGAAGAAATAGACATTATGGTATGTCTAAAATTAGAGGATAAGGAATTAAAATTAATGAAAATTTGTATGGAATACTTGGTACTAACCTGATTACTGCTAGTCTGGAAGTCCTGTAAATAGATTGGCATCCTTCTATTACGGTCAGATCTTCTGAGGGTAACAGCAGGCACGTCATTTTTATCAACACAAAGATCATCATTATTTTTATCAGGAGAACCATGGTCATTATGCATATTTATGTCATCATAAGTTTGAGCATAGTGCTATGGTATGGGAAACGAAAGACTGTTGGGATCTTTTTCATTTTTCAAAAGATATGGAAAATAGTTTTCATAAAAAACAACATTCCTGGAAACTTCAATTTTGTGATTTTTTAAGTTTAGAAAGATAAAACCTTTGGTGTGTTGTTTAAAACCAAGAAAGACACCAGGAACAGCGCGGCTGTCCAACTTCTTTCTATGAGCAACAAGAGTAGAAGAATAACACAAACAACCAAAGATACGCAAGTCAGAAATGTCACATAACTTTCCATGCAATTTTTCATATGGTGTTTCATGTTTTAACAAAGGAGTAGGAATACAATTAATTAAGAAAACAGCATGTTGGACAGCAAAATTTCATAAATTAGCAGGGATTTTTGATTGAAAAAGGAGAGATCTTGTAACGTTTAAAATATGTTGATGCTTTCGTTCAACAACACCATTTTGCTCGGGTGTTTCTATGCATGAAGTTTGATGTAAAATGCCCTTTGAAACAAAAAAATCTTTCATCACAAATTCAACACCATTATCAGTACAAATAGATTTGACTTTTGTTTGAAAATGGTTTTCAATGTAAGAGACAAAACTCACAACATTAGCTCTAACTTCAGACTTATTTTGAATAGAAAAAATCCAAGTAAAGCGGGAAAAATCATCAACAACAGTGAGAAAATATCTATGACCATGCATAGAGATAACAGAACAAGGACCCCATATATCCATATGAATTAAATCAAATATATGTGCAGAATGAGTAGTGCTAAGAGAAAAGGGCAGTTTCTTTTGTTTAGCTTGATGACAAGCATCACAAAAATAAGACTTTTCAATAGATATATCAGGATAATAGGTTTGTAAAATCTTTAGTCTTTCATCAGAAGGATGACCTAATCTTCGATGCCAAAGACCAACAATTTTAGTTACACAATTCAAGAAAGGAGGAACATGCTGTGAAATAGATCTATCTAAACAATATAAGCCACCAATCAAATCAGTTGAACCAATCTTGTCTCTGGTTCTCTGTCCTGTATGATACACTTAGAGCAGAAAGTTAAATCACATTGAAGGCAAGAAGTAAGTTTGGATATAGAGACAAGATTGAAAGAAAAATATGGAACATATAGAACATTTGTGAGACTAATATTGTAATTGAGATTAACAGTTCCTGAATAATTTGATGCAACATAGTGGCCATTGGATAATTTTATGAGAATCGGATTGATACGATGATAAGTTGAAAAATCAGATAAAGTAAAACAAACATGATTTGTTGCTCCAGAGTCAAAAATCCAAGTATATTTATTTACTAAAGGAGTCTTTAAGGCATGTGTGTTACCTGCAGAGCTAGAGTCCCGATCTTGTTGACTTGTATCAGCAGCAAAAGATCCAACCTGATTCACTTGAACTTGTCCAGCAAAAGTGTTTGCTTGTTTGAGAAGGTTGGTTAAGATTTGATATTGCTGATGAGTAAAATGAGTATCACCATTCTCATTGTTGTTGGAATCATACTCCTCTTGAGTGGCAATGTTGTTGACAGAATAAGTTTTACCATTTTGGAATTTGTAACCGGGTGGGTAACCATGCTTCTTATAGCATGTATCAACAGTGTGGCCAATTCTGTTGCAGTGTGTGCAAACTTTTCTATTACCATTGTTGTTAGAAAAGATGGCTTTAAACTAGAGGGGGTGAATTGTTTAAAAGGGTTTTCGCAAACTTTTCAAAGTTAGAATTAATTTATTTCAGAAACCAATTGATTCAGCAATTCAATTAGCCAAAACAACAAGCAAAACTGTAGTACTAGAAAAAACAATCAGTTGTTTCTTCGAAACAATCGGTTGTTTATACCAGCAAACAACAAACAAACTGAAATTAAAGAGTTAGGGATAGAGAGATTGTACATAATTGTTTATACTGGTTCACTCCAAACCCAGAGCTACATTCAGTCTTCTCAGAAACCCTGAGGAAATCCACTAAGCAACCACACCTTGATCACTTACACAACAACCAAGAGAATGACCTTGAAAACCTCAAGAAACACACTCTCCTTGGCCAACACTAAGATTGCTGATCTTGAACACCTCAAGAACACACAGTCAATCTCAGCAAAACACACAAACGAATTGTTCAGCAGTTTACAAAGATTACACTTGTTACAGATGAATATCTGAAATCAATACAAGTATAATCCTATTCCAGCACCTTGATCAATCTCTCAACTCTTAAGCAATCTCAGAACTCTTTGAAAAACTCTTAGTCAAAAACTTTGTTTCAAGATTCTTCATACTTAAAAACAGTTTTTCTGAATTTATACAAAGATATAGTTTGTTATCAAATCTTAACAAACTCGTAATTGCATTTAATGATTGGAGCGTATTCAGTTAAAGAATTTAAAGCTCAGTCAAAGAAAACAATTTTTCTGTTATGGTTTCAAAACAAACAATCGGTTGTTTCCTCGAATCAATCGGTTAGTTTGTTACTTAACAGATTTCACCATTCAAAAACAGTTTTCAAACTTTCTCAAAACACCTAAGTGTCGGTTGTTTCGACAAAACAATCGGTTGTTTCAACTTAGTTTGAAAAACATTTTACTTTGATAAAGATTGAGATGCTAATTGCTTGAGATTTAATCTAAGCGTGGATTACAACATTAAAATACCCTAGAACAAAGCTTAAACCAGTACAGCAACATCAAGCAAAGCAGAGGCTTCAACATCCTTCAAAGGATTTGGATTCTTCAAAACATTGAACACCACTTGGTTCAACAATTGTGACTGACCTTTTTCTCATTCTGATTGGGAAAACCATGTTTCTTAAAACACACATTATCATTATGACCATTCTTGCCACAAAAAGAGCAAACAACAGAAGACTGCACATTACTCTTGTTAACCATGGGTTGAACATTCCTTATATTAGCAATCAAAGCATTATTACTCAATTGTTGCTCTTGTTGAGCTACTAAAGAAACGATTTTTGATATAGGTGGGATGGGTTCCATTAAAAGGACATGGGATTTAACATTGCTATACTGATCGTTTAGACCTCTCAAAAATTGCATGCCTTGGTCTTCCCTTTTTTGTTGGGAGACAATAGAGGAAATATTGCAAGTACAATTCTTGCAGATGCAAACAGATTCAGTCTGAAATTTTCCAACTCATCCCAGATCACCCTTAACTTTGTAAAATAGTCTGTTATTGAGAGCTCACCTTGGTTTAACGAGGATGCCTCCATTTGGAGGTCACAAATGCGTGAGAGGTCACCTTGAGAATATTTTGTCTTGAGATCATTCCAACTTTCTACAGCTTTGTCCATCCAGACGATGCTTTGACGAATGGGGACGGAAATAGAGTGGACCAGCCACGAGACCACCATGTTGTTGCACCGATTCCATGCCCAGAAGGTGGGATCTGTCTTTGCTGGTTCTGTAGTGGTTCCATCTACGAACTCGAGTTTATCCTTAACGCTTAATGTCGTGAGCATCGACCGACTCCATGGATGATAATTGCTAGAATCCAACACCGGCGAGACAAGAGGAGTCGCTGGATTCTCGCTTGGATGGAGATACAGATAACTTGGGGTTGATTTCTCCTCTTCCTTCTTCATCCCGAAAGGTAATCTGCCCAAAAGAAAACAAAGAAGGAGTAATATTAGAAAAAACAGAACAAGAAAAACGAGAAATCAAAGAAAAATAGAAGAGTGAAAGAAAAAAAAAGGAAAAAGAAAGATCGGTGAGATAGGATCAATAAGGGATCAGAGATAAAATGCAGCAGAGCTCTTGGAAGAGCTCTGATACCATCATGAAAATGGCCAAATGCAGTAAAAGATAGAGTGTCAAAACAAGAACCGTGAACACAGAGAAGTTCAGAGAAAGAATGAGGAGAAGCTTTGAGAGAGAGAAAAGATGAGGGAAAAAGGGTTTCATTAATCAATCTATGAAAAATGTACAGTGTGTTGTGTTTACAGAAGGTAAAAGAATATAGGCACTAGTAAAAGCCCAAAGAGCCACAAAGGCCCAAAAACAGAAAACAGAAAAATAGAAAAACAGCAGTAAGAGAAAGATATTCTAATACAGTAACAGAATGATATTTTAACATGGTGCTTGTTTTAGCTCACATATAGCTTTATTCCGTTTCAAAACAAAAAACTTATCATTTACTTCAACACCAGGTGGTTGAGTAATATAAATAGTTTCTTCTAGAAAGCCATTTAAAAAAGCATTATTAACATGAAGTTGAAACAATTTACATCCATTAGAGACAACAAAAGTAAGAATAATACTATGGTGGGTGAATTCTTTGTAGAACAATATCATATTTGGACCTAGTTTGCATAGGGTGAGTATTAACAGAAGGTGATGTATTATGTACAAATCTAGTAGTTATTAAAGGTTTAATATTAGACATAACTCAGACAAAGAGGATTATTCCATGGAACTAACAAGTTCACTAATTACAAATAGTGCAATATTAGACATAGATTCATACAAAGAGGATTATTCTATTGAATTAACGTGAATTTTGTGTTAAATACTATCATATTTGAACCTAGTAGGTGTTATTATGTACAAGTTCAGTGGTTACAGTATGATTTTTTTTTTTTGGAATTAACAAGTTTTGTAGTTATGAAAGGTGAATTATTAGACATAGACTGAAATGAAGAGCATTGTTTCGTGGAATTAACAGGCATATAAGCAAATGAAGTAGTGTTAGACGATAGAAGTGGTGTAAGAATGGGATTTAAATTAAAATACACATTAAGATCTTTAATAGTATTGGTAGTATTAGGAAAAGGACGAGTAAAAGGAAATTCATGTTCATTAAATCGATCATCCTTTGAAATGTAAATTATTCCACTAGATGATTGTAACTTTTGTGTATTTGAGAATATCCTAGGAAAATACACTCCTAGAATTTAAAATCAAGTTTGTGAGAATGATAAGGTTTTAAAAGAGAAAAACAAGCACATAAAAAAATTTATAAAAACAAAGTTTGGATCTTTATTAAAAAGCAAAGAATAAGAAATAACAAAAATTTAAAGAAGTTATAAGAAGTACATTAATAAGATACATAGTTGTAGTAAAGGAATAATCCCAAAAATGTAATGAAAGATATTTGTGCAACAAGGTAAGACCCAAATAAACAATATGTCTATCTTCCTCTACAACACCTTTTTGGTGATGTGTTGGTGATGTGTATAAGGACAAACAAGCCTCTACAACACCTTTTTGGTGATGTGTTGGTGATGTGTATAAGGACAAACAAGTCTATGATTTATACTAGAACGAGTTAAGAGACTCGTCAAAGGTCTATATTCTCCATCATAATGTTTTTAATTTTGAAACCAAGTTCTAACTCAACCAGTTGTTTAAAATTCAGAAAAATATGTGTCACCCTTAGATTTTATTGGAAATATCCAAGTATATCTAAAACAATCATCAACAAAGGGAACATAATATATGTACCCTGCATAAGACGTCAAATGAGCAGGTCCCCGAAGATCTGTAACCACAAGTTCTGAGGGATAATAAATTGATTTTAAGGCATGAGATGAGATTTTCAACTTATGTGATTTACCAACACCACAGGATGAGAAAAAAAAAAGAATCGACTTTATTGAACAAAGAAATTTTGCAATCTTTCAGTACAAATCATGGAGACCACGAGAGCCTCCAATCAGTAAACGAAGAAGCCAAGGCTGACCAACTGAGGCCATTCCTCGAGCGTGGAATGTGGGAAACCTTGAGTTGTATTTCAGCTAAGATATTCTTGCTTAATGCTTTCTTTTTGAATGATGTGTGATAAATTTGTTCTTAGGAGATGATGAATTTAGCTTTGTTGATTTATTTTAATTGACACATGGTAAGTCGACCTAACTCGGTATAAGTACGAGCATAGGCGCTCTGTGGGATTGATTTGCTTAAGCATAATATAGGTAAGTCAACCTAGCTCGGTGTTAGTACTACCACTCGAGTATTGGCGCCCCATGAGTAAATGATTACCTAGTGGCAGGTAAACAGGGGGCATGTTGATATGAATATGATATGAGTTGGAATATGAATAGGCACCTTTAGAATTGGATCAAGATTCTTTACCCATTCAAAGAACTATTCAAGAACACAAGAACCAAGTCATACTCACATAGAAACCCATTTTTTTAAACACAAGAACCGAATGAAAACAAGAATAGAGATAAATGCACCGATTGAACTTCAAACAAACACAATTAAAATCACAAGAACAACAAACCTAGACAAACTACCAAATATATACAAAAACTAAGCAAGTTCAACCGTTTGAAACAACAAGAAACAACAAAGACATGTTTTATAGTTTGATATGGCATGGGTATGGAAGGAAAAGGAAACTTATATGGTTGAAGCTCTTGGAATTGTGCACACCACTTGAAGGGATAGATTGGCTTCAAGATAAGTGTTGCCGCCACTTGAGAGCCCAAGATCTCCCAAGATAAGACTAGAAGAGGAGAAGACACAAGTCTCTCACATTCACTCACCAATTTGGTAGAGATTCTTTACTCTAAAAAATCAATTTCAACTTTTTATTTCAAAGAGCCATGCACCTCTATATATAGGAGGTGGTGACCGGTTCTACAAGTCAAGAGAAGGGTGAAGAGTCAACTTCTAGCTCCTTCCAAGTCATTCTAGCGCCTAAAGAGAAAATGAGTGTGAAAAGGCACTCTTCTAGTCCCTTCCTACCAAAACTAGCGCCTATGTGCCTTTGTACAAGAGAGGTGTCTTTTGGTTTTCCTCTTTGGCACATCCTAAAGCTATTTCTATATTTATTGTACAAATTTATACAAAAGAATTTACGAAGAGAGATATTAATTGGAGCCCATTCTTGAATGCTTGTAGTCTTCTTGTTAGCTTTGGGCTTGGTCCTCTCTTTATTTAATTCTTCTTTATTTTTTAGAAGACTAGAAGGAAGAACTTTAAATGCTTGGGTGGATGACCTCTTCCTTCATTAGTGAAATCCTCTTCTACTTGATCTCCATCACATGTGTACCATGCAGGAGAGCTCATCATCTTGACCCAGGTGTTTTGGGGAGGTCATCTCAGGGTTTGGGCACAAGAGGTGAGTCGAGAGCTCAGCTCAGATGTGGGTCAACCTAGAAAAGGTTCATAGAAGTGTTGAGCGCTCAAAGCCTGTTAGTGAAGAATGACTCGCTGTTAGTAACTGGACAAGTCACAAGAGGGTACCAGGCTAAGGATCCTCAAATGGCTTCGTATTTGAAGTACGTGATACTCTTGAAGGAGACTTTTCCTGTGTTCGAGTTGGTACATGTCCCAAGGGAGCACGAGCAGACCTGCTGGCCAAACTCGCCAGCTCAGGAAAGGGAGGTCGCCAGAGGTCAGTCATTCAAGAGACCTTGAAGGTGCCCAGGGCTGCCACAGATGGTGTAGGGGAAGTCCAGCAGATGGATACCTTGGGGTTTGGGCGAGGAACGCACCGGTTGCTAACTCAGGAGACACTGAGGGTGCCCAAGGTGAGTGTCTATGGCGTGTCAGAAGGGGAATCACTGGATGTCTGCCTTATTGACATAGAGGAGACTTGGATGACACCCTATAAACGTTACCTTGTTAATGGTATGCTTCCAGCAGAGCCAGCGAAAGCTAAAAACATTAAGAAGAACGCAAACAGGTATACCTTGATAGATGGAAAATTGTTTAGACATGGCTACACCCATCCTATCTTGACTTGTGTGAGCAGAGATCAATGTACACTCATCATGGTGGAGCTCCATGAGAGCATCTGTGGGAGTCACGTCGGGGGACGAGCTCTCTCGTCAAAAGCAGTATGAGCAGGGTATTATTGCCCGACCATGCAGGAAGATTGCATGCAGTATGCGTAGCTGTGCACACAATGCCAAAAACATGTTGACTGGCATCATGGACCCCAGAAGAGTTGAGATTTATCCACAGCCTGTGGCCCTTCCACACGTGGGGAATTGACATCCTGGGTCCTTTCCCTCTAGCAATTCGGCAAATGAAATACTTGGTGGTGGCCATTGAGTACTTCACCAAGGGGGATAGAAGTTGAGCCCGTGACGCAGATAACCGCTCACAAGGTTCAGCATTTTGTATGGAAGAATATTGTATGTCGCTTTGGGGTTCCAAAGTGCTTGATATCTGATAATGACACCCAGTTTGCAAGTTAGCAGCTCGGTAAGTTGTGCACGGAACTCGGGATTAAATAGGTGTTTGCATAGGTAAAGCATCCCTAAACAAATGGGCAGGTCGAGTCTGCTAACAGGATTTTGCTCAGGGGTTTAAAGAGGAAGTTGGAGAAGGCAAAGGGGACTTGGACTGACGAGGTTCCTCGAATTTTGTGGGCCTACCACACCACTCCTCAATCTACTACGAAGGAGACACCCTTCAGTTTGGTGTACGGGGATGATGCCATGATCCCAATGGAGATCCGGGAGAGCTCACCTCGATTCCAAAACTTTGTGGCGTGAATCTTGACATACTCGACGAAGTAAGAGAGCAGGCATGTATCAAAGCTGAAGCTTTGAAGAGAAGGGTGGAGCAGAAGGAAAGGTATAAGCTTAGACCTCGGCAGTTCCAGGTTGTTGACCTGGTGATGAGGAAAATCCACTCGTATCAGTTGGAGAGCAAACTATCTCCCAAGTGGACCGGCCCATTCCGCGTGGTGGAGGCTCTCGGAAACGGAGCTTATAAGCTTGAGACTCTGGAGAGGGGACCTATACCCGAAAACGTGGAATGAATCCGATCTTAAGTTTTATTTCAGTTGATGTATAATGATTATTCATGAACGGTTAAGGGGACACTCTTTTTCCCTCACGAGGGTTTTTTAACGAGGTCACCCAATAAAAAGTATTTACGAAAGATGATTTGTCATTACTCTCCTGATAACTTGCAAGGATGTGACTTGGTCAAGAAGATGTCTGGAAAGGTTCACAGGTATGCATGCTTCCCCTTGGAGAGGCTCTAAGTTTGGGAACGTGTGGGATACAAGCAACTCAGGATCGAGAAGCCTTTTGGAAGGATTCTGAGCACCGAGGAAAAAAACAGGCAACTTAGGTTTGAGAAGTCTCTCGGAAGGATTCTGAGCATCGGTGGTGAATGATAGCCTGCCAATATTTTGGCTGGAGCTTAAAAAATGTAACCTCGCCTTGGAGGGGCTCCAAGAGAGGAAAGATACACGCAACTCAGGATTGAGAAGCCTCTCGGAAGGATTCCGAGCATCGGTGGTGAATGATAGCCCGCCAATATTTTGGCTAGAGCTTAAAAAGTGTAACCTCGCCTTGGAAGGGCTCCAAGAGAGGAAAGATACAGGCAACTCAGGATTGAGAAGCCTCTCTGAAGGATTCCGAGCACCGAGGAAAGAAACAGGCAACTCAGGTTTGAGAAGCCTCTCGGAAGGATTCTGAGCATCGGTGGTGAATGATACCCCACCAATATTTTGGCTGGAGCATAAAAAATGCAACCTCGCCTTGGAGGGGCTCCAAGAGAGGAAATATACGAGCAACTCAGGTTTGAGAAGCCACTCAGAAGGATTCTGAGCGTGGATAGTGAATGATGGTTCGCGAAAGTTTTGGTTTAAGCACGAAATATGGACTCGCTTTGGAGGATTTCCGTGGAATTTGAATATGGACTCGCTTTGGAGGATCTCCAAGCGTGGAATTTGAACATGGATCTGCTATGGAGGATTTCCAAACGTTGAATTTGAATATGAAATGTGCAGGTACATGGCGACTCAGGTTTGAGAAGCCTTTTGCTCTGAAGGATTTCAAGAGCAGATCATGGACGATAGCTCGCCAACATTTTGGCTCGAGCACATGTACGTGACCTCGCCTTGGAAAGTTTCTGAGAGTGGGAAAGTATAGGTTTATGGCAACTCAGGTTTGAGAGCCTCTCGCTCAGATGGATTTTGAGTGAGGACATTTTGAATGGCAGCTCACCAACGTTTTGGCTCGAGCTAAGGAAGATGGTTTCTGTCCCAGTGTAATACTAAGCTTAGGACCTTAATCGGGGCAAGTCGGGTCAACCCCGCTGGAAGGTGAGGCACCACGAAGGTATTCGCAGAGGAATGTGTCAAAGTTTGGCACAACCAAAATGTAAGAAAAGTGGGAGGTCCACTGCAGCTATGAGGTACAAGTTATTCCATAAATAGCTCTGCCAAAAGCACCCTTTGATCGGTATAGTAGTTGTATCAATTATACGAAATACATTGCGGATTGCATTGCTTGTTTGAAATTGTTATTAGTTGGTTAAGTCATAGTATCTACATTTTTGAAGGGCTTGGTTAAGTCGTGATAGCCGTGTCTAGTAGAAACATGCATTGTCATTGTACTAGTCGAGGCATAGTAAAGGGGAAACATAAGGGCATAAATAAATTGTTCATGCATATATACAAAGTATTGGAAATTGTTTTGAAGGTTATAGAAGGAAGCGTAAGCGACAACGCTTTTCAGTTGCTGATGTGGACACGTGTACGCTCGTGATGGAAGACTGGGGGGCTTGTGTAGTGGACCAGAACTCGCAGAGAAGACCTCGGTGATCGAACCTCGGTGCCTGCGTCAGGCAGCTCAACTCGGCTATTGGGCTAGGATGATGGGCCATGCATTTGGACTCAGGTATTTGCATAATAACCTGCATTCATGCATTTGGTATAATTGTTCGTGTATAAGGCCCGGTAGGTCAGTAAAGCATATGTTAATGAACCTAGAGTGCACTTAGTATGTTTGGGTCTAGCATGAGCAAAACGGTATCTGTCAGCCCAAGCCCAGAGTGCGCTGGGGTTTGATAAAGCAGTTGCCATGTTACATAAGGACACATGCATGATACGTAACAGCACATGCATGGTACATTGATATAAAAGGGCATGTAAAAGTACTTGAAAACAGATTGGACCCCGGGAATGGTTGCCTTCGTTGGTGCCTAGGTGGTTATTATGTTAGGGTTTGTTGCACTCCAAGGAGATAGAATTCTACACAACTCTGTTGTTAAGATTACGCACACTGTAACATAATTCTCTTTATTGAATATACTCTCACTAGAGATAGGATTCTCGTGAGGGAAGGTGGTTACCAGTTATGACCTAATGGTACTCTATAAAAGGGGCTTAAAGTCCTAGGTGAAGGTACGCAATTTTGAATACGCATTTTGAATACTGAAGCTATTTGTTTCTTATTCTTTCATAAGCCCTTACTGATTTGATCGTCAGAGTGCGATCGTTCGTTAGGGCACCTTCTGTCTCAACAGGAACATCATCCAGACATTAAGGAAAGCACGAGTTCCACCATGAGGCAGACGGAGTCTGAGCTCGCCTGCAGAAGTCAATCGGCGAACAAGCCAACCGGCAGGAACAAGGACCATAAAGAATAGCTTTAATTTCAACAATTGAAGACGTGCATTTCTTACTTTCAAAGATTGAGACAACAAGTCAATAATCAGATGGAAGTTCTTTAAGAATAGCATCAACATGCTCCTCATGACCTAGGTACACCTACACTAGCAAGTTCAACAACATAACTTTTAATTTTGAGGAGATAGTCTTCCATTAATTTAGAATATAGTTTAACAACACGTATTTCAATACTTAACTATCATGCTTGAGATGTAGTTTGAAGTCCAAAGTATTCATGAATCTTCTCCCAAACTTCATAAGAATGATTTGTACCATGTACACGAGAGATAATTGATTTTGAAATAGTGGAATGAACCCAAACTAATAATGTTTGATCTTGAACCTCCTAAGCTTCATATTCAGGATTGATATTGTTAAGTATTCGATCATTTCAGTAAGAAAACAAGGAGGAGCAACTGGATTTGCAACAAAATGTTGTAACTTGTGTGGCTTAATTGTAAGAATTGATTGCTTAAACAAGAGGGGGCTGAATTGTTTATCAAAGATTTTACCAAAGATGGATTAAGAATGAACCTTTATCAAACAATCACAGATAAGCAATTAAGGAAAGCAATCAAACAAAGATACATAAATTGTTATCAGAAATTTAACCGGTTAAAAATGCGTTTTAATCGATTGTTTATACCAGCAGTAGAAACAGAATTAACACAAACAGTTATAAGGAGTTAGAGAAAGAGAGATTTACACAACAGTTTTATACTGGTTCACTCAACCTTGAGCTACATCCAGTTCTCAGAACAACCTCTGAGTTCCACTAGTAATCACTCACAGATTACAACACACAACCACAAAGAGGTGACCTTGAAAACCACAAGACCCACTCACCCTCTTTGCAACACCACACACCTCAAGTCAGAACACCCTCTGACTTTACAGGATTTCAAACACTTACAGTTGTAATGAAAGAACAATTACAAGAACTTTGAAAGCGATAGAAAACACCTGAGATTATACAAAACAGGAAGCCCTATGATCATATCTTGTACCAGTGCAAAGCTTTAACAACAATCTTGCAAAACCTTTGAAAACTTCTTTCAAAAACAAATCTGAATCTCTACTTCAAACTTTGTAAACTTATTATTTTTGTTTTGAAAGAAAGGCTATATTTATAACACTTGAAAACTAGCCGTTTAAGGCAACATTAATGAGCTAAAACAGTTTTGATCACATTCAAAACAGTTAAAACAGGTTTCCGAAAAAACTGTTATAACAACACATATTTAACCGGTTGAAACCACGATTTAACCGGTTGAATGGGTTAGGTAGTTACATAACCAATTCAAAAAAACAGTTTCAAAACCTTTAAGCCAGCTAAGTGACAAACTACCGATTATATCAATAAATCAACCGGTTGTTTTCCCTTTGCTTGGAAAAATACTTTGTTTACTTAAAATAGATTGATTAAGCTTTGTGCAAGGATTAAGAATTAATCTTAACATAGATTCTAAACATCCTAATCTAAACCCAAACAAAAAGCAGCACAACTTCAGACTTTAACATGGATTTGAAACATCAAAGCTCCTATTCTCAACATTAATTACCTCTTCAACATATTGTTTTCAATAGAGATAATTTGTATCATCAAGTTTCTCAACAACAATTGTGGTAGGAAAGGACTGCAGAGAGGAAGCGAAAGCCATAGTAACAAAGAGGAAGCGAAAGCCATAGTAACAAATTTGTTACCAGAACATCTAAAAAAATGAAACAACAATATAACTAGAAACGAACAACAAAATTAAAATAAACCAATTCCAATTAACAGAACAAACCACAAACACAATTAATGTTTCTCAACGCAAATCACACATCAAACACAAGTTTAGAACAACGATAATGAATAACAATAGCAAGGACGATTACAACATCACAAGTATAATGGAAAATCACATTCGAGTCATGAAGAAACTGAACGAGAGAAATTGTATTACTTGTTCAATAATCAATGAAATGAATGTTACTTGTTCAATATACCTATTGTTAGTGGTCAACAACTTGTTCTGGCCTATACTCCTTATTCTTATGCCTCTTTCTTCATTCATTGCATATCATGTCATTCAAAATTAGAAAAGTTAAAGGGATTAAAAGTAAATATAAATTATATGAGATCTCAGGTTTAAAAGTTTTTAGTCTCTAGTCTTATCCAAATCAAATAATAGGTTTGTCCAATGTATTTTTATATGATCTCAAAGAAAAATGGGTCTATTATATGATGACATCAATTGGCACATACTTAACCAGGAACAGAGTGCCTAATTTTTCAATTAATTTCTTCACAAAACAGAGAATGCTCTACAACTTCCTAAAACACATTATTTGTGCCACATGCGGTTCCCTATCCATTTCCATTTTACCACCAACATCACTCCATTCTATTTTTTCCCTTTGCCAACAATAAGAACTCTTCCATTCACCCCTTTCACAACCGATTTCCGTGCCTATTTGTCAACAATCGAAAACCCTTGCATTCCCCTCCACAACCACATTTGTTCCTGTTCTCTATTTTCAAAGAAACCCTTCCATCCTCCTCCACAACCACATCTCATAATAATAAAAACCAAACCACATCTCTCCTTGCAGACAAACTCAATCTCGATTAAACATTCATCTATGTTGTAGAAGAGTTAAAACTAAAGAGTGAAAATTAAAGAGAAAAAACTAGAAAACTAAATAGCGAAACGAGACGAACCGAAGAGAGTTCTAAGAGATTTCCTAACCCGTGAAAAACTTTGTCGGAAGGAAAATGCACCGTCGGAAGAAAAATGTTGTCAGGCAAAGAAGAAGTTGTGTGTGTGAGTGGGATTAAGAGATGAAGATAGCAAGAGTGTTTTCTACGGTTAGTGTGCATTTGAAACGGTTAAAAGTCATACTCTCTTGAAACAATGAAAGTTTAGAAAATGCTGATAAGGAAAATAAAAAAGGATCATAAAATTTGTTGTGATTTCTTTTAAAAATCCCCAAAACTTGTCAGGGGTTTCAAAAACCACAATAGACGTATATCTTAATAGAGGTTATTGGAACCTCTCTTAACAAACCCCTATTAAAATTAAATATTTTTGTAGTGGGTGTGTTTAACTTTCTTCATTTTTTTAAAATAAATAATAAAGCTGACTGGTTTGTTCCATTAAATATTTCAAAATAGAACTTGTCAAATCCGAACAAATAATTGTCATGTCTTATTATCTTTATCATATTTTTCACAAAGACACTTGGTATAAAAGCTAGTCAAATTTATCTTAATTGCCTCCATTTTATAGTTACCATTTTTCACCAAGGACTTGTCTTGGTATTTGTCATAAATATAAAAGCTAGTCCAATTTATCTTAATTGCCTCCATTTTATACTTACCGACGAGAATATCTTGTTTCTTATGAGATTGAAACTTTTAAAGTCAAAATTGTATACAAAACATAAAAAAAAAAAAAAAAGATTAAACATAATTAACACTGCACACTTTATATACTAAAATTACAAAAGTATAAAAACATCATACAAAAATTTCTTGCCAAATTATATTTATGTCTAATTCTGTCACAATCCTAGATATCAAAATAAACACCTTTGATCGAGTTGATAAATTAAGCATGATTAGAGCTTAAAGTCCTGACAGTTTTGTTGGGTCTATTAGTGTCTAAGTTCAAAAGGGGATGAATTGAGCTTATAAAAATTTTCACAAATAGAAACTGTTTTCCTGTAATCTTGAGAAAAAAGAACAGATTAATTTTCTAATTACTTTTTAAAATGTAGAACCTTAATCAGATTAGCTTGAAATTAAAAGATAGTTTTTCCAGAACAATGTAGGCTCTTTTACTGCAGCAAGATTTACACTCAGAAATTAAACTTTGAATCTTTAACAAGCAATCTTGAAGAGAATATGAATCTTGAACAAAGTTAGTTTAAAGATTTATTACTCTCTTTAAACCGCCAACACACAGATTTAGATATTTACAAACAACAAAGAACTTATTCAAAATCTTTGAAGAACAGTATGAACAAGCCTAAAAGGAATAAATTTAATTTTGATTCAACAAATTTATTTTCAGGCAGATTATCAAATTATGCAGAAAACGAGTGCAGGGATTGAGAAGAAAGATGGATACACAGTTTATATTGGTTCACTCATCAAGAGCTACATCTAGTCTCACCTCACACCAAGGTGGAATTCACTAAACAATTCAAAACAAAATTACAAAACCTTGTGGTTCTTGAACCCTTCAAGAACAAGGCACACACAAAGCTGAAAAACTCTATTTCAGTAGCAAGAACACTCCAAGAAACCCTATCAAGAAGTGTCTATACAACCACCTTTACACAAGAATGAATGAGGAAAGAAAACACCTGAAAAGAGTGTACAAGAACTCGAAAACAACAACCACTTTTTTGCAGCACAGTAGTGACAACACCTCAACCTTGACCAAGGCACACAATGAACAAGCACACTTGAATTCCTTTAAGAGAACCTTTTAAGAAAACATTCAAAGCTTTTATCTCTCAAATAAAACTCTTAGATTTGTGTTAAAAAACGTGATCACTCAATCTCTTTACATGTGAGATGTGCCTCTCTTTATATAGAAAACAATTTATAACAGTTTTTCAAAAAACAGTTAAAAGTTGTTATAAAAAGAACAGGTTGAAGTTAAAATAAACAGATTTTTTTCTGAAAAACAAAAGATGATTTTAAAACCACTTCCAACTCATCTTAACAGTAATAAAGGGCTGCAACAAACTGTTTGGTGCCCTAACAGAATTTTGAAAAACATTAACCAGTTTAGAAATAAATCTATTGTTTTACAAATCAACAGATTTATTTTTGTGCAATAACCTGATTTTGAGAAAACTTAAGGTAGTTGATAGAAGAGTTTTGAAAAAAAAAATTGCTTGATCTTACCACCTTGGTTAAGGATATGAGGTAGGTCATGAAGCAAAAGGCCACCTTAAACTCACTCTAACCTACTATGACCACTAATAAGAAGATCACTAACTTCAAAGCAAAGAATACACTTTTCTACATCAAACACACACACTAAGACTTGCTGAGAAGAAGCTTCATCCATCTTCAACAAGTTTAAGGGTTTATGTCAACCATAACTCTAGCATTAGACAAATGTTTAATAACCAACTGTGCTAATAATGTAACTTCTCTATTTTTCTTTGATGAATCAGTAATGTGACACGTAAAAAAATCATTTGTGTGATATTCGAATTAAACACGATCAAAGTTAGTATTAAATAAAAATATAAAAGTAACATAATTTATTCATATCATGAAAGTGTTATAATGTTTTCTCATATTTTTTAATTATGATCATTACAATGTAGCATGTACTTCATCATCTTCATTTTTCTCATTCGCAAGAGGCATTCATCTTGAAAATGAAAGAGTATCAACAAGATCAAGTGTTGACTCATCATGGTCATGAGCATCACGCTCAATCCTTCCCTATAGAAGGACTTATCACCACTTATTTGAATAATCTTTCACAAAAGGACTTGTTTTGCTAGGTGAGCCATAATATGAAAGTGTCTTCCTTATAAGTTACCTTTCTAATATCTACCAAAGTAAATCCCAAATCATGAATATGCACGTAATTATCATTAAAAAAAATCAAATTTTCTAACCAAAAAAAAATCAGTATGTAAACCCATGGTCATACCACGAATTACATAAAAAATAAATTCATATGTAAATGAAATGCTTGTACGTTTATCTACAAAAATGTTATATAATTAACATAATAATAGTGCAAGAAAATGTTTATACGATAGATTACTAATGAAATAATATGTATAAAAATAATTTATGTATGGGTTACCTAGTGAAAAAAGAATCATCGTTATATCTATATGAAAACTATTTTTTAATTAGGAAAAAATGTAAGTTCATATACAGATCACCTGGTGCAAAAAATATTCGTTGATAAATCTATTTTTTAATTAAAAAATATTGTGTTTAGTATCTAAATTTGATTGTACTGAAACTTAAAATTGAAATAAAGTTCAAGACAAAATGAAATAAAATTTTACCAAGACATCACCAATTTTGTCAACAAAGTTTTACCAACATATAACTAAATAAAATAAGTTCCTAACATGTCGTAGTTCAATCAAGTTCTAACAATACATAATCCAATATCAAGTTATAAACAACATATAATCCAAATCAATAGCTAACAACATATATAATCTAAAACCAAGAGCTAACAACACATTCAAAATAAATCTCCAAAAACATATAATCTAAATCAAGTTCTAACATCACAAAATCTAAAGCTAAAGCAAGTACTTTCATAATCCAAAATCATATCATAACAACATATAATCTAAATAAAATACTAACAACATATAATCTAAAACCAAGTGCTAACAATACATAATCCAAATGAAGTTCTAACAACACATAATCTAAATCAAGTGCTAACATAATTGAAAACCAAGTTATAACAACATATAATTCAAATCAAGTTCTAACACATAATCTAAATCATGTGCTAACATAGTAAAAAAAAAAGTTCAAAAATAAAACTCAATGCCTAATAAGTAAAGTAATTAGTATGATCATCTTGGTCTTGGTGGTTTTGTTCTTGGTTGTTTGTTGTGGTTCCTCTTGGTGTTGTTGAGGTTGCTCTTGTCGTTATTGAAATGTGGCATGTGCGTTAGATGGATGGAAAGTGGGGACAACACTAATAAGTAATTGTAATTGGCGACTTAGCCTCTCATTATCCTTCCTATAATTTTGAACTTGTTTTAGCTAATCAATCTCTTGTGAGTCATAAAAGAAACTTAAACTTTCATAGCATTTCGTAGCCTCCTTGAAACCAAGTTCCACATTACTCATTCCAAGCCATTTTCATGTGTTTATAATCTCCAATGCTCACTAGATGGATGCATAGCCATATGGAGTTGTGGGAGGTCGTGGTTATCTCTTCATGCCTCTTCAATTAGTGTTTTGACTTCTCTAATGAAGAGGTTGCATGTTGACCCCAAAGTTGACCCTTTCCTTAGGCTTTAACTTTCCAAGTCAACCTTATTATGTCCAATTTTTTTTTTTACACACAAAAAGCCCTAATCTTGTACATTTTTTCTACTTTTAATATTTATATTTTAAAGCTAAGAAGAAGGAAAAGATTATTCAACAAGAGGACTCTCCCCAATCAAGGCTCCATCTTCTCCAATTTTCTCAGTCCAAGTTGTAGTGGTCGAATGTGTTAAATGAAGTGTGTTCAAAGCTTTGAAGAACCCAAATCCTAGCGTTTGATGGAAGGCTGGAGTTGTTTGAAGTTGCTAATGTGCTTTAGAGTAGGATCTGGGTAGCTTATCTTTGTAATCCACTCTTTGTTGAATCTAAAGCTTGAGTATTTTCAAATCTTTTAAGTTTAAAGTGTTTGTCAATCTAAGTGAAAAACAACCGATTGTTTTATACTTAAGTGTTTTTGAAAAAGTTTGAAAACTGTTTTGGATGGTTGACTTGTTGTCAAACCAAAACAATCGATTGATTCTCTCTTTCAACCGATTGTTTGTTGGAAATCCTAACAGAAACAGTTTTGTTAGTTAAGTGAGCTTTAAATGATTTTATAACTGTATACGCTCCTGTTTTAAATGCTTTGACCAAGATTTGAAAGCTATAAATAGTTTGTTAATGTTTTATAACAAACAACAAGAAAGAAAAATATATTTGAGTTTTTCAAAGAGCTTTTCAAAGATTTGAGTTTTCACTTTAAGCTTTGGTTATTCAAGAGAGAAGGGAAATATGATTACTCTGTATTGATTTCAGTTGATTCTGTAACGGTGTAATTTGTTCTAAGAACTTTGTACATTCTGGTGTTGTAAAGCAAAGAAGGTTTTGTGCTCTTAAGGTTGTCAAGATCAACATTCTTGGTGTGTGTGTGTGCTGAGCCAAAGGAAGTGTGTTTCTTGAGGGGATCAAGGTCACTTCTTTGGTGGTGTGTGTGTGTATGTAATCTAATTTTGATTACCTAGTGGATTCTCAAGTGGTTTCTGGGAAATTGGATGTAGCTCTTGGTTTAAGAGTGAACCAGTATAAACTGTTTGTGCATCTCTCTCTTCCTTAAACTCTTTAAATTCAGTTGTTGTTATTTTTACTGGTATAAACAACCGATTGTTTCTGCGAAACAGCCGATTGTTTTTCTGGTGCTTTACTATTTTGAGCTTTGTTTCTTGGCTAATTGAATTCCTAATCTGGTTTCTTGCAAAGAATTTCATTCTAGACTAAAAAGTTTGCGAAAACCCCCTTTAAACAATTCACCCCCCTCTAGTTTAAAGCCATACATTCTAACAATTGGCATCAAGAGCTTGGTACTTGAAAAATACTCAAGTTTGATCCTAAAATCTTTTTCAAATGGCTGAAAAACTATCTTTTGAGGAAGGTGCTTCAATTAACAAACCACCTTTGTTCTGTGGTTTGATTTATAAGTATTGGGAGGCTAGAATGAAAATCTTTGTTGAATCCATTGATAAAGGAATTTGGGATGCAATTGAAAATGGCCCTTTCATTCCAAAGATTAAAAAGAATGGATCCTTTACTAGAAAACCTTAGTCCCAATGGACCAATGAAGAATGTAAGATGGCCAAGCTTGAATGTATTGCCCAAAACATAATAGCTTCTGCTTTGGATTCTAATGAATTTTTCATGATAGCAGAATGAAAATCTGGTAAAGATATGTGGGACACACTCAAAGCTACTCATGGAAACATCACTGAATCAAAGGAAGTAAAGACAAGAAGTAAAGCAAGAAGAAAAAGGAGGCAAAATCGAAAAAGCCTCAACCTCTGCTTCATGGCCAAAAAGGAAGATGATTCAAGCAGTGTAAGTTCCTCTAATTCTTCAAATACTAAAAATTACAGTCAATTGCTTCAAGCTTTTCAAGAAACACATGAAGAAGCTAACCGATTGGCTCTCTTTAACAACCGGTTAAAGGGAATGAACAACTGGCTTGAAAATAGAGTCAAAACACTGGAAGAAGAAGTGGAAAATTCAAAAACGGATTTTGAAAACCTTGAAATCCTTTACAAAAACTCTTCTTGCAAGTGTGACACTCTTATTTGTGAAAATTGTGAAAATCTTGAAAAGAAAGTTCATTATCTTGTTAAAATTGTGGATAAGCTTTTAAAAGGTCAATCCAACTTTGAGAATGTCTTGGCATCTCAAAATTGTATTTTTGGAAAAGCAGGATTAGGTTTCAATCCACAAAACAAGCAAGACAAATTTTCAAAGTCATTTTCGAAATTGCCAGAAAAACAACCGATTGATCTATCGAAACAATCGGTTGTTACATGCTTTTATTGCATGAAAAGAGGCCATTCTGTCAGATTCTGTAAAATAAGGAAATATGTTGTTCCTAGAGGTTTCATGAAGTGGATTCCCAAATGTTGTGAAGTTTCAAATGATAAATGTAAACCAATTCGACACACATTCATAAGGGGACCAAATCTTTGTACTTGAAAATTTACTTTGTAGGAAACTTTGAAGGAAAGCATGCAGCAATGATATCTGGACAGTGGCTACTCAAAACACATGACTGGAGATAAATCAAAGTTTGTAAGCATCACCTTTAAACAAGAAGGCCATGTAACATATGGAGACAACAACAAGGGAAGAATTCTAGGAAGAGGCTCTATAGGAGAGAAGGATATCTTGATCATCCATGATGTTCTATTTGTATAAGGCTTAAAGCACAACTTGCTAAGCATTAGACAATTGTGTGAAAAAGGATATCAAGTGATCTTCAAGACAAACTCCTGTGAAATCTGTCTTCCCAACTCAAAAGAGGTACACATGGACTTTCTTCTTGGAATCAAAATGTGATGCCTTCTCTGCCTTCAAGAAGCTTGCTAGAAGGTTGCAAAATACAAAGAACAACAACATTGGCTCAATAAGGAGTGATCATGGAGGGGAATTTCAAAATGAGAAATGCAACAAATTCTGTGAGAAGATGGGAATTCTGCACAATTTCTCAGTTCCAAGAACTCCACAACAAAATGGTGTAGTGGAAAGGAAGAACATATCCCTTGAAGAATTAGCAAGAACAATGCTAAGTGAATCCTCTCTACCCAAGTATTTTTGGGTTGATGTTGTTAGCACCTTTTGCTATGTGATGAATAGAGTGCTAATAAGGCCAATCTTGAAGAAGACTCTCTATGAACTCTTCAATGGAAGGAAACCAAACATCAGTCACCTCAGAGTATTTGGCTGCAGCAGTTTTGTTCTGAACAATGGAAAGGAAAACCTAGGGAAATTTGATGAAAAAGTTGATCATGGAATCTTTATTGGCTATTCCCTAAATAGTCATGCATATAGGATCTACAACAAGAGGCTAATGACTGTAGAAGAGTCTATTCACGTGGTCTTTGATGAAGTTGATCGCAAAAGCATTCAAGTCTCAAAGAACAGCGTTGAAGAGGATGAGCAAAACATCAATTTGGAGAAGCTGGACTAGTGTGCAAAAAAACAACCGGTTGAATGCTTGAAACAACTGATTGAAATTTTGCAGCAGAGTGAGTTACCCAAAAAATGGAGGGTGTTTCTACACGTAGCTCTATCTCAAACTTCTGCAGGCACACTGTGATAGCTTGAGTACTTCATCCTTGCTGTTTTGAGGTGGAATTGGCGGAAGCATCCATGGATTGTTGGTGGACAAGGCTCTCCTAGGAGTGATGGTAGCCTTGGAGGTGCATGAGAAGTATGAAAGTGAGAGAGGTGAGGCCTACTCTCTTTGAGGTTGCGGTTTTGGAAGATTAAAAGACCTAAATCCTAAGAGTTTAGGCAAGGAGTAAGAATGGCACATTTTGGTAACATTTCATTACTCAAATTAATCTTCCAAATACATGAGCCAAGCCCTCTTATTTATAGTGTTTAGAGGGCTGGAAATTCAAAAGAAAGTGGAGGGAAATTCAAATGAGAAGCATTTGAATTTGGAGCCAATTCCTAGTCACAAGGGAAGTGTGACTTGGTTTCTTTTTTTGGCACCTCCTAAATCTACACCTTCTTTTTATGTCACATGGAAGGTGTGACTTAGCTTTATACATTTGCACCTCTTATATCTATATCTACACCTCCCTTTATGTTCTACTAAAAATACTCAAAAGTAATTACAAAAGAAAAACATCCAATGATGCTTAGTTGGCCCATATCTTCTATTTGTTGGGCTTGAGCTGAAGCTTGAACTTGTATTTGGGCTTGGGCTTGGGCTTGGGCTTTTTCTATCATGGGCTTGGGCCTCTTCCATTACACTGCTTTTGTCTCTCAAATTGAACCAAAGTCTATTGAAAAAGCTCTCAAGGATGAAAAGTGGGTTGAAGCTATGCATGAAGAGCTTAATCAGTTTACTAGGAATGAGGTATGGTTTCTTGTCCCTAAAACAGCTGAGATGAACATCATTGGATCAAAATGGGTCTTCAGGAACAAACTGGGTGAGGATGGAATGATCACAAGGAATAAGGCAAGGCTAGCTGCCAAAGGCTACAATCAAGAGGAAGGGATTGACTATGAGGAAACCTTTGCTCCTATTGCAAGATTGGAGGCTGTGAGGTTGTTGCTGACTTTTGCATGTATGAGTGGATTTAAACTCTTTCAAATGGATGTAAAGAGTGTTTTTCTCAATGGCTACATCAATGAGAAAGTATATGTGGATCAACCACCGGGCTTTGAAGATCATCAACACCCTAATCATGTCTTTAAGTTGAAAAAGGCATTGTATGGGCTTAAACAAGCTCCAAGGCAGTGGTGTTAGAGATTTAACAACTTCCTTTTGTCACATGGTTATGAAAGAGGAATGATTACCAAGACTCTCTTCATCAAGAAGTCAAATTCTGAAATTATCCTTGTGCAAATCTATGTTGATGACATCATCTTTGGTGTTACACAAGATAGTTTGTGTGAAGAATTTGTGGTAGCTATGAAAGGTGAGTTTGAAATGTCTATGAAGGGGGAACTCTCTTTCTTTCTTGGATTACAGGTCAAGCAAACAAATGATGGAATCTTTCTATGTGAATCAAAGTATTGCAAAGAAATTCTCAAGAAGTTAGAAATGGAAAGTTGCAAGGAAGCAAGCACACCTATGCCCTCAAGTTGTTATATGGATGCATATGCTGCTAGAAAAGCGGTAGATCAAACAAAATATAGAGGTTTGATTGGCTCATTGCTCTACCTCACAGCAAGTAGACCAGATATAATGTTTGTGGTATGTCTTTGTGCAAGATATCAAGCAAATCCAAAGGAATCCCACTTCAAAGCTGCAAAGAGGATTCTGAAATATCTCAAAGGAACAACAAATGTTGGTCTATGGTATCCTTCTCACCCTCCTGTACATTTAATTGGCTATTCAGATTCTGATTTTGCAGGGTGTAAGCTGGACAGAAAAAGCACTAGTGGTACTTGCCACCTTCTTAGTTCAAGTCTCATTTCATGGCATAGTAAGAAGCAAGCTTGTGTGACTCTCTCTACTGCAGTGGCTGAATACATTGTTGCTGGAAGCTGCTGTGCACAAATTCTCTAGCTTAAACAGCAACTTGCAGATTTTGGATTGAAGATTAACAAGGTTCCTTTGATGTGTGACAACACAAGTGCCATAAATCTTACCAAAAATTAGATTCAACACTCAAGAACTAAGCACATTGAGATTCGCCATCATTTCATAAGGGATCATGTGAACAATGGAGACTGTGAAGTGAAGTTCATTGAGACAAAACTGCAACTGGCTGATATTTTCACAAAACCACTACCAAAAGAAAGGTTCTTCTTTTTGAGAAATGAGTTAGGCATTCTTGACTCTCAAAATCTTTCCTGAACTGGTATATAATTGTTACAGTCTATTTGTGAAGACAAATAGGGGGAGAATTGATTGGTTCTTGTGTGTCTTTCTCTGGAAAATTGTTTTAAACTGTTGGGAACTCTGAAATCAAAACTGTTTTTTACTTCTGCTGACAGAAACAACCGATTGATTCGTGCAAACAATCGCTTGTTTGTCTGATATTGCTTTGTAAATGTGAAAAACTAACATGTTGTTGTAAGGTACACTGGATTGTATATATACTATATTTTTGCAGGGAATGCTTCAGATTCAATCAAGTCCAACACAAGCAATCAGGGATTTGTCTTCATCAAATAGGGGGAGATTGTTGAATCAAGTATGTTCAAAGCTTTGAAGAATCCAAATCCTGGCGTTTGATGGAAGGCTGAAGTTGCTTGAAGTTGTTGATGTGCTTTAGAGTAGGATCTAGGGTAGCTTATCTTTGTAATCCACTCTTTGTTGAATCTAAAGCTTTAGTGTTTTCAAATCTTTTAAGTTTAAAGTGTTTTTTAATCTAAGTGAAAAACAACCTGTTGTTTTGTCAAAACAACCGATTGTTTTATACTTAGGTGTTTTTGAAAAAGTTTGAAAACTGTTTTGGGTGGTTGACTTGCTGTCAAACCAAAAGAACCGATTAATTCGCGCTTTCAACCGATTGTTTGTTGGAAATCCTAACAGAAACAGTTTTGTTAGTTAAGTGAGCTTTAAATGATTTTATAACTGTATACGCTCCTGTTTTAAATGCTTTGACCAAGATTTGAAAGCTATAAATAGTTTGTTAATGTTTTATAACAAACAACAAGAAAGAAAAACAAATTTGAGTTTTTCAAAGATTTGAGTTTTCACTTTGAGCTTTGGTTATTCAAGAGAGAAGTGGAATAGGATTACTCTGTATTGATTTCAGTTGATTCTGTAACAGTGTAATTCGTTCTAAGAACTTTGTACATTCTGGTGTTGTAAAGCCAAGAAGGGTTGTGTGCTCTTGAGGTTGTCAAAATCAACATTCTTGGTGTGTGTGTGTGTGCTGAGCCAAAGGAAGTGTGTTTCTTGAGGGGATCAAAGTCACTTCTTTGGTGGTGTGTGTGTATGTAATTTGGTTTTGATTACCTAGTGGATTCCCAAGTGGTTTCTGGGAAACTGGATGTAGCTCTTGATTTAAGAGTGAACCAGTATAAATTGTTTGTGCATCTCTCTCTTCCTTAAACTCTTTAAATTTAGTTGTTGTTATTTTTACTGGTATAAACAACTGATTGTTTATGTGAAACAACCGATTGTTTTTCTGGTGCTTTACTGTTTTGAGCTTTGTTTCTTGGCTAACTGAATTCCTAATCTGGTTTCTTGCAAAGAATTTCATTCTAGACTAAAAAGTTTGCGAAACCCGCCTTTAAACAATTCACCCCCCTCTAGTTTAAAGCCATACATTCTAACAGAATGGTCCTCCGTGTAGGAATTGGGGGTAAACAATTATTTTAGGTACATTACATGGACTTTTCTTTTTCATTGTCCCTTTTCCCTTATTTAAATGAGGCAACAAGGGATGAGGTGTGTCACGACCCCCTGCTAACATATCTATAAATACAAAATAGAATACAAAAATAATGGTACCAATTATAAATGAAAGCAACATACCAAGATTATAAACATACAACATAATACTGAAATGTTTCCAATAACAACCATCAACTTTTAGCAATAAGTTTAAAAAATAAAATTAACAAGTGAAGAACATTTATCCAATTTGGCTAATCCTAATGAAAAGTACAAACTCCAATCATCATCATCAAATTCCCCATTTTCATTTTCTTCAAGTTCCTATTTTCCACTATCTATTTCAAAATCATTATCTTCATCAATGTCATTCCTTCCAATGTCTTCTTTTGAATCATAATTTTAAAACTCCTCATCTTCATTGTCATCTTCTAGGTGACCTTCAAACCCTTCATCTTCTACTTCAAAATCAACTTGTGAATGTTGGAATCCAAAAATACCTTCAACTTTAATTACTTCATTTACATGTGATATTTCATTTATTTTGTAAGGAACATCATCTTCCATATCATGAGAAATGTAGGCCTTAAACAAGAGGGAGGTGAATTGTTTTTGAAACATTTTCGAAAGTATTGAAGGTACGGTGAAAGGCAATGAAGAATTAATCAATTAGAAACCTATTCAGCCAAGTTGAAAACTGTTTTTAAAGTAATTACAGAAAATAAACCGGTTGTTTTTGCGAAACAATCGGTTGTTTATATCAACAGTATTTAAAACAAAGAAAAAACAATTTTAAATGAGAGAAAGGATAGAGAGATTCACACAGAGTATCCAGTCCTCAACTAACCACTGAGAATTCACTAGGCAATCAAAAACCTTGATTACACAACACACACCAAAGTGGTGATCTTGAACCCTTCAAGAACACACACCATCTTTGGCAAATACACCAAAGATTTCATAACAACCTCTGAATCTGCACACCAACAATTCTCACAGAAATACAATAGTCAAGAAAGAAGAAATGGAATACACCTGGGTATGATCATAGATCAAAGCAAAATGAATATAGCACAATCCTATTCCACTCTTAGAAAAGATCCAAAGCTTTTAGCAATCTTGGAAAACTGATTTGAATAATTTCTCTTGAATTAATCCAATACCAATTTATTTAAACTCCAATTAGTTAGTCAAAGCATTTAATGCAAGAGTCAAAACAGTTTTAAATTAGTTAAAATAGATTAAAGCCACTTAACATAATTTTTTTATGGTTTTTTAAAAAATAATCGATTGAAAACAAAAAACAATCAATTGAATTGGTTTGACAGCAAAGTCAACCAAAGTCAAGCTTTTTCAAATCTCTTTCAAAATACACTAAGTGTAAAACAACTGGTTAAATCGAAATTTCAACAGGTTGACTTTTCACTTTCTTTTGAAAACACATCTTTTTCAAAATGATTTGAATCAAACAACCTTGGATCATTACATTGAGTGGATTAACAAATTCAAACTACACAAGACACACACAACCTGCAACAGGGTCTTCAAGCAATTCACTTTGATTTGGAGACATCAAAGCACCTTGTTCAATATAGTTCAAAAGGTAAATATTTTTTGTTCATTCAAATGTCCACCATTTCATATTTAGGATTCACTATTGTACCTTCACATGATGGATCGAACCAATCACAGAAAAATACAACCACTCTTTCAGAAGAGCTTGAAGTATTACACTCTGACTCATATATGTGTGGAATGATCCCATAGAAATCATTTTCACCTACTATAAGTCCTTTTACATAAACACCATTGTTTATCGACTTCTTTTCTTTGCTCCATGCATGAATGTTAAATTTATATGTGTCTCATTCATTAAGATATGTGAAAGAACCATGGAATAATTCTTGTAAGTGTATGTTTCACACACTTAAAAGCTCGTTATTAACCTACAAATGTAACAAATATTAATAGTTGTATTGTATTAAACATATAATACAAAACTTATATTTTTTTAATTTGAAAGATATATATTTGATCCTTGAACCATTAGAGGAATGTACAAGTATATGAGTTGACATATTTAATTCATGTATTTGTTGAGATTGCAAGAATAAACTATGAATATTTATCAATACAATGAAGATAAACTTTATAAAAAAATTAAATATCATATGTAGTGAAATCAATTATTATAAATACTCACTCAAGGTATGGTTTAACTTTGGTACAATTGATCAACACATAAACATGGGTGAAGTTTACTCTTTATGGGTTAATCGATGAATTGACTTCTTCCATAAATAACAATGAGGTTGGTTAAAGACAGAAAACGATGATAAAACCTCTCACTTTCAACAAGTATTTCATTTCTACAATTTTATGGGGACAACATGAAATTCTTAAAATACTGAAAACAAAAGTAAGTTGTCTCTTGGTATGCACAAATTGATCCTTCAATCTGAGTCTTATTTTTTACTGATCATTTAGAATCACCCATGAATCTATAAAAATAATGAAGCAGGGATGAGTTTAGTGTTGTGTCAACTAATAAACTTTTAGTAAATGCAATGACAACTTTCTTACATTTCAAATTGATACATCCACCTATATCGAACTAATCCACCAAGTCTTGCTTCGTGTGTAAAATGAATAAAGAGATGTTCCATTTAATTAAAGAATGCAAGGAGAAATATTTTTTCCAACTCGCAAATAATTATTGGAATGTTTTCTTCCATTCTTGCCAAGTCACAATTACTTAATGTTGTAGAGCACAAATCTCTGAAGAAATAACTAACTTCAATAAGTGGATTTAAAGCATGAACAGGTAATGAACTAAATGCAGTAGGAAGCAAACACTCCTTGAATACATGACAATCATGGTTTTTCATCCCAAACATTCTCCCCTTTTCTACATCGGCCTATATTGTCAACTTGGAAGAATAATTATCACGCATTCTAAGTTCTTTGAACCAATGACAAAGTAATTTTACTTCCTCTATAGTTAAAATGTAATTTGTTATCGACTTTAACATTTTGCCATTAGTATGCAACTTCAACATTTTACCACTAGTAAGCAACTTTAACAATACAATGTTTGATCTTTTCTTACCTTATCATTGTCTTTTGTCTTACCTTTGACATCCATCACAATATTGAAGATGTTGTCAACAAAATTTTTCTCTATATGCATAATATCAAGATTGAATCTCCACATATTATCTTTCCAATATGGAAGATCCAAAATGATACTTCTTTTTGTCCAATTTAGTCACTCACTTTATCTTGGTAATTTTCATACAGGAAGGTTATCAATGACTTTAGGTACATCTCTAATTACATATCAAACCTGTTCAGATGTCAACATAGATGGCAGCCCACCCATTTCAACTTTTCCCTTTTTGAAAGTAATTTTATTCCTCTTAAATGTATGATCATTGGGCAAGAATCTATGGTGTAAATCAAACCAACTATTTTTCATTCCATTGTGTATTCTAAAGGCTTTTGTATGGTCCATACAATACAAGCATGCCAATTTACCTTGATCCCCCAACCTAATAACATATCATATGTTTCAACATCACTCCACAACTTCTTAACATCATCTATTAAAGATTGTAAATAAAAATTGATACCTATATTCAGATTACGTGATCCAAGAATGAGACACTTAAAAAACATATAAAGTCTATACATGCACATTTTAGGAGGAAGATTTTATGGGGTCACAATTACTAGAGAATAAGAATAAGGCTTGCCAAATGCTTGAATATATGGGTTAAATTCATCAAAGCATAGACTAAGTAGTACATTACGTGGTTCAGAGCAAAATTTGGTTGTACTTGATCAAAATGTTTCCAAGCTTCACCATCACATGGATGACATAACACACCTGAATCTCTTTTATTCTCATAGTGTAGTGTCATTTGATTTACAGTTTCTATAGATGCAAACAATTTCTATAACCTTGAAATTATAAGCAAATAGAACATTATCTTAATTGGAATTGGTCAATTTTTATTTCTTTCAACTTTTGGGGCATGATACCTCAACTTATTACAAATGTTGCATTATAGTAGATCTCCATCATTTTTCCCATATTCATTGTCATAAAAAAGCATACAACCCTTTCATACAACAATCAATGATATTAACTTCTTATTCCAACATTGACACTAACCTCTTAGCATTACAATAATTTTTGGTATTCCCCTTCATGGGTGTTGCATCCGAAAACATTTTTCTAATAAAGTTCAAACATTGATTAGGAACATTTCAATTAGACTTGCACGCTAACAATCTCAAAGACATAGATAATTTTAATATGATGCCCCTTTATACAATGACTTATTGGCCTCTAATAACAAATTATAAAATTGTTGATTTTCTTCATTTGGAGACTCTTCCATGTTATACAACTCTTCCATGTTCACGGACACATATAAACCACTACTTAGAAGGACCCACGCAATTGTCATTAACATGTCATAGTTCTTCTCCATGATCAATCCAAACAGTAATTAGGCATAAACCTATTTATTTTAAAATACGAGTAGAATGACATTTATTGCATGGACATCTAGTTTGCAAGTAAAAGTCTCTTGTTCACGGGCTTTGATGACAAACTCTTCAACCTAATTTACAAAACTTTCTTTCATACCTCCTCCATCATTATAGCATCTATCATACATCCACTCTCAATTGGTATATGAAACCACTCCATGTTTTGTGTATTCAAAACATAAAGCTTAGTTTACACTTACTAAAGTGTCAAATGAGAATAAATCCTACTTATGCTACTAGTAATGAAAAGTTTGTATTAGATTATGTTGAATGTTTACAAATATCCTATAACCCTTGTTCGTAAAAATGTTAGTTTATGCTAACTAAATATGTAACTCCACCTATATGTATACCGTTTGTGCATGTCACAAAGATATGAACTATACTTGTTTCAAATATACCATATGATATTGAGAATAAATAATTGTATGTCAAACAAACTTTCATAATCAAAATTGCACCTATTAAGCATTTTGGTTCAACCTAAATTACCAACATGCCACAAAATTAACGGTAAACAACAAAAAGAATAAAAATCTTTGCCATTTGATCCAACATATTAATCCAAAAAATGAGCATCATTTAAATTTAAGATCTAGGAACCAACCGTAAAAAATGGAATGATATAACTATAGAAATAAGAACAAAAATGAATCAAACTAGTTTATTCAATTTAATAAAATTCAAAATCTACTCATTTGATATCATGATATAGTTGAGTACATGAAACTATTCAGCTTGGTTAAAATTTGATACATTGAAGTTTTCAAAGATTTATAAGTTAATGTTCAAAATTCAATTAGAAACAACTAACCAAGTTGATATGAAGCAAGACACTTATTCAGAAGGAACTTTCACATAAACTTTTTATGTTCTTGGATTTGATGGTCAAACCGTCTTTGGATTTGATGGTTACATAGTCATCCCAGTCTTATACACAAGATTGTTTAGTTCTCAAAGCAAAATATGAAAGTTGCCTTATATTATAGTTACATTATTTATATATATATAATATAATAAATTCATCCATGGTTTCAACTCATATGGTCTACTTTAAAATCAACTAAAATGTTCCAAGTATATCTACATAACTCGAAAGACAATGTGAGAATTGTTAACTTAATCAATAAGCAGTTTTAACTTGAACTCCAAGAGATCTCGATGTTGAGTTTATCTTGCATCTTTAACAAATCTCTTTAGTGGATGAAAGTAATAAACATTCCCCACAACATAGAATAAACATATATGTTTTTGGGAGGTATGATGTTGGCTCACTTCTATGTGTTGATCGTCTGATCATATTTGTTTCATGTCATTCAAAAAACAATATTGTATAACACTGTATCATTTGTCAAATAGAACATTTGCGTCTTATATGATGTACTGTTTGAACAAAACTATCTTTTTAATGATGAAATATGATCATGTTTTATACTTAACTATTTTTAACACTTAACCAAAATCTTAGGGTGTTGGACTTTTTGCCCAGAAAATATCCTATATAGTTCATGTTATGATATCAAAGTTAGATCCTTATGCCCACTTTATTTTTTCAACATTCATTTTGTCTTTAAACCATCTAAAAAAGGTATTGTTATGTTATTCAATAACTACTTTTCATTCGCATGAGGATATTTTACTACAATTTTTTTTAGCATTATGTAATGAAGAACATCACCATTATTGTTCATTAATGACAAATGTATTTGAAGGATTTCATCTCGATCTTGCAAAACTACCATTACACCTTGTGTACCTTTATAGTTATTCCTTTGCTTATGTTAAGTCTTTGGAAACCCTACAATTCCTCCTTCTAATATATATTATGCACAAAACTCAATTGCTTCCTCGACAATGTACCCTTCCACAATAAATACTTTTCGGATGACATACATTCTTTACATACTCTTCTAATATCTTCATGTGTCACTCAATAAGTCAAATAAACTACAATTAAATATGAATTCAAATATATAAAAACACAAAGAACTAAAATTTCATGAAATATATAAAATGTTGATTAAAATGTATATACTCATAAACTATTAAAAAAGATTAATATTTCTAAGTTATTCTACTTGTCAATTCAGTATCCAATAAAAATAATTGTTGTTAGTGGTTCTTGTTTTCAATAAAATAAACATAAGAATAGTTCAAATTGGAGATAGTACTCAATTTTCATATTAAATCTCAAATTAAAAACTAAATTTTCCTTAATGCAATATATTACACAGTATATGACAAAATTTCGGCAATGTAACACTTACATACAATTTAAAAAATTAAACAATACAATTTTGATACTCCCAAACCTAATTACCATTCGTTCAACATATACCAAATACCACAATAAAAACATGAATATTTAAAACCTGTAAATCAATAAAAATCAAATGACATAAAATTTTAATAACATTATTAAATAATTATTTAAAAAAACAGTAACATATATTAACTACACTCTAACTTAAATAAATTTTGTGTTTGCTAAAGTTGTATTTAACTACTAATATATATTTATAAAATGTGTGTTCTAAAATTCTACTTAACTTATATTGTTTAATAAAAAGTTTATAATATATATTTCTAAAATATGTTTTCCTAAAATTTTATTTAAAATATACAATTGTAATAAATATTTATATATAATATATACTTTCAGTAAATAATTCTAAATATATATCATGTATTTTTATCAACCAATATTTTTAACGTATATTTTTTTAAACTGTAATAAAAAATAAATTAAAAATAAATTAAAAATATAGAAAAAATCTAAAAATTCTAACTTAGTAACAGTGGGAAGAAGTGATGGTGACAAGAAGAGATGTTGGTGGTGAAATGTACATAATAACAATCAATGTTGAGGACGAACTTGATGTTATCTTTTTGTTTGAATTAAGGAGTGAAAATGAGAGAGTGAATTTGAGATGATTTGAAGAGAATGTATAAATAAAGTTAGGATGTTTGGATTAAGGTAAATAGAAGAAAAAATATAGAAAAAGTTTATAAAAGTTCCTGATGTGATGGATGTGATTAAAATTATATTTTTTTTAATTGACAAAAATGTAAATTTACAAATTTATTCCTATATTTAAAAATTGTTAAAAAATTAATTTGATTTATTTATTTATAAAATATAATTATTTTTTATTTAAATATTTATAAATATAAATATTTGATAAAAATTATTTTTATATTAAATAACATTATTATTTTTATCTTCAATTTTTTGTAATTTATATAATTATTATATAAATTTATTTATTTATTATTAAAAAGTATATTTATTATTATCATTATTTAAGTTTATAATTTCTTACATATATATAATATGATTAATTATATTATTTTATAATAATTATTTTTTTGTAGTCTTAATTATATTTTTAAATTTAAAATATAATTTAATTTTAGAAAAATAATAATAATAATTTAAGTTAAAAATAGAAAGGTTAAAAAATTAAATTATAATTAAGTAATTAAATAAATATACGTATATTAAAGAAAGTTTAGAAGATAAAATTTTTATGGTTTTCTGTGTTTTTAATATTTTAATATTTTGATTTTCAAGCTTTCCACGCTGTAATCTTTTTCATTGCTTACAAACAAACGGGGTGTAAAGGAGCAAGAATAGAAAATGGAATATAATTAAATCAAAATAATACATACTTTTGACATTATAGAGAAAATTACAATTAAAAAAAATAAATTAAATATAATTAAAATATTATTATCTTGAATTGTTAAGTAAATATTTATTATTTTGAGTTGTTAAATGAATGATTTTTTGTTTAGTGGGTAATAAAATATTATCATTTGATGTGAAAGATAAAACGTGTGCCCCTTAAATAATTAATTAAATGAAATTAAGGTTAGTATTTTCTTCAAATTAATACATTATTTGATAAGAGGAAAAATACATTAGGAAATTTTGTGGATTTTGAACTATGAGGAAAATAAAAATGTGGTCCGGAAGAAAAAAAAGAAGGTCACGAAATTAAGGATAAAAGAGAGTATGAAATATAAGTTTTAAGTTATTTAATAAAATGAGTCTTTTAATAATTTAGAACGAATATAGGTATTACATATACTTATATCTCCGTACTCTATCAATATCAATATGATAATTTCCTAAATTTTGAGATTATTCATATAATACTATAGAGACAAGTTTATTTACTTTTTTTATTTATATTTAAAAACAAATATTGGTTATATCTAATTTGTAAAACTAAAATAGTAATAAATTATGAGTGTTTTAATGATTTAAAATAAAGATCGATATAGAGATGACATATATGTAGATATCTATTTCATTTCTATATTTAATTTAATTTAAAAAATAAGATATTATTTATACTTATATTGTATCCAATCAATGAGAATATTTTTTATTAAAATAATAAATAATGAATTTAACCAAATAATTTTTTAAATTAACATTACACATATATATTTATTTATATATTTCCTTTTATAAAAAACCTAAAAGACTCAAATTCATTCAAAAACTCAAATCTATACCTATTTTTTTTTAAAATTAATTAGCATTCAAATATTATATCAATCTCTACTATTATTTGATAACTTTTATGTCATTTTTAAATTACACAATTATCTTTTAATAAATATAAAATATTCTATTTATTTATTTGATAAAATAAATAATTAAATAATTTATTCTCTAACATTAATCTATAACGTTACTAAAGATATTTTTTATTTAGTGTATAAAAATTCTTACTATTTTACCCTTTGAGTAATTGTTGTTTTAAACTAAAATAAATTACCTATAAAAATATTACTTAAAATGTTAAAAAAATCATTTATTCTAATGAAAACACATGCACATATTCACATTTTTATTAGATTAAAAAATATATAATTTTATTTTTTATAATTTTTATAAGTAATTAATTAAAATAAAATATCATTTAAAAAAAGATATATAATTTTGAAAAAATTATTATAAAATCATATATAATCATTATTTAAAAAAAATATTAATTTATTTATTTTATTAAATTAATTAATTATTTTTTATTTATTAAAAGGTAAACTTGTTCAATTAAAAATAAATATAAATAATTTTGATAGTTTTTTAAATATTTTTTATTCATTTTGTAGGTAAATTTTTATACAAGTTATTTTAGTTTAGAGAATATTACTCAAATCATAGATCGGTAAGACAATTATTTCAGTTTAAAAAATGTTACTCAAACAATCAAACAATAAGAATTTATGTTTAAAAAAATATCTTATTAATGTTAATGATTTATTTTTAAATAAACAATTTTATCTTTAATAAATATAAAAAATATTTTCTTTAATAAAGTCAATAATGGAATAACTTTTGTTTATTTTAAAATAATTAAATATTTTTAAAAAAATTACTACTATATAAGTTTTTAATACTAGTTTTACAAAATTAAAATTACATATATTTTATTTTAATAAAAAGAAATTCGCTAATTATTTATAAAATTATATATTTGAATATAATAAAATATGTGTATACCTTAATGAAGAGTTTAATAGATACTAACTATTAGTATAAATTTTGTTAGAATGCAAATATAAATAAATCTTCATTGGCAACTGTTGTTTACAAAAATAATTATCGACTAGTCGCATTCCGGTTCGGTTTTAGGGTTCTTCAGCACACACAAATCTCTGAAATAAATCTCAATCTGTATCTCCTTTGTATTTGTAGGGTTGCCCTTTATTTCTCTCTCTTTCTTTATCTTCTTCCTCCTTTTCTTTTCCTTGTTTTTGATCCAAATTGTAATTTTTTTTTTCATGTGCTCAATTGTTTGGCCGGATATTCTTCTTCCTATCCTTCCTCGTTTTCTCCTTTTTCCTTCGGTTTAAGTTTCAAGTTCTACTGAGAAAGATATAGTGTTTAAAGTTTCAATCTTTTTTTATTGGATTCTCTTTTCTCTTTGAATCTTTTGTTTTTCTTTCTGGGTTTTGTTTTCGCTTTCTTTTCATGGTGGATATGGATGGGTTTGGAACTGGGGGTGATGTTGGGGGAGTTCCCAACACAGAGGATCTTAGACAACTGGGGAATGTTTCCACAGGTTTGCTTCATCTTTTGGGATTTAATTTATTTTCTATCTTAACCTTATCTTTATGGGTGTTTGTTGGTATGTTTTTATTTATTCTGTTTGTTCATGTAGATCTGGTCTGTTTTATCTACTAATTTGATTTGAATTATAATAAAATTGATTCAATATCACTGGCTATTATTTTTATGGAGTTCTTTTGCATTTCTATTGTTTGTTGGTTGTTGTCTTCAGTTCACACACAGTAGCCTTTTTAAGCTTCAGGTTCCAAGTTCTTACACGGAATGCTGTAGCTGCACCAAAATATAATGTTTAATATGCTGATTATTTCATATGAATTGGATTTTTTTGTTGCCATCTTCTGGGGTATGTTGCTATTGACTGCTGCAGTTGATGACCAGACTGTTTGGTGACTGTGTAATGGTTCTCTAACTGCTTTACACTGGTAGATGATTCAGGGTTTTTTTTTGTGCAAATCCAGATGGTGCTGAGTTAAGAGCTATTTCTCCACGTGTCAATGCTTTGTTATAGGAATATTTTTTTATTTACATTTTTTCTATTTTAGTGAAGACTTGTTGCACTTTCGATGAATGACTCATTTCCATTAGGATTATTATGAGAATTTTTCTATGTTTTACATTTTGAAATTGGTGCGATGTCTTACTAGTGTATATATTTTTTTTGACTTGATATTATGTTTGGTGTCTTGTGTATCTTTTGACTTGATGCAATGTTTGGTGTCTTACATATTTAAATAATTGTTTTACAACTTTCTTGACTTGACATTATGATTTGATATTGTACCATCACCAGTGCATCCTATACTTTTCATGTTACATAATTCTAATGGTTGAAACATTTAGGTGCTGTTTTTGATGCATCACAATATGCATTTTTTGGTTCGGAGAGTGCTGTTCAAGAAGTTGAGCTGGGAGGGTTAGAAGATGATGACGATTTGCTTGAGTCTAATGGGGAGTTCATTGTCAACAGAGAAGAGGTTAATGTCCATAATTCTTTCGACTTTAACTTCAAATTTTGCTTCGAGAATAATTTGAAATATAAAAATGTTGGCAGAATCTCTGTTCCCTTCCCCACCAGTCCTAAAATCAATGGATATTAATTGTTACTACTCATTGAATTATTATCAGCTCACTTCTTTCAATTTGCAGGCTGAGGATTTAAAATCTCTTTCTGACATTGATGATCTCAGTACTACTTTTTGGAAGGTAAGGCTGTTAAATTATGATATTCTCTTCTTAAATGCTTGATATTTTTATTAGATAATTAACTGAAATATTGTCATGATATTATCTCAATTTGCTTGCATTCATTAAAGAATTGATGAATTATTTATTTTATTACTTATATTATATATATTATATTATATGAAATTTATCATTTTGTACTGATTCAAATAAGTCAGTTAAGGCTTGTGTTAGACAAAGAAGTAATTTTTTTTTTCTGTTGTTGATATTTCTGAACCTTTATTTTACCGCATAGTTCAGCTTTATTTGTTTTCTTAAAATCTCTCGATGTTCCCGTGACTAAAAGTTTAAGCAAGAATTGGTTTGGTCCTGTTTCTCAATATTCTCATTTAATGTGTTAGAATTTTTATTGACTAAGAAAGAATTTTGTTTTTAATTTAGTTCAAGGTATCAAGCAAGAAGCTTGATCTTTTGAGTACTCTATCTCATTTTAGTTGACCAAGCTAGTATGCTAGAGAGTTGGAGTTTCTAAGTTGACAAGTCCGAATGGTAGTTTCTAATTTTTTTTTTTAAATGTTAAAATGAGCAATAATCCATATTTTTCTAATACCAAATCCGCCAGTGTATCTTATTATTAGCATGTCCTTGAGATTAGCATTATCTGCTTCTGATACCAAATCCTAACTTTAAAATGTTCACAATAAGTTGATCCCTTGAAGAAATAATCAATATAGATACTACATACAGAATCTTGGACCATTTCAGGTGCTAATGAATCTTGGAGATAATGAAACTGAGATTCTGGTTTTGTATGGGATAGGAAATCAGTAAATCATGTTTTATTCCATTATAGAGTATCATGCATTTCATCTTGGCCTGGTCCAACATGTGATCTGACCCAAGATGGAGGGACTGTTTTTCATGGGGACTTTGGTAAAAGTGGAGGGTCTAGACTGACAATTAGGTAGATGAAGATGAAAAGGTACCTACTCTTAGTCATTACAGTGGTTGCTCACTTTAATTTCCTTTTGTCATTACGAGTTTTCCTTGTTTGGCCTGTGGATGTAGGTCTCTCTAGGTTGTACCCCACTAAATTTCTTGTATATATTATTTTTCTCATTATTTTCTTTTTCCGTGTTACAACTTCCTTCTTGGCAAATGAGAGAAATCATTAGTAATATGGCAACATCTCTTCTGCTGTTAAATCCAACTTCTTTGTCATTCCTATGTATCAGTATGGCTTGGATCATGCAACTTCAATCTGTTTAGAACCTTTGCAAAAAGCTTGGCGAACCGACTATTAAATTAAGGTTTCCTACCCTTGGTTAAATGAATTAGTTTAGCAAGAAATATTGGACAATTGGACCAAATCTCCACTAGATTTTTTCACTTGAAATTACTGGAATAAAAATGTGTGAGAAAATTATTATGCAAACATGTATACAGGGAATTTAGACTTATTATGGGACTTTAGAAAAAGAAAACTAGAAAAAAGAAAGTGACATAGTTGGTTAAATGAAAGGCTACTCTACTTTGCTTGATTCCTTGGATATTTCAGGCTTATTGAAATGTATTTGTTACCTAAATTAATGATTTCCTTCTCCAACACAACAAATAGTTTTTAATCTTTCTTTCTGTGTTACTTATGTGCTTAGCTTTATAATTCAGTTTCTTTTATAATTTTGATAATAATTCTCATGTATGTGATCATATTTTGCTTTGTGCATGTTGATACAAAGATTAAGTGTATTTTTGGGTTTAATTTCAGTTGAACAAGGTTGTAAGTGAACCAAAAAGCACAGAATTTATTGGTGAACAGGGATCGAGACAGAGTGAGTAAAGCAATTGTAAATGATTTTCTATTGTTTTTTTCATCATAACTTAACAATGCCCCTTTTCTTCATGGATTTTAATTTTATATGTATTTAACATTTTGTAATATATTTCCATTGTACCGAGGCCATCTTTTACATGGTAGTTGTTTATATGAAGTGTAAGCATAAAGGTGTTAGGATGAATATGTGGAAGTTGGAATAGGTTAATTTGGAGTGGTGTTTGTTTAACTTGAAAAGTGAAAAAAAGCTGATTTGCTTGAGGAAATCCTAGTCATGATTTGACTGAAGCTGTTTGATTATTAAAAATGGAACTTAATAGAATCTACGTTTTGAAACTTTTATCTCATGAAGTAACTGTATTGCCCACTCCATATAAGACATTGCTATAGCTTGTTATTCAGTCTCTACACTGGATCTAGAAACCACACTTTAGCTCTAATTTTTCCAGAATAGAAGGTTATTGCCAACAAAAATGCAACATCTGATGGTAGACCAGGTATTGACCAGCATACCAGCCTAATCCACTATTGACCCTCAATTTGAGCATTCCCTTTGTTCTCATGTAACAATCCTTGACTCAGCATACCTAAATTTGTCTCATAAATTATACTATTACACTCTGATGATAAATTAGGAGACTGCATAAATTGACACACCACACTAACTATGGAGGAAACACCTGATCAAGTTATTATAAGGTGGCTAATTTCCTATGGACTCTGTAATAGCTTGTTGATTAGATACATTGGAATGTTGAGAAATATATAAAGTTTAGCTCACCATTTTTATTTCTAATATACACCTTGAAGCTTTCATCCTCATATGCATCATTTACATCTACCATGATTTAGAGCTTCAATACCATACAAATGATACTGGATCAAAACACTCGTGATGAATATACTGTTTTGTTCTGTGGATGCTGACATTAGTGTAATATCAATTCAGTACTTTTGTAGTGGATATACAATGGAACAAAGAACTGAAACTGAAAAATAGCTAGCAGAGTGTTTCAGAATTTCCTCTTATGCTCTTTGCTTCTTTTTATCTTTCTCTCTATTTTCTTTATCCATATAGTTCAAAATTCTCCCCCAAATCACTGATTTCGTATTACACTATACATCTGGTTTTTTAGAAGTTTTGGATTGTTTGAATATATATAAAACTCCATCACCAAAACTTAAATCATGAACTTGCATATGCCTTTAAAAATGTAATTTATGTTTGCAACTGTGCAAGCATACATATAGAACCTGTAATATCATGATCCAACCTTTCTATGTCAATGGAAAGGAGGTGAGGGTTTTTGCTGCATGATTATTGATCATGTGGTAATCTTTTTAGTAGAAAAACTTCAGAATAAATAAAGGAGTTGGGCGAAGGTTGCAAACTTGAATAGAATTGATTCCTTGGGTCACCGACTAATCATATAAATAGTTGAGGCGGAGCACAGTTGTTTACTAGATATGATATTTCATCAGACTGTGTTGTCTGTAAAATCCATCTCTGAAGATTGATGAATTAAGATGAGGTGTTCTGTGTCTTTGAGTTCACAGTGACCTTACATCTGGCATTTTAGCATTCTGTTTCTTCTTTTGTCACTGTATGCAAATTTTTTCACTAAACTGAATTTTTAATCATCTTATATTTTATTCAGATTCTGCGGCTGAAAGGGCACAGAAGGATGATGTTCTTAGCTGGTATGAACAGAATGCTTATGATAATGAGGGTTCTCTGGATGGAAGAAGAATGTCATCGCAACCTCATTCTTCTCTTTCTCAGTTACATGAACCAAAGGGCTTGTACAGAACATCCTCATATCCTGAGCAGCCAAGGCAGCAACAACATCACCAGCTCCAATCTGGTGAATCAGCTCCCAACTGGTTTGATCAGCATATGTATGGTACTGAAACTACTCATGATGGAAAGCGATGGTCATCGCAACCACATTCCACAATTGCTCACTTACAAGAAACGAGGCCATTGCATAGAACATCTTTATATCCTGACAAGCAGCAGGATTTTCCTCATTTTTCTAGTGAACCAATTTTGGTACCTAACTCTTCATTTACTTCGTATCCTCCACCCAGTGGTAGATCTCAGCAAGCTTCTCCAAGTCACAATACAGGGCACTTAAACATTCCTTATCATGCTATGGGAGCTCAGATGGCACTGTCACCTCAAAATCGTTCTCATTTCTCCAATCCTGCATTACAGTTGAGTGGAATAAATCATGGGCCTCCTTTTGGTGGAAACATGCGCCAATTTCCTACTGGTTCCCCTCTTAGTCAGAGAATGCAGAATCAATTGGTAAACCAGGCTGGGTTATATCCTGGAGATCATCCCAATATTTCCTCAGGTTTACCCATGATTAACAAGTATGATCAGATGCTTGGGCTGATGGAACTGAGGGATCAAATGCCAAAATCAGCTCAAATAGGTAGACCAAATCTCCGGTTTTCCCCACAGGGTTTTGATACAAGTGGCCTTAGAAGCAATAGTGGATGGCCTAGATTTAGATCCAAGCACATGACAACTGAGGAAATTGAGAATATTCTTAGAATGCAGCTTGCAGCAACACACAGCAATGATCCATATGTTGATGATTATTACCACCAAGGTTGTCTTGCAAAAAAGTCTTCTGGTGCTAAATTGAGGCACCACTTTAGTCCAGCTCAAATAAGGGAACTTCCTCTACGGCCCTCTTCTAATGCTGAACCACATGCTTTTCTTCAGGTTGATGCTCTAGGGAGGGTTCCATTCTCATCGATTCGCAGGCCCCGTCCTCTACTGGAAGTTGATCCTCCAAATTCCTCTAATGTAGGTAGTCCTGAGCAAAGCATTTCTGAGAAACCACTCGAACAGGAACCAATGCTTGCAGCTAGGGTCACAATTGAAGATGGTATTTATCTTCTTCTTGATGTAGATGATATTGATCGTTTCCTACAGTTTAATCAGCTTCAAGATGGTGGTCTTCAGTTAAAACGGAAACGACAGGGTCTTCTGGAAGGACTTGCTGCCTCACTTCATTTAGTTGATCCACTGGGAAAGAATGGACGGACAGTTACACTTGCCGCAAAAGATGACTTTGTTTTTCTCAGGATAGTTTCTCTACCCAAGGGTCGGAAGCTACTTGCTAGGTACCTTCAACTGCTTTTTCCTGGTGGTGATCTAATGCGCATAGTCTGTATGGCCATCTTTCGGCATTTAAGGTTTTTATTTGGTAATCTTCCCTCTGATCCAGCTCCAGCAGAGACTATTAATAACCTTGCCAGGGTTGTTTCAAGATGCATCCGTGAAATGGATCTAAGTTCCATTAGTGCTTGTCTAGCAGCAGCTGTTTGTACTTCTGATCCACCTCCCCTACGTCCACTCAGAAGTTCGGCCGGAGATGGGGCTTCCCTTATTCTAGTATCCGTGCTTGAAAGGGCAACTGAGCTTCTAACTGATCCTCATGCTGCTAGCAATTATAATATTGCAAACCGTTCACTTTGGCAGTCTACATTTGATGAATTCTTTGGCCTTCTGACTAAGTATTGTGTGAGTAAATATGACGGTGTAATGCAATCATTCCTTATACAAGGGACACCAAATATGGCTGCCATTGGTGCAGATGCTGCTAATGCTATTAGCAAGGAAATGCCAGTTGAGCTCTTACGTGCAAGTCTACCTCACACAGATGACCGCCAGAAAAAACTATTACTTGATTTTGCTCAGCGCTCTATACCTGTTGTTGGATTTAATGGTAATTCTGGGGGCCACGGTCACCATGTGAACTCGGAGTCAGTGCTGAGTTAATTAGATAATTGAACACATTCATCCGAGGAGCTGTTGAATGGCAAAATTTGATAGGGACAACCTTGTGTTCTATTTACTTTGGAGCAGCCTCATGTGGAAGGATCAGGACAACCTTGGTATCTTGATATATTGCGGTAATGCCATGTAGCATTGTGATAAATTTACAATCAGGCCCGTTGTGTATTATGATAGACTTGGCTTGATTTGTTCCTCTTGTCTTGCCTTTTTTTCTTTTGACAGGGGAGCTTATTGTTGCTCACTTTCTTGTTTCTCTAGAGCACAGTAATGGGTAGTATGTCAAGTTTTAGGTGTTAAGTTGGATTCCCATGTTTCTTTATTATTACATCATTCCCTCAGCCATGGGATTGTGGTTGTCTTCGTACTCCTTATCTACCTTCATATACACGTCACATCTCCAATTTGAATTAGCATTATAACCACTCGACAAGGTGTTCTTTGCATGCTTAAGAATAAATTATGTTAACCTTGTTTCTTGGTTTCTGCTTCCTCTTCTTTTCCATTGCCTTTGACCCTAGTTTTGTATGCTATTATTGCTTCTGTAATGCATTGCTTCTCTTTAGATTTCTTATATTTATTTATTTGCCATTTCTTTCCTAATTAAGCAAAAACCACTGCATATTTTTCAGGTTTAGTTTTTAAAACGGTTCAAGACCAATTTGGTTCAAAATTAATACATAATAGCTTTTTTATTATTCATTTTATATTTTAAAAGTTCTCAACTTAATTATTTATATTTGTATGAATCCCCTCAAGTCTGGGGTTATTCCTCCGCTCAAACTATTAGAATCCTTTCAGTGTTTCATCAAACACATCTAATATATTAATAAGTGAGAATAAATTATTCAACTAAAAAATCATTCACATTTCTCATTCATTGAATTCAATCACATTTTTAAAACTTATTTTATATATTCATTCTAAAAAGTTAGCATTCAAATTATTTAATTCATTCTACTATTTTAAAATATGTCTTTGACAAAATCAATTTTATATTTAGGGTCAAATGAACACATTTATATAGGTATTATTTGAATTTATCTTGATTTTGATAAAGAATTATTGCATTGAGAATAGAGTACGTGATAACTAATTTTTTAAATTGAATATGAAGATAATTTAAAATTATGGAGATGAAAATGAATGTGTATATTTATCTCTCATACCTATTCTAATACTCATTTAAATTATTAAAATATTTTTAATTTTTTATATAATTTATAAAATTTATTTAATTAGAATAGTAAAGAGACAAAAAAATTTCATACCCTGCATTGGTTCCGTCTCTTTGCCACTTATATTTACACAAATTTGATAGGATAACGCCAATATGCATTTTTTTGCTTTAAGTGAATTTTAAGCAAGCAAAATAAAAATATATAACTACTAAAGAAATAAAACAAAATTATTGTTGATAGCGAGTTAAAATATATTAAAAACGTATATAAATTTCAAACGGTTTAAAATAGGAATAAACATGATTATGTCCATCTTAATAATGCATTAAATTTTGTTAATATTAATATTCTTCTCAATGATCAAACGTTATACGCTAATGAGAATTAGGTTATTTTAGAGAGAAAAATTGCATTGTTAGAAAACATTAATCTTTTTTCCAATATTTAAGAAAACATTAAAGTTTGAGTGTTTAGTTATAGAAGAATATACTTAAGAGTTTGAAAATGTGATGGTATCTCTCAATGATCCAAAATTTAAGATTTCTACTAGTACATTCAAATTTGGTTTCATGGATTTATAGTAATATATATCACTTTGATTTTATCTCTTTTATTGACAAACCAACTTATGTTAAAGAAGATGTGTTGTTGATTAACATTATTCAATTCAGACATTAATGTGATAAAGACTATAGAGAAAAGTAACTATGATAAATTGTGGTTCAATTTTTTTTATAAGTATTAATTATTATTCATTTAAGACATCAATCTTACATTGTTTAAATTTTTTTTTAGAATGAATGACTCTTGTCTAATTTTCTTGAGTTGTAACTCAAATCCCTGGTCATTATAAGATGATTTGTTGAAGACTCAAACAATGCTTCTTTCAGAATTAATTGAATCATTTGATGTAAATAAAAACTTCTTATTTTTTTTTCTTTCAAATGTTTTAAAATTTATTTATTAATTACAAGAACAAAATAATTTTATTACCTGAAATATTATGCACGTTGTAGGTTTATGGTGTATATCAAGGTCATTAACAACTCTGAATATATGATCTTTTTATTATTTAATAAAATTGTCAAGGATTTCATTGGACAAAATGCAAAGGAATTGCTTTGTTTATATAATTTTTTGTCATTTTAATTAATTGAATGCAACTAGTTAGCTATAGATATTCATTAATTCATATTTTTTTTTATATCTCTAAGTTGCATATTCAACTAATATGCCTTTTCAACTTAACGCATTCGTAGACAAACAATTCAATTTTAAATTTGAGGTTAAACATTTAATTTGAAAATGTTATCTAAGATGTTGAAGTTGTCCAACAATTTATTAATCTACACATAATTCAAGTTATGCTTTTATAATGAGCATATTTTTTTTTCTTCTAAAAATGCTAATTATTGTTTATATTTTATTATCAACTTGCTAACCACAATCAGGTAACTAAATATAACCCGTTAGTATAAAACTAATTAATTTGACATTTTAAAAAAACTGACTCAGTATTCTTTTTTCTTCATTTCAGTATGCTATTGGAGTGATTGGTTCTAGTTGAATAGTATCTACATTACTGGTTTATATAATGCATAAGGAACACCCACTAGAAAATTGGGTACAAAGAGATTATTAAATAAAATAAAAACCTTGAAGTTATTAATCTTGGAGATACACAAGCATATGGTATTGAAGAGTCAATGACTAAATATATGAAGATAAAGACTAAATAAAGGAATTTTGTTGTGTTATTTTACAGTATATGTGCCATATTTTGAAAATAAATAATTATGTAAGTGTTCATTAATTATATTTTGTAGCTATTAAATATTGAAAATAATGTTTAATTTGAAATGTTTTGTTAACCAGGAGATTCAAATATAACCAGGAGAACACTTAAAGGACATGATGATTTTTTCAGAACGAGTTTGTCTGCAAGCTGGACACAGAATTGCAAAAATGAATGTTGAGTAGTAGGATGACATGGTCAAATAACATTTTTTAGAATTTGGTATTCAGCACCAGCAGCGACACCTTGACCACAGCAGTGGCGCATTAAGCACCAAAGTTGAATATGAAGTTTTCGTCGGTGTTGTGAGGCCAGAGACTTCCAAACATTCCAAACTCTAAAAATCTTCGAAACCCCAAACAAACAATAAAACAAAATTTATCCAAACAAGTCTAACAGAAAAAAAACCCTAAATTACATAGATGAAAGAGCGAGACATGATAGACAAACTTACCAAAGCTCAATGTTGTCCAGGTGAGAAGTGAGGAAGAACGTCAGACATTGAGGAAGAAAGAAAGCAGAAAGACCACAAGAGCAAGGAAGAAAGCAAGCAGGAAGACCACAAGAGCGAGGAAGAAAGCACGAGGAACGCGAGGGAGAGGGTGAAACAGTGTATTATGTGTTGAGTGCATCCATTTTTTCAGTAGAGAGGGAAGAAGAAAAGCTTTTTCCCGCAATATTAGATTATATTGCATTTCAGTTTTTTCTTAGACCCAAAAGGCTACGCGTAGATAATCGTGGCTTAAAGTATCAACGGGTTAAAATCATATTTTTCTTATCCAAACCATGACATTGTTACACTTCTTAGATGCTTTCACTATTCTTCATAATTCATAAAAGAAATTCAAACCAAAGTATGGAAAATGTTTGGAAAATTCTCCTTGTAGCTCTACTGGTTCTTCCTACACTTTCATATAATTTTTAAATACCAAATGTACTCTTGGCACAACATATAAGGATTTTGATTGAGTGAGTGAGTTGTTCTTCATGTGGTGAATAGTTCTTGGTGGTTGTGGTTGGAAGTGGCTTTTGAAGGCAGTGGTGAGGTGAGATGTGCGTTTTTTTCATGGTTTTTGTTTACATTTTTTTATTTATGTTTTCTTCTTGTACACCGAATTGTAGAAGTCGAAATACCTCCATTGTTGAAGTACAATTCGATATGTGTTTTAAATTTACAAACCAACTTGTGCAATCCTGTAAACAATGCCAGACAGCGCAGTCCGATAGGATTACGGAACAATGAATCTGCACTTTTTTTTGCATTTTGGAATGTTGAATCCGCATAAGTCCCGGATTGGGGCATCCATAAATCTTCTGGATTGGTGAGTACGATAAGCTTTTGGATTGGTGAGTCCGATAAGCTTCTGGATTGGCAGATCTATAGTAGGTAACTGGATTTCAGAATTCGTAATGCACAATGTTGTGTGGTTTAATATGTGAATCATGACTGCTTGTTTGTGATATTAGCTCTGGTGCAGAAAAGGGGTGTGACGGTTGTTTAGTAATAAGACAACAGTCTCGAAACCACTATATATAAACACGTAGTGTATTCTCTTGAGACATAGACGATGTCTCTTGAACCGCCATGTTTATGTCATACATAAAGGGCGATTATGGTAATAACCGTCGTGTTTTACCCTTCCCAACACTGCCAAACATTATACATGCAAGAGGTATAAAACGGCGATTATGATCATAATCTCTGTTTTAGACCCTTCCCTTGGCTCAACAAAAGATGGAGGTATAAACGGCGATTATGACCATAATCGCCTTTTATACCCTTCCCTGAGAGGTATAAACGGCGGTTATGGTCATAACTGTCGTGTATTATGGGATTTTTTTTTTAGTTCATTATGTTTTATGTGTTTTCCTATCTAAATTAACCTTTTTAGTTAAACCCAGCTAGCCAGATACATACATTCATCCAAAGAAGCAAATTATATATATATATATATATATTGATAAAAATATATTACAAACACTAATACACATTCATATTTATCTATCTATCTATCCAATTCCTATACTATTGATTAGCTATCCTAGAGTTATAAAAATTAAGGAAATATATGGCCCAAGCATGTTTTACATAATCTATGGCGACCAAAGACAATGGTTGCTCATCCGTAAAGAACTGTATTACAACTAAGATTCATATTAATTAGTGTTAAGATACATATAATTTAAAAAAATTATAAGGATTAATTTAAATATTATTACCTGCTCCCAATCTATTTTAATGTCTAGTCTTACAATGGTAACCATCTATTGCATAACGTAATAGCCACACTCATATCCTTCTGGTTGTCTATTACATTATAATTCAATAGAAATTAAAAGTTAATATTGATAAACAATGAAAAAAGGAAGACAAAAATTACAAACCTTTAGGCTCAACCATGTCAGCTTTTGTTAATTTGCACTGGGTCAACCTCTGAGTATACTCTATCCATATCATGTCCTGATTAATACAAAAAATCGCGTTAGTAGACGTTTAAGTAACATACGTAGTTAAGTTTATAATGTAATTACTACCATATATTTGCTTCAAATGTGTGAATGACTTCTTATGCAGTGAACAAAACCACACAATAGTGTTATCAACTACGAATAACACAATTAACTGCCAATGACCTCTATATCATCAATAAAAAAAGTTAGTAAATATTTAAAACATGAAATATAATAATTTATATAACAATTGAACTTACTCATTAATATAATGACAAAGATAAATTTGTTTTCCCTCTGAAATCAGAGTGTTTTCCCATTGATGTATGACTGAGTTTCAACTTTCTTTGTTCCAATTGGATTAATCAAATAGTGATCCAAGAATCCATAAACATCTTGATTCTGGTCATTAATAGAAACTCCAAACAAATACATACAAGTTATTAGTTAAAGCATAATAAATAACAATTTAACATAAAGTAAATTGAAATACAAGTAAAAATATTTACATCATAAAAAATTGAACTATAGTTATATTGAGCTCCTGGTTTCCAGCTGCAAATTCTAACAAATCTGACATGTATATGTACAGGGACATGTCAACATTTCCTCCAAAAATAATATCATCCCACGGAATCTGAATAGGGTTTAGATCATTATCTTTTGTCGCTACTGTTAAAGAAGCTATAGGTTGATCAATAGGAATCTCAAGCTTCTTTCACGGACTTGATTTTCGATGAGGTTTCTACAAAATAATGAACATTTATATTAAATTAGATGTAATACATAAATCTAACGTGATAACCTACACCTCGGACAATATTTCAACAATTCAAAATCTTTCTTGTATAATATACAATCATTAGGACATGCATGTATCTTTTTATACTCCATACCCATCGGACAAAAAATCTTTTTTGCCTCATAATTAAGATTAGGTAGAGTATTTTCCTCTGGAAGCATATCCTTCAACAACTGAAGCAATTTCGTGAAGCTTTTATCAGTTCATCCATTTATTACCTTCAAATTCATCAATTTTAACATCGTCAACAACCGTGTGAAGTTAGATGATCCAAAATACAATGAAGTCTCTACATCGCTTGACATACTTCCCTATCCATGCGCTTTTGTAAAAGACTCAACTCCAACATCACGAATCATGTCTTCCAATTGATCATCATGTACTTCACCATGTACTGCATCATCCATGGTGAACCCCACATATTCTTCGGATACGGAAACACTTGGTAAAATTAATTCACCATGTCATGTCCATGTTGTATAAGATCGTAGAAACACATCACATAAAAGGTGCTCTCTGATTTTGTTAACATCCAATCTCCTTCCGTTCAAACAATTAATGCACGGACACCTAAACTTTACTTCATCATGACCATTACTGTTGGCGTTACGTTGCACAAATTGTATAAAAATTCTACTCCTCTTTCGTACTCATCACTTATGCGAACGAAGTTAATCTTATCTCAATCCATTATGTTTTGTAATGGTCATTGAGGTGTTCACTAATGCGTGTGAAATCTCACATTTTTCTTATAGGTATGAACCTATCCCATTCGAGAAGATTCACTTTTATTATAATTTAATAGTGTTAGAATGTATGGCTTTAAACTAGAGGGGGGTGAATGGTTTAAAGAGGGTTTTCGCAAACTTTTAAGCCAATAATGAAATTACTTCGAGAAACACTTGAAACATAATTCAGTTTGCCAAAACACAAAGCAAACAATCACAGCACCAGAAAAACAATCGGTTGTTTCGCAGAAACAATCGGTTGTTTATACCAGTTCTTAAATATAAAACTGAATTTAAAGAGATTAAGGATAGAGAGAATGCACACAGAGGTTTATACTGGTTCACTCTTAACCCAGAGCTACATCCAGTCTTTCCAGAAACCACTTTGGAATCCACTAAGCAATCAACCATAGATCACTTACAACATAACCAAAGAAGTGACCTTGATCCCCTTAAGACACACACTTCCTTTGGTTCAGCACAACACCACTAAGAATGTTGATCTTGATCCCCTCAAGAACACACAACACTTCTTAGCTATACACACAGAGTTTCTTTCAAAGGTACAAAGGATTACACTTGTTACAGAGAAGATCTGAAATCAATACAAGATGATAATCCTATCTCACACTCTTTGATCAATTCAATCTCTAAGCAATTCTCAACTTTTTCAAAAGCTCATTCAGTGAAAAACTCAAATCTGTTTTTCTATGATTAAAGCAAAGCTGTTTGTTAGCAAATCTTAACAAACTATTCATTGCAATTAAAGATTGGTCAAAGCATTAAAAATTGGAGCGTAATCAATTATAAAATCATTTAATGCTCAGTCAAAGCACAAAACAGTTTTCTATTATGGTCCCAAAACAAACAATCGATTGTTTCCACGAATCAATCGGTTGTTTTAGTTTAACAGTAAATCAACCATTAAAAATAGTTTTCAACCTTTCTAAAAACACCTAAGTATAAAACAACAGGTTGTTTTTCACTTAGTTTGAAAAACTCATTTCATTTAAAAGGTTTGAGAGTGCTTATGCTTTGGATTCAATCAAGAATGTATTTAAACATAAATTCTACCCCAGATCCTATCTAAAAACAGCTCTGCAACAGCAAGCACATCCAGCCTTTCATCAACCTTCAAAGGGATTGGATTCTTCAAAGCTTGAACACACTTGGTTCAACAAATAGTACATAACTTTAATCAACATTCCTTATATTTAACCAAATTTTTCCAACATTTCGCATTGCTCTTCAAGTGACACGAAATGAAAGTGGTGACACGAAATCTCCATAATAAAATATGCACCCGAAGAACAACATGAAATGCTATGAACTAAAATTATGTAAAATATTTGACATGTCCATTACAAGTTATGTACTACTGAACTAATAAAAAATTATTGTTCTTCTCAAACTGTCCACATGGACAATTCAAAACTCAATACAATTACTGTCTCTACAACCTCCTCTGCTTTTTATAAAATGTTTTAAAAAAATTACAATTGGATGAGTAATAGACAAATATAGGTATTCAATTTCAAATGGAAAACTACAGTTTCTCATACAAAAAACAATTATCGAGGGTAAAACACCCCCGAACTCAATACCAACATGTATCCAAGAATTATAAATATACATGCAACATAAAATTAACAAATTTAATCATACATACATACAATTATACATAATAAAAAATATCAATTAAAAATCAATAAATTATTTATAATATAATTACAGAATCTAAATAAAAATATTTAAATTAATTATAAATACTAAATAATATTACTCTAATTACAATATAACAAATTAATAATTTTATTCTAACCTAACAATAATAAATTAATAATTCTATTTTATCCCTAAACCTTAACAATTAGCATAATATAAATTAATAATAAATACAAATCATAATAAATATTAAATATACAAATTAATAATACTAAAAAAATTAAAACCACCAACCAACCAACCTTGCATGCGTGAAGGGCAGCAGCGGCTATGGCGGGCAACGACAATGAAACAACAAAACAGTAGTGGCAGTAGCAATGAAAACTTTCAACAATGAAACCAATAAGAGAAAGACAAAATAATAACCAATGGAGAATGTAATGAGTGAATGTGAAGGAGGAAGAACTTACAATATAGAGAATGTCGCAATGGAGAAGAACCAAAGAGTAAGAGAGCACGCGAAAAGACAACGAAAAACAAAAGCGTAAGTGGCGCTCTTCCATTTAGGGATAATAAAATGAGTCTAAAACGACGGTTTCACCCACAATGTCGTTTTAGACTCGTTTTAATTTCAAAAATTCCACCGCATTTTGATGAACATCGTTTGACATAAAAAAAACGATGTGTATTTGGTGTCATAAATTGGATTTTTCCCACTAATGTAGTAATTGGTTTTGTGAGTGAGATTGTGTGCATTGTTTGTAATTTGATTTAACTTGAATGATGTAACTAAACAAAAATGGTGAGGACTAGGGGAGGAGGTTCACAAGGTGATTGTCTACGTCCCACGACCTCTGTTAGAAGAAGAAGAAGACATGTTAATGAAGATGAAGATGCAGAACATGTTGAATCGAAAGAAGTTGAACCCCAATTGGAGGTGGAGGATGAAGGCACACCTCAAGTAGAAGGTGAAGGTTATCCCAGAGGTCCAGTGGATGGGTCACTGTTGACAGGTTATGAAAATCATATGGTCATGCAATTATGAAATGGTGTGGTAAGTAAATATGTTATAATATGATACTTGTTCATTGTTAATTTTATATGATTTTGGTTGGTTAAATTGTATATTTTATATGATTTTGGTTGGTTAAATTAGGATCAAGGAGAGTTAAAATTGGTATTTCATGGCCGAAAAATGAATAAGATGGGTGCTCCTCATCCTGGGATACTACCTGTAGTGGAGTTGTCAGGTTTAGTTAGGCTTGTTGGGGCAAGCTATGATAGGTAGACAAAGGATTGTTGTGTGCCTTTGTAGAGAGGTGGCACACAGAGACAAATTCCTTTTATCTTCCTGTAGGTGATTTGACCATCACATTGGATGATCTGTTGAATTTGTTGCACCACCTTGTTATCGAACAATTTTACACGTACCCAAGCTTAGATGCAGCTGCAGTGATTGATTTGCTTGTTGATTCACTTCGCATAGATTGGGGACTAGCATTTGTTGAGACTCGTTATTGGCATCCTGGATATAGGAGCACTTTCCAAATGTTGGACACAAACAGCTTCGAGATGACTATGTTGAGGACGAGCAGCGGTGCATGAAATACATAGTCGAGAGTAGGTTGTCCACACTTGCATTTGTTCAGATGCAATTAGATAGCATTTTTATAGGTATTGTTTGGGGGATGCCTTATGAATAGCATAGAGCGGTGCGTCCTTTTAAGTGGATTGCTTTATTTTCAAGGTACATTCGATTGAGGGCTTGCATGCAGATGCATTTTCTTGAACGTGTACTCAGATAGTTTGGATATATACATTGTATCCCTTGTCCCCCGGTCACCGTCCATCATGGCGATCCCTCCACATCTGAGATCGATCGATGATGGCTAGATTTTAATGATAATCTCGTACATGATGTCGCCTTAACAGCTGATGTTGAAGCCTGTGTTCCTGCATGGATGGTGTGGTTCCAGTCTATATCACACCCATATATCATTCAGATGGCTTCGATGATTACCCCTGATGCATAATGTCAGGAAGGGAATGATACTATCTCTGAACATCCCTCAGTGGTAAGAATTTATTGCTTGTTTATTTAAATAATACATGATAAGTTGTAATCAATATAATTTGTTGTATCATTGTAGGGTCTTTGTAGAAGAATTGTATCCACCTTCTAGTTGATTTTAAATGATGATCATGTCACCAAGGATTCACCTGCATGGGAAAGGACACAGATAGCCCTGATGTTAGCCCGATCAGCCACCGAGGACTTATCCATGTATATCTGTAGACGATAACATGGACAATGATGATCATTTTAGTTATATTTTGTAATTTCATGAAGAAACACTTAGTTTACATTATTTTTTAATTTAATGAAGGAACAATTTGTTTATATTTTTTATGAATTTAATGAAGGAACACTTTGATTATGAAATTAGATAATTTCTTCTTCCAGAATTATAATTACAATATTATCATATTCATTTATCAATGCAATTACAACTAATAACTACAAATGTCGCTTAATGGACATAATTTGTGTGAAAACTTGCATCCGACTAGTATAATATGAACACCAAAGTTTTGGCGATTGGATAAAAATGAGAAGACCACAAAATATCTACTAGTGGAATTGGACAACCTTCTTGCTACTGAATCTGTTAAAAATTTTAAGCAATGTCATAGTTATATTCTTCAATGATTCCTAAAATTTATTAACAATGAAGTTCAATAAACCTGAACAAAATTATTTTCATGAACATGTCCAATACAAATGATGCGATGATGATTAAAATTTGTTAGAGGTTGAGAGATAAATGGAAAATAATCAATGATTGTTTAAGAGATAAAAACACAACAATCACATTATATCAATTCGAAGTAAAGTATCCCATATTCGAAATTGTCATTCACTTATTTGTCCACTTATTTGTACTAATATGCAAATAGAAGAAAATGTAACAAGTTAATCCAGCCCATACACCATTTTACAATAAATAACATAATTCAAAATGAATAGAATTACCATGTTGTCAACTAGAAGTGAAATTTTCAAATATTCATATTGTTCGTCTCCGCTAAACAAATCAATATATTATTAACGCCATTGACAAATTTCTTTATGCAAGTTCATGCGCACAATAGTCCAGGACTCCTCTCCTATACCCAATAATGCAGCAACTGCATGATAGCCAAAATGGCCGGCAGCCTTAACATCAACAATATCAACAGTGTAAGGATGAATTCTCACAGAAAATTGATCTAGCATTAGGTTTGATTTGGTCGGAGGAGTCTCCGAAATGAATCCTTTGCTACATTTCAAAGTAGAAGAACTATCATGTTGTGAAACAATGGCATCAACATGTTTAAAGTAAGAAGAAATTCGCTTCGTTGATCTAGCAAATTTACTCCAACACCCTTTTTGTGTACCTTTTGTTTTGACTTTCTTACTTGGTAGACACAAAGATGTCTTATCTAGATAGACAATCTCCCGTAATTTGGTTGTGATGTTAAGCTTACCATCTATGTCAACCTCATTGAACCGATTCATGATGACAGTCTATTCTTGTTGGATGGACAACTCTGCTAAAGTATCACCACTTGAAATATCTAAAAAGCTTAATCGTGTACAAAGGAAATGCACTGACTGCAATGGCATTCTACCCACACCAAAGGAAACCAATTCACAAGCACAAGGAAGATCGTGAGTAGATCTAATGGTGCATCCACAATAAGAATTATCTAAACCAAGATATTCAACTCAATCACTCTCTTCTGCAATATACTGCAAAGCATATTTCGATACAAAGTCAACCAATTTTTTATATCTTGTCACATTAAAGACATGACTCACCACATGAAAACTCTTTCCAAATCAAGATTTAATTGCATTATGTTGTAAGGTGATCATCTTATTCATGGAATTCCAAAAAAAGCATAAGCCCTTCATTGATGTCTCGAGGATTCTCCTTAAACTCCAATGTGCAAACTTAATCTTGTTACTTGTTGTGTTGCCTAAGTGCATGACCTTATCCGTCTAAGCCTTAACAAACTTTTCTTTATGTAGATTTAACCAGGTACTAATTGTTAGAAAAAGATGACTTTAAACTAGAGGGGGATGAATTGTTTAAAGGGATTTTCACAAACTTTTCAAAGCTAGAATGAATTTATTTTAGAAACCAATTGATTCAGCAATTCAGTTAGCCAAAACAGCAAGCAAAAACTGTAATACTAGAAAAAACAATCGGTTGTTTATACCAACAAACAACAAACAAACCGAAATTAAAGAGTTAGGGATAGAGAGATTGTACACAGTTGTTTATACTGGTTCACTCCAAACTAGAGCTACATCCAGTCTTCTCAGAAACCCTGAGGATAACCACTAAGCAATCACCACTTGATCACTTACACCACAACCAAGAGAATGACCTTGAACACCTCAAGAAACACACTCTCCTTGGCCAACACTAAGATTGCTGATCTTGAACACCTCAAGAACACACAACCAATCTCAGCAAAACACACAAACGAATTGTTCAGCAGTTTACAAAGATTACACTTGTTACAGATGAATATCTGAAATCAATACAAGTAGAATCTTATTCCAGCACCTTGATCAATCTCTCAACTCTTAAGCAAATCTCAGAACTCTTTGAAAAACTCTTAGTTGTTGTTCTTAAACTTTGTCTCAAGATTCTTAAACCTTAAAAACTTTTCAGAATATATTCGAGAATATAGTTTGTTATCAAATCTTAACAAACTCTTAATTGCATTTAAAATAGATTGGTCAAAGCATTTAATGATTGGAGCGTATTTAGTTAAAGCATTTAAAGCTCAGTCAAAGAAAAGAGTTTTTCTGTTATGGTTTCAAAACAAACAATCGATTGTTTCCTCGAATCAATCGATTGTTTAGTTACTTAACAGATTTCACCATTCAAAAACAGTTTTCAAACTTTCTCAAAACAGCTAAGTGTAAACAATCGGTTGTTTCGGCAAAACAATCGGTTGTTTCAACTTAGTTTGAAAAACATTTTACTTTGATAAAGATTGAGATGCTAATTGCTTGAGATTTAATCTAAGGGTGGATTACAACATTAAACTACCCCATAACAAAGCTTAAACCAGCACAGCAACACACAGCAAAGCAGAGGCTTCAACATCCTTCAAAGGATTTGGATTCTTCAAAACATTGAACACCACTTGGTTCAACACTAATCATATATTTAGTAAACATAGCTCATGTTGAGCAAACAATATTAAATACCTCCACACGATGTTCATAGGACTCTACATTTTGAAAATCAACAATAGCTCCCCAAGATTCCATCACTTGATCCCATGCCTCTTTTGGATGAACAATCATTTTACATTTTGCTTTAACATTTTTATCAGTGTGAAAACGACATAACAAATAAGAAACTTTGGAAAACACAACATTTATTGCATTCATTAGAGCAATATGTCTGATAGCTGTCGTTTTGCTGTCAAATTAATATGATTCTAGCGTAGACTTGTCTAGCACTAGAGAGATGATAGTATAATTGTGGACAAATGTCCCCAAGTCGTCTCCCAACGAATCCAATAGTAAAATCAGCTGATCACGGTTTAGAATCTATCTGCAAGCAATAACAATAAAGAGAAAAAGGGGGTTTGAGATAGTTGTGCAAAAAAATATAAAAGAAATTAAAATAGCAAATAAAAAGCGGTTGATCCCAAGTTCTTCCACCATTCAATTCTTCACAGGTTCTCTAAAGATTAATCTTTTCTCAATCCTCCAGCAGAGCTAAACCAGATTGAACATGCGCCGATCTGATTCAACTGAAACTCACTAGTAAAGCATGCGTCTACTAGTTTAATCAATACCCACTTTGTTCCATGCGTATACTCCATGGGAATGCTTACCTCCTCTCCCTTGAATCATGCGCCCAAGAAATTAATTAGAACAATGCGAACTAACTAAGAAACCAAAGTTTAAGATAAGGAAGACTCTCAATCATGCGTTCAAGTACAACCTCTCACAAAAACCAGTTTTCCAAGAGATTAGACAATAAAAACAACTGCTATAGAGAATTAAAAATCGAAACTTTTATTGGAACAAAACCTCAGAACTCAATGGGGAATTACAAAAGAATCAACCAAAAAGGTTTAGTCTTCCATGCGGAGGCAAAACAAAAGAATTACTAAGAAGAAAATAAACTAAGAAAACCCTATGAAGCTCTCTCTTTTCTCCTTGATGCTTGTGTCCTTTTATAGGCTTTTCTGCTCCAAAGATCTTGGGAAAATATTGCAGTTTAGATTTTGTAAACAGTTTTACTTTCCATAATTCTTTTTATTTTGCAGAAGATTTGCTTCCAATTCTGTTTCTGGAATCTTGTAGCTTTTATTTTCTCTTTCTTCTCCTCATAATATTTTTTCTGTTTTGGTTCAAGAAGCAACTTGGACTTTTGCATATTTGGCCCATTCACAAAGGTAGATGCTTCCTCTGGATAATTTACTCTAAAAGGACAAAATTAACAATAATAATAGTTAAGGCCCAAATAAACCCAATTATAAGAATATTAATTAAAACAATGGATTTATTTATTATTATAGTCCAATAATCTATGAATAAGGCTAGTGAGTGTGAATAAATATATGCTCATCAATGTCTATCACTGACCACAACCTTTGGGTATGAATCAACTCTAAAAAACAAACCTCTCAGCTTCTAAAGGGCCAATACAAAGTTATGATGACATTCTGATACGAGTAACATAAATGCAGCATTGAAGGTCAATCTTGTTGAGGTAACACCAACAACTTCAAACAAGGACAAGCTATACCTGTTTGTTAGTTTTGTATCCATCATCAATACAATGTTAAAGGCATTCAATAGCTTCATTGAATCAAGGTATGTCCAAAATAAATCTTGCACAACATTTGTCCCTTCTTCAAACTTAGACCATTGAACATACATATCTCGCTCAAGTAACATCATCAATTGTTGCATTACAATTCTATCACCTTGTTTTGATTTTCTATACAAATATCGTGCATTGTAAACTTGCTTTATTATGGTCATATTGTGCTATTTCATTGTTAGCAAAATATTTTTGGACTTCACTGCACTGTCATGTCCATAAGCATTAATTTCTCACTACATGTGAACCTACCCGCATATGGATGACCAACCAACGTATTTTCCAACTCATGATTATGAGACTCGCAAAGTAATTTCAATATCCATCCTTCACCAATCTTTACTAGATAGCTCATAATATAAAAGGACAATCACATTTCCTACTTTCACTCTCAGTAACTTGTAAATCCTTCTTATATCACATGTATTTACCTCCTTTCTCACAACCTAATAATACAAATGTCTTTCTTCCTCGTTTGCTAGTTGAAATATCCGAGCTCAATATCACAATAACAAAACCAAAGTGAAACGCAACTTTCCTAACCCACATCAAGAACTCATCCCGAGTACGAAATATCTACAAAAGTTACTACAACAAATTATTTAATTTACCAAATAACAAACAACCTAAACATACTTTATAAACTTCAACTTTACCTCATCTGTAATAAACGCATCTGTACATTTATATCCTTTCAATATATATTATCTATTACTTTGTTGGATAAAGACTTCTCAATATCATCATCATATAAATCGTCTCACACATCAACCCCGTCATATAATTCTTGTTCGAATTCTTCACTATTGTTCATACTTCTACAAATTAACATTTTACCATCAAATTCAAACAAATTATAAAAAAAAACGAAATTAAACCATTACATTTTGGATCCATCAATCCATAAGTAAAAAAAATCATTCTGGATCCACTAGTCCATAAGTCAAAAAAATCATTTCAGATCCAACAATCCATAACAGAAATTAGACTTCTGGATTCAGAAATCTGTCAGTCAACAATTTATTAAAAATTCACTTCTGGAACAACCCCTCATCTAAAAAAACAAAATGATTTACTGGAAATCAAATTTTCACTTCCATATTGATCAATCCGCAACACAATCCCAAATCCCGATTTCCAGTAATCACAAAATCTCCATAGCAACTCATGCTCTTAAAAAAAACTTCATTCTTACCTCTAAGAGTCAAGCAACACTTCGACAACGCAACTATTCCTCCACCTTGCTCTGCACGGCTAAAATGACCCTCTACTAACGTCTCAAATGAATGAAGAAGAAGAATAGTGTCAAAGAAACTCATCTACGATGTCCTTTTCCGAATAAAAGGTCAAAACTAATTTCAGAATTTTAAAAATTATAGGTGTGCAGGAAGAAAACATAAAATATTATTTTGTAAATAATAATGTAATTTTTTTTATAAATTATAGATAATATGATTTAATCAATTAGTAAAATAATGTCTCAAAGTAGTTCAATCCACTACATACTTGATATAATCTAAAGCATAAAAAATTGAAGTTAAATAGCATGTAGAAAATTATGAAAAATATTTCAACTGCAAATAGATAAAATAACAGGATATCTCACGAGAAGTTCAAAAACCTCTGCACACAACGTTAATTTTTCTCAAGGAGATAAACATGGCTAACTCAGAACAACAATAAAGAATGAAAAAAAAAAACTACTACAACGCTGAAATACAAAATAATCCATGAGGCTAATATCATATATGGTGTTGGGATACAGTGTCACACATGGTGGAGAGCATTTAAAATCAGCTTGAGTAACTATTGTGCAAAGGAGACAATGCCTCCAGCAATCTTGGACGTGGTCAGAGAGTAGGGCTCCATCATACATGCCACCAAGAAGATCACTTTCAAGTTTTGATTCTACTACGACGTGGCACCTTGGCAGAATTTAATAAAGATGAATTTGATGCAATTTTCTGTGACTTTGCTCATCTTAAGAATACCTTGTTGATGCTTACATGCCTAGTCTGCGGGAGATATAGCTGGCTTAGTCTGTTTGTTCAAGCCAAGAACCATGAGAGAATGAGAAGCTCAAAGTTTGGCACATACGCAAGAAATCACATTTCAAAGAAAAGCTGAGGGGAAAATGTTGACTTATTAGTTTAGTTACATGGCTGCTGTCAGCAACTGCAAAAGCCAAGAAAGTACCTTTTTGCTCCCAAAAACTCTTTGAAAGTGTCGAGAGCTTGAATAGCAGAAGAAGCAGCTAAACACAGGTATCAAAATTTTTTGTTTTTACTGCCGAGGAAAGGATACTAATTGTTTGGGTCATCATTGATTGTATGAACAAGTATGCGCATTTTGTGGTCCTGTGAACCAGTAGAGATAATTAGTGATAGGGATACTCTTAGTGTGAAGAAGTTTTCGGAAAGAGTTCATGAAAAACAAAATAGTTTCTTGTCAGTTGTTAAGAGACGAGAAAGTGTTCAAAGTAATAATTTACTTGGACTGGAATGGAAAATTTCTCAAAGCAGATTGTTTGCATTAGGAATACCTACTAGTAACATAAAAACACAATTAGTTAGAATGCGTTTTCAAAATAAAAGAGAAATGCCTACCAAAAATTAGATGGAGGAACTCATGAATTACTTAAAAATGATTTGCAGACTGAACTTTGAACTAAAGGTTTATGAACAGAAATCAAATGACATTCATGGCATCTTCAACTGCAATTTAAATCCAAGAAAGCACCTCAAAAAGTAGAGAAAGGAGGGAGCAAATACAAATTGACTA